>NW_026542598.1:18053289-18188542 GCF_028750875.1 Macrosteles quadrilineatus | reverse complement strand
ACAACAAACAAATTGATTTGCTGCTGATATGAAACGTTGGGGGGGAATGGTTGTAACTTTAACCTCTAAAATTACTTGAAACATGTCAACTCTGCCTTAAACAACATTTTTTCTTATGTAATTAGGTATTGAACCCGTCCTTCAGACTTATTTCAGCGAACCAGGCTGTTTTAAACTTGCAATATGGACACACAACAACACTACATTTATTTTAACATAATTAAAACTCATCCAATTTTATGGCGATATTAGTTTGTATCATACACTGCTTTTTAAGGAAACCTAATTATATTCTCAGTTAGTATAACGTTTTATGCTATTAACAACAACACACTCCTTCGACTCCAATAGATTTCAACATTATTACTTTATACATTTTTTTATATAAAAGTATAAATGGTAAGATTCCTCTGAGAAGATATTAACAGAAAATTCCAATTTCCAGCAGAGAAAATCGGAAGATAAGACGATAGCAAACGTGACAAAGGCGTAGTCAGCACAAGGGCATATTGAACCGCCACAACTGTACAACTGGTGTCGATAATGGTGTGGTATGGTAGTTATTGAGTCGTTCCGAACTGTAATCATTGGTCCCTTCCTGGTTGTGTAATAACATCATACTAATAATGCCCGATATTGTTTGGTAGTCCTAAACGTGACAATTCACGGCCAACATACCCTGACTCCTTCCATTGCAAGTTGGGTTAGGTTAGGTTTATGTTCATAATTTACCAAAAATCGCTTACTCAAAATACGTGGGTTAAATTAAATGTTTATCCATGTAGGTAGATGTTTAACTGAATAAAAAGTAGTTAAGGACTTAATAATTTTACACCCTATAGCCAACAGAATATGACCCTACGGTTCCTAAAGTTAATTCATGATCCATGGATGAAACTGCTCACTGGCTTTTGAGCAAGTACGGTAATTACTACATCTTCCTAATTCACAAAGTATACGTTTAATACTCAAATATTTTTTAAATGAAATGGCGACCATACGAAGGTATGTATTTTAAACCAAGTATGGAGATGAATGTAGGTTGATTTGCACGATCTTGTATCTTTTCAACAAACCTGACCCAAATCAACATCAAAGTAGTTTAGGGGAACTGACTTATTTAAGGGTTGCAACCGATTTTAACTTCTATAGGTACGTGCCAATCATGACCAACTAACGTTTCTACTGAGTAAACGATTTACAAGAAAACCATTTTATGGAAACCCTAAAAAGTGTTAAACCAGGACAAAAGTCTACAACTTTCTGGGAGTGAAGTTAATCAATTAAGTACTTATCAACAAAGAATGCAGAGGTCAAGCGTAGAGCGGGAGATGACCGGGTCAAAGGCCACCATAGAAGCGCCGCTGTGATTAAACATTCATACTACCCGACTCTTATCTCTGGTACTTCATCAATTATAGCGGCAGCTCACTTGCAGCTTGCATATACAACTTGTTAACCGCCCTTTGACGACATAGAAGAGATATATTGGACAGCTATCGTTGGGAATTAAAACTGCGAGTTAAATTAAACTCGTATATTTGTTTAATATGTGTATACAGTACATATTTCGATTCTCTAACCAGCTTCCCTAATGCATTTCCAGTTTTATTGCTAACGAAACTACAAAGCTATTTGTGTCAACAGATTCTTTTGCACCTTTGTGTTTCATTGATTTTCATGGGTATGACACCATCTGAGCTTTGACCACAACATTCTGTGTTTTTACAAAGGATTTTGGTGCTCTTCCGGATTCAATCACGGGATACAGGTTCTTTGGTTTCTGGTTGGAAATAGTTTCTAAAATAATGAAATTAACATCTTCTTCCGAATCAATTCCTGCAAAATCTCTTCAAAATATCACTCTTTGAGATAGCCACATGCATTGGTGTACGTATTTCAAGCTGAAAATTCAGGATAGCATAGAATAGACAGAACTGGCGTGTGTAGCTTTGTAACGGACTATAACTACCTATTAGGACCAGTTATGAAAACCCAATGATCGAGGGCAGTTCTGAACCATGAAAAATCTACTGAATTTAACAGCGACCTGGTTATTATTAGACGAGCACTGACAACTATAGAAGACACGGAATGTAATCTTAGCAGAAGATTCTCACCTATACCACGTTAGCAGCGATTTCAACGCCGGTCAGATATTTGGCCAGTCAAGTCCTGAATTCAATTCTTGACAACTTTCCAAGGTTAGCAATCCACTTTCGAATGGCCACGAGCTAGAGTCATTGTTGGACTAACTATGAACAGCTTGGCGACGACAGGTCCGTCGTGAGCATCAAAAGTGACCAACAGTACGGGGAAAGCCCTTGACCCCGCGCTTCTTCGTGCAGCTTTCTACGAGAGGGTATCAGTTGCTCATTGTGAGCAGAGCAATGTGTGCTCACGCGTAACGAGACGGATAACGCTGCCAACTTTCGTTTTAGTACAAAAACTAATTGTGGTGATCAGCGTGATTAAAAAAAACATCCTAGTATCTGACCTATTATCAGGGGTAGGTGAAATAAACCTTTGAACCTTCCGTAGGAGCAATGGATGCTGTAGCACTGAGGTGGGTACGATGAGGCGTTGAAATGGGGAATGGTAGACGATTCGTATAATAATTGTGAGTATTGTGACAAAAATGTAACACTACGAAATTCATAGACAATGATTGCTCTATGATGGATGTTCCTAATGAATATTTCTATTCTTACCTAAACAACGTAATAGTAAAGTATGAGATAAGCTGGACTTGTCTTTCTAAAGAGAATACTGTATTCTCTGTTTTATCTCATTTAAGATTACAGGCTAAAAATATATTTTACACAAACAGGTTGTTTACAACTTGAATTATCTTTTCAATGCTTAGAGACCCATCTGAGATGAGGATTGTTTATTCCTAATTTCAGAGACAAAATATTTATCACTAAAAGTCATTAGTGGCAAGAGTTTTATTATCTGTTCTTCAGGACTTTGATTGTGTAAATTTGAACTACACTCTACGCTCTACACTCTACAGTAGTACGTATTAAATGTACTAAACTCAAACAACCTCCCAAGAGTAAATAATTTTAGCAAATGGTTTTGAGCGCTAATGCTAGTTATGTTTTGCTTATGAAAACATAACTACAGTATTTCCCTTTACTTGTAATCATCACTAACCATTGATTAAATTATATAAATATATAGTTGATTACAGTATTGATAAATATCTTAACTATCCTCCGAACAAACAATGAGCAACAGATTTTGTTTGCTCATAATGAATATCCAGTTGTAATTTGAAATAAGTAGGTACTTATTTTTTATGTTTATACATAATAAACCTAGTTTTGAATGTATCTTTTATGCAATAAAAATTATATAGAAAAATCCCCATTGAGTGAAATAATACCCTAAATAAATTACCTTTGACTAAACACTTAAGGAAATTTAATTTAATATATTTTTAACATCCGTAAAACCCCCTATAAATCCCAAGGTGGCGTATATTAGTAGTTGTAATACAATGAAAGTTTCTCAAGTTATCGAATAGCACGATCAAATCATAAATCAGATAGTTGAGAAGTTTATCCCAAGTTTGGCCATTCATTGGTTATACCTATATACACTGTAAGAGGTCGATTCTCGGCCAGCAAAGAGACTATCGCTGAGCTCCTTTATACAGTCTGTGTTAGCGTGTACTCCGCTCGTAACAACTAAACACAGTACTCAGATAAACAATCTACTTTATGGATATAGATAATATTTATACATGGACTTATTGTGTTGTACTTCCATCTAACACTTTATTACCTTTTTATCACTCTGTGTAGATAAAACATTGCTTGAATCAACTATTTTATTGTAGTTTCATCTACTTTAATACTTTTCAATGAAATGGCGACCATACAAAGTAGGTATTTTAAGCCAAGTATGAATGGAGATGAGTGACAAAGATGATACATTCGTTTTGAACTTAAAATAATTAGTTTGAATGTTCCAGTTGTAATACTATACTAATGGATTTGGTTTGTAAATAAATTTAATGTTTTGTTAAAGTATATTTCTTTTAATTATGCTATACAAATATTACCATTAAACCAACCATATATTTTCCATTCCAAATGAATCAAAATGTTATTAATGACTTTTGATATTTCAGTAGACATCACATAATAATATTATGTGAAAAATATTCAGTTTGGCTTTACTACAAAGATGACCCATTTACGATTAGTTTCACGTTTTGGTTGGTTAAAACGTTAGCATACTTGACAGAAATCGGTAATTTTCATCTGCTCATTATCTAAGTAGCATTATTCATTTATAGTGATTTTTATACTGAAACTGACTTTGTCTTCAACATGGAACTGGGAAATATTGGACTATCAATTTACAGAGGTCGTTTCTCAGACACTCAACAAACAACTATTTACTAAACGGGTCCCGATCATACCATATAGTAGGAGTGAGATATTCAAATTTACAGACAACTTCTCTTTTGCCGCTTTTAATCAGCTCGCAGTCAACTACTATAATCACAAACCTGTCTTTACAGCAGACTGTCACCGTGGGGCTCCACTCGGCGGTTATGTGGTTATTTTCTCCAAGTCGCCACCGGCTTACAATTTGCATGGGTTTGTTTCAACATCGCTAAAATCGGTTTATTCGGTTAACCAAAAGCGGTGTTTAAAGATTAAATTTCTCATTACAACAACAATTGTGCAAATAATCTATCTAATATATAAAATTCTCGTGTCACAGTGTTTGTCTGCAAACTCCTCCGGAACGACTTCACCGATCGTTATGAAATTTGGTGTGTAAATTCTGTAGGTATGCGAATCGGACGTAAACTATTTCCCGTTTCGAAATTCTTAAAAGGGCTCCGCCCCAGTGGCTCTGGAGTTTCCCATGTTAACCTTATGAGAAATGGAATTAATGAATCTTAACACCTGTTTCAATTAAACAAGTTGGTTCTGTTCTATGATGTTCAATAGCATTAAAGTTACAAGGATTACCAACAGGGTGCAGCACTATTATTTCTTTTACATTTATGACAACAGCTAATTTGCAACCAAAAGGTGAGTGAGCGTAGCGAACGAACTTCAACCTGGAGGCGAGTTAGCGTAGCGAACGAGCTAACCTGAAGGCAAGTGAGCGCAGCGAACGAGCTCCAACCTAAAGGTGAGTGAGCGTAGCGAACGAGCTCCAACCCAAAGGTGAGTGAGCGTAGCGAACGAACTTCAACCAGGACGTGATGAGCCATGCGAACGAGATCATCTTGAAAATTAAACGTAACGGTACTTTCTTTCCATCGGTCTGTCTTAGGGGAAACCTATAACTTAGGCGATACGAAGTTCGCCGGGTCAGCTAGTTGTACCATATAAATAAACATAATTTCTTTTGGATTCATTTTCTTGTGCTGATCCTTAAGCTCAGCTGAGGATCCAGATTTTGGAAATAACATATGAATAGATCTGTCAGGCGAGGGGGGCGTTGTTTATATTGTTAACTCCCACTACTATAAGAAATACATAAATGAATGAATAAGAAAAATATTCCCACTACTATTTGGGACACATCTGTAGCAGATTTAATCAAATACAATGAGAATTAAGAATAATTTTGACTGTTATTAAACTCTTTCTTCTTGCTATTCGGAACAAAATCCTTCATTGAGAGTTTTGAGATAAAAATTTTTACTCATGAATATAATCCGTTGGGAGGATATTAAAGGTTTAAGTGTCGCAAATAGGACCACATTCTCACACTAATCTATCTTACTAAAGGTTAAGAGCTAACAAGGAGTCACAGCTTATTATCTTTCAACATATTTATATTCCAGCATTGACACCACTTACAGACGCAAATACGAAAGCCTCTCATTAGTACCAAAATTTGTAACGTAAATCAAATATCAAACCGTCATAAATTACTTGTAGCATGGGAAGCGGAAGTTGTTATAAATCGATCGAGTGATAGCCTGAGCCTGATAACACGGACATTGTTGTTAATGAGCCGGCAAGGTCAACCTAGCGATAGTGATAATGTAGTAGTATCGTGAGTGATAAAAGTGATAAACAGTGATTAGCATAATTGGCTAGACCACTTAGCGGCTCTTCCTACTGCGATTCATATTCGTTGGTAAACAATCTGACACATTCAGTAAACATTGATGACACCCAAATAACTGAGGAATGAAATTTCCGCAAACAATGTAATTCAAGACAAAAAAAGATAAATTAAGGCTTTATCCAACGTTCAACGTATGCAGTAAATGTTGGTGCAATTTACTGATTATTGTCTACACCAGTGGCATAAAATAATAATAAAGAAACGCGTTTGTCGCAAAACGTTCACTCCCTCAATTTTTTTTAGAGATATTCCGGGATGAAAAATCACTCCCGCACCGATGTCCAAAACTGTAACCACTAACAACCGGCCTCTACACACGTTAACAATGTTAACAATGTTACAATGTGACTAAGGAATGAGAATTCCGTTAAGCATATAATTAGAGACGAAATGGACAAAAATAACATAACATAACCTTGACAATGACAGACAAGGCACGAAATCGATTTGACAGCGCGAACATCATCTCCGTCATGCTACAAGGTCGATGACACAACTACAGAAATACACTTCATGTGGTTGAAACAGCAGAACCAGTCTCAAACAACGTCAAAAATGGGAAATAGAACAGTTGTTCTGCTGTTTTGGTTTTTTTTTTGGGGGGGGGGGGCGATTACCCTTTTTTATTCTATGATAGGACAATGTTGCAAATCCTCGGCAAAAAGAAAGGAATTGAGATTTTAAGGGAAAAGCCAAACAATCTAATTCCTATGCTATGACAATATTGGTGAATTGTTAAAGGAATAATTTATAAAATAATTCGAAATGTGAACTATTAGTTTATTTATGTAAAATCCACATATTTTTATACTGTTCCAGTTTGAGCGACCACATTCGTTGTCATACATCCCTTTTATCAACAGTATGGTTCGCGTGCTATGTCTGACTTGTCTTATCTTGGGAACAGCAACAGGTCGGCTGTTAACAGTTTCCAACTATTGAAAAGCGAGGAAATTGGAGTTGGCAAACCAGTCAAAGAAACAAGTCATAAAATATAAATGTCCAGTATACCCTCAATAAAAAACCCGGTCTCAATTTTTTTCTGACAAATTAATCAGTGATGTTTCATGCGTTACATTGATGTGCTAATTCTACGACATCGTTAAAAATCTTATTGTCACCAAAACTGTTAATTTATTTTATTTTATTATGACTAAATTACCCTTAGCTAGAACCAGTACGAAGATATTCGTGTGTGTTAATTTGTACTGGTAAACTTAAAAGGCATGTAACTTCAGAAGGTTTATTCAAGTGTCTAATTAGTAGTGTTACTAATACTTAAGAGCATTAACCCATTTAACACTACTATTTTTTAATGGTTTATTTAGATGTTGTACCTAGAATACATCCCGAAATGGCGATGTAAAAATTCTACCAGACCCACACTATCATCGATAATAATCCACAAATAGACAAAACTAGACACATTTTATCCCAGCGAATTTAAAACGTTTGAAACAGAGACTGTGTAAGAATCATTACCATAAACCATAAACCATGCAACAGTCAAACTTGCAAACTAATCTACGACACTCCATCATAGTCGACTTCTCCTCAGACTTGCTAATGTAGTTCGGTATGCTGACGGCTGACTGCTGATGCCGAACTATCCCGCAAAAAAAGGTTGGTCAGCAGTGCGCTGGCGTAATATCGACTATCGAGCACACGAGATAAAAGATAGAGATTCCCATCAAAAAGTTCCAACTGAGGAGTTACTACTGCGCTAAAATATCACACAACAATACTTTGTATCTCGTTATGTACCATGTTCCAAAAGTATTCTGGTACATTTACTGTTTCTTCATAAAATTACAGTATTCTGAGACGGTTTGAAAATAAACGTAATCAAAGTTCTCTTTAAGCCTAAAATGTTGGGGAGCGAGCTGGTTTAGTTGTTAGACTTCGGTTCCAGATGTTTTGGGTTCAAATCCCGCCAAATCACCGATGGATTTTATCCATGTGATAATGCCGCAACCCCTAGGTCAAGCCTGAAGTAATGTGAAAAACAATTTCGGGCTCGTGCCTAGCGTCCTAGGACAAAAGGCTGATGAACGTAAGTGTACCAAGATTAGTGTGGCAAGGGGTTGAAGACGGAATGACTTTTAAGAGAAACAAAGACAATAGACGACAGTCTTCAGTGACTTGTTTGCAATATAAACATATCTACTTGTATTGGTGGTTTAACAGCAGTAAGAAAATGTGTAACAACTTATGTACCTGCATCTTTATTATATATCCACTACACATCAAAGACCTAAAATAAAATAAAAGTTGTGTAAACTATTAAGACCAAAGCGTAACTCATAAAAATCTCATTGGTTTCAGACTTAGGCAATTATTACAATCTTCCTAGAGATAACACCTCAAGGACACATCGAGTAATCACAATTGTAAACGCAAGTAAATAAACAAGAGTTAAAATAAGCTCAGTTCTCCGCGCCAAACCAACAACTGTTTTACTTGCAAGATTAAACGCAGATGACAAGATTCGTTCAAAGCACAGATGCAGCGGTTATGCAGAATGCAGCAGCTCTCCAATTATTTACAAGCGCCTCAGGCAAAGTTGGAACTACAAAACCGCGTTTGCTTTGCACCACTATTGTTAAACTTTACCGTGCTTTACTCATTGGCGTTTCTTCAACGGAAATTATGTTATCGGACGCCCAATTGGACCTGGTCCAACGAAACAAATGAGGATGACATGATTTATGTTTGTACACAACTGTATAACTTTGTGTTGATTGTATTCAAAGGTATGCTGCATTGAGCTATCTGAGCTGATCATGGGTTATTTATGGTACACAACATTCTCTAAGGAAATATTCGTTAAATAAAAATTTTCTTGGTTACCGTTTGATTCAGTTTCTAAGTGCCGTACCGTTGTTATTTTACAAATGCCAAAAACGATGTCATAGTTATCATTGCGAACCACTTTAAAACCCAATAAAATTGAATATAATATTCAAGATTTGACATAACCAAGTACAGCTTTTTATCTTCGATTTACCTAAAAACCAAATTTTAATCTCGCCAAATCAATAATGTACGTACTGTAAAAGAACATAGTGCTCAATATAAAGAACGTGTTATAAAAATGAGTTCTTGTCATATTTGTGTTATACGTCTTGGACTTGGGCTAAATGGCCCAAGAACAGTCCAAATGGCTGGGAGGGACCTAACCTCTACACAACAATTTAACTGCTATAAGAGATTCTACTTCATAACATTGACGTAATCTTCTTTCAGGTAGAAAGTTGTGCAAAAATGATTGATTAGACGGCCAAGTGAGTAATCTCCAAATCTAACATAACGTTACATTTGACACCGCGGGATTCAAAGAGGCCGGAAAACTGTCCAGTTGGATGGAATCTTTGGGGTCAACAATAGGAGGTTTAATTTGTCAAATACGTGCCCGGCGGTTTAAAGTTCTCCCTACTCGAACATTGTCGGTATGTCACGTGCTTCGCTTTGTTTTGTCTGGGACGATGCAGCACGGCTCACAGACACGCGTGTTACGAGAGGTACATCCAGCATAACATATCAGACACCAACCACTGTCTGGACACGGAAATACGCCTTGAATGTCTGGTTGTAACGGCAACAACGGAGATCAACGTCTTGTAGACAATAATACACACCGAATTTTTTGTTCGTTTTCTTCTAAGGAACGATGTAGATCCATGTAGTGGGTAAATGTAGTAGTTGCACGATGTTTAATCGCATCATACATACAGTCTTGGACAATATTATGCGTATTTTAACCTGAGTATGAGAATAAATATGTAAGTATTTCACATCCACTCCAATTCCTAGTAGCTGAGGAGTTATTATCCTATGATGGACACTACATCACCTCCTGAGTCATCAGATTCCTCTATCATCTTGATAGTCTCGGAGTCGGAAGTGAACCCCGTGACCAGAGACTCCGCCCTACAACTTCCTCCGCCTTCCTTCGTCCGTCTCCACCCGAGCGATAAATCGTCGACCCTCCGACCATCAAACACAACCGAGTACTGGGTGGTCCATGACTTGCTTCGACGGTCAAACGTTTACTTTTACATCTACCACGGTCTGGTGGAAAAGTCGATTCTGGTAGACTAACTCATCAAATTCGCGTTTAAAACATTTTAGGAGTTACCTAGAAATTCGCAATGTTCAACGTGAGAAATTGTTTAAGGTAAAAATTAAATCCTCGGTAAGACGTTTGGTCTCCGATTTGTATTCGAAAGTTGCAGAAAAATGACCGAACATAAAAGTTACATTGGGGGTTTCATTTTCAGGTAAATTCCAAAGGTTGATGAGTTTGCAAATATGTATTGAAACGGATAATCCATCGCCCTGCACTTACTAAGGTAGTAAATGTTGGTTCGTTGACCTTGGTGACGGAAAACTTGTAATGTTTATTTTAGTTAATATTGGATGTAGGAACCAGTCGTTTGGTCGTAAACCGTTGATTGAACGCGGTGAGTTCGATTTGTCTCAATGGAAACGAGTGATGTTTCTCAAGTAGCTGCATTATCGATGAGAACGATTCTACCTTTCTCCGGAACGGCCAATTCCTGAACACTTGTATCACTGTAATTGTTTCAATAGTCAAAGGTTAAACGAAATTCTGTAGCCGATTTGACGTTTTACTCAAATTAAATATACTGTTCTGTTAAACGGCTCTGTTCTTTTCCGGATTGTATACATCGTTATAACATTTTATACCCATTAAAAACTCCCATTGATTCCACATTATAACAATATATAAAGATTTGATGAACAAAATATATTTCAGTAAAATTGCTACTTCAATTCTAAACTAGTATGGAGTATAGTATAGAACAGTATAGAAATAATGTGTGGATTACAGAGATTAAGGAGGACATGAGAAGGTTGAAAATATCATTAGAAGATTAAGAAAATAAGTCAGAGGCGCTTGCAGTACTCAAAGACAAAAATATCATCCTGCCAATAGGAGCAAACAATCAGAGACAAGGAAGAGTGGTTTCGGAAGAAGAAAGAAAACAACGGTCGGAAAGAATGAAGAAGTATTGGGCGGACAAGAAGAAGAGACAGAATTAAAAAAGAATCTAACCATTATATTGACTTAAGTGGTCCAATGCTGGCCATAAAATAATAATAATAATAATAATAATAATAATAGAGGAGAATAAAAGATACTGATGCAGTATTTAAACAATTGCCAGTAAACAAATTACATTCTCTGAAAGAGTACACCAGCTCCAAAGTAGAAAATAAGAAATATGAAACCATTCAGTTTGCGAATATTTAGACTAGAGTTTTTATAAAAGTCGTTATTTACGTTTTGTCGTAAGAAAACTGTTTAAATGCTAGTATTGTCATGTAGTCAACCATTTCATATATAGCATAATTAAGTGAAAGTCAAATAACAAATTGTATATGAGCCTAAAATCTATCTTGTTCAAGATCGACATCAGCCACCTTCCACCTTCAAAAGGCGAACTCTATAACCACTATACCCAGTTCAAGGTTATTTTCAAGAAGTACTCCCCGTTGGCATTAACGATCATCAATAGATTCGTTCCACAACGAAATGTCTTCGGATCGGAAATAAAAGCAAGTGTGAGGCCAGAGACCGTGTGAAGCTATTACATGAGACGTGAGATCGAATGCTACGTCATTGAGACGACGACTGACTACCACCATGACTGTGACGGTGACGTTCTAATGGCACTCTGCAACTACTACAGCACTACTACAGTACAGACAACTTCCAATGCTTCTCTTATACATGTGACACTTAATACAGGGACGAGCCTGGTTTAGTGGTTAAAGTGCAGGACTCTATCCTACAGGCCTGAGTCGGGTCACTGGGTGAATACTACATATCCCACCTACTTTCAACTCTGTGAGAAAACCACCTATCTAAAAAGGACAGGTCTCTTACGGGAGAATAACTTTATTTTAAAATATAAAAGAACTGAAATGCAGGTAATAAGAAGTTGAATTTGATTTAATTTAATTGCACTTCCACTTGGTTCAGTACATATTGAACTTCAATATTTTATGATACAGTCCATAGAGGATAATTTATACTACCAAAAGATTGGGTAGTCGGTAAAGTAACTGTGTTTGGTACGCTTTATAACGTGTTTTATGTGTCTAAAATAAGGTAACCGACAGACAACTTCTCTTCATTTTCATTTGCACAGGCTTACATCAAATGTGTTATATAAAGAGACTTAAGTAAAACCTAAACACATAAAGGTGTAAAGTTAAATGCGGGTACGTTTTTTTCATACGTAAAAGTCAAAGGCGTTATTGTAGATTCATGTCTAAAATATATGAAGACACCAGAGCAAAAAGAGTAATACAGTTTATCACAAAAACCCGAATTTGAGAAAACAGCGATTAAGGGTTTTCCAACGCTCCCAAAATAAATACTTTATGATAAAAAACCCTTTTCAGACTGCTTAAAATACAAGCTTTAGCTATACACTGTACAACATTTCTGTTAAGAAGAATTTTTTACCTTCCGATACCACGTTGACTCAATTTCACCCTATCGCCATAACAAAATAACACACAATACACATTTACTTGAAATAACAGCCTTCTTCGCAATTAGGAGAAAGGAACGAAATTGAAACTATAAATTTTCCATCGCCAGGTTTCTAAACACAATACTTGCTCGTCCGTTTCACGAAAACAGGGAAACCGCGTGGTTAAGATAACATCTAGGGTCAACTACCGCTTGGGCTGCGGGGCTGCACGACCGGGTGTTGTTTTCAAATTTGAGTTTGTTGCGGGGGTCAAGCCACGACACGGTGCGTGATGGGGAAGTAGATCGGCAAGTGGCGTGACGTCATCACGGCGAAGACGCGGTTCCTCTCGTTTTGTAGAGTAATCGTAGATTAAAAGGTCTACTCCTTTAAACTTAAAACAGCTAAGTTACAATAGGCCACTGTAAACTGTTTAATTGTGTAGCTTATAAACACAGTGCGTAGAGCGTCGTTAGAGTTTTATATTCAGAGCATAATATTTATGTTTTGTTGTTGTTGTTGTTGTAAAAAGTGGATTAATACACGCAAGATCTACTTAAAAAGGTTCTATAATACCGCGTCATTTCTGCTAAGGCTTATTTCATTTTCGTCCTGACTTTAAACAATTCGGACATCTTGTATACACAATAAGTCAGCATTAGTAAAGAAAAACTGGTGTTCTGAGGGTAAAGTATGAAAATGAACGATGCATTTGTGCCACTTTTTAAAATAAAAGATTTAAATTAAACGCTGACCACATTATATAAACTAGTAGTACTCAGATATGTACGTATATTTATAGTTATTATAACAACACATCCACACTGGTAAATATTTTACTATATTTTCACAAGAGAACATATAAAAAGTAGTGTTTGGATTTAGAACGCTAATCCTACTTAACCCGTGAAAACAACTTCAAAGAGAAACACGAAAAATCACTTAGGGCAGTCCCAAGGGCTATAGAATTACAACTGTCTTTTCAAAGTATCTTCCTCCTGGTCAACTGTATAGATTACCGAACCACAATAACTACCAATATCAAGAACGAAATCGAACATCACAATTCTTTTATGCTCAATTAATTATAGCAATATGTCACACAACGAGACTGAAAAAAGAAATTCAATTCAACAGATTATTAATTAAATTAAATAACAAAGAAATATATTCATATATTCAAACATACCCGCACAATTGAAAGCTCCCACTTGCGTGTGTATGAAAAATACGCTCACCTGCAAAAAAAGAAAACATAATTAATGACACATACAAAGCAAATACCATCTATTTATTATACAAGTGCATAAGTGTAATACTAGTTATTTTAATGGAGAATTGTTATCGTTTAGAATCCATTACCAGTTGACTATTCTGCAGTTTTAGTTAAAAAAATAAGAATTCAAACTTGATACAAAAAAACTCTAATGTATCACTGACTATTCACTTAGACAGTAACGCAATTTCTGTCCCTATTTCAAGCTAAATACGAGTTCATGGTAAGTGAATTAGGTTTATGATCTGTGACCTTTTTACTGGATAAGATAAGCTGTGTACTCAACCCTCTTTATAAAAAGCCCCATATTACACAATTGGTTCTAGCTGGTGAACTATCACCTGCAGAGATTTCTCTGGATGTTGCTTGGAGGTGCCATTTATTTTACTTTGTTATATCTTCTTAGGAGTTTATAAAGCTAAGGAGGGTCTGTAATTTGTAGATGTGCTGAATTATGTCGGGAGTGGGTCGGAGTGTGAAAGTGTGAGCGGGAGGGAGCCTTGAACTAGTAGCCCTGACCTCTCGGTAGCCAGTACGGTACTTGTGCTCCTGCAACGGACCAAATGATAGAACTGACGCCAAACACACTCATAAAAAACAAACTCATTGTGCATAATAGACTTACTAATATTAAAACAAACTTGTTACTATCTAACGTTGAGTTTTTGTTGAATGATAATTAATTGATAGCCCAGTTACAAATGGCATCACTCTGCTTGGGATTGATATTTTGGTTGGTCTGCTTTGCACATTTGAGCGCGCGTTAATGCTGACCATATTGGTTTCAACCCCTTCAATGGAGATATTTACATATATTCATGATACATAATAATTTATAGTTTTCCTATGTGGCACCGGTACACTGCACTTTTAGTATTCAGTGGTTAATATTTTATTAAGCGGCCGACTGTGAAAGTTATACGAAGTATATTTAGTATAGTGAAAGTTTTACATATAAGGACAGTAATGTTGTCTAAATAGTTAATAAAACTTTACAAGGATACCTTTATAAGCTAGCCATAGAGAGGGGATTCATAATTGAGGCGATTTAGGATTTCACTTCTACTGCCCCATGCCATTCAAGATTATGAAACCCATTCTTCGTTATATATAAGTTTAAATGTTTGGTAAGTATAAGTAACTTAAATCATCCAAAACAAGGTGTTTTATATGTCTCATTTAATTGCTATATAAATGTAGTCTATATTCACACGATTCTCATTATATCGAGCCATATTGCACTGCTGTAATTGACTATTTAGTAGACCAAAACCAAATTGCTCACCCATACCGAATTTAATTCCAAATACCTTTCCTAGTTCGGTAGTTAGGTAGTTTATATAACGCACCTATAATTGTAATACGGAAACTCTATATTAATTAGATAAACTGAATCAATAGTGCGATATAAAGTTTTTACTAGAATCCGTAAACAATTTTCTTTATTTGCATACTAAAGTGTCACACAGTGACCATATAAATTACATTGGGATGTTCAGAAAAATAATCCTTTCATAGACTGAATCCAAGGTAATAAACACTAAACCATCGTTCTACCTCTTATTGTATTGAGAGGCTAACTGGTAGAGATTAAAGGACCAAGAGGTCCTAAGTTCACCTCAATAAACACGCATTTTAATTTAATTTAATTTCAACCAAGTATCCCTGAAAAGGCTGAAAATCAACCACATAGTCTGATATTGTGCGAAAATATACTGCACCCAAAATATAGATATTTTTTTATTCCCTATTTAAATTTCTAGTATGTAACGACGAGAAATTTAAACATGGAAGAAAAAATCAACCTACTCCAAGGCGAAAGGGGTTCTTGGCGTGTCCTCTGTTTTCGAGGAAGAACTGTTCCACCTAAATCCATACGGTGTGCCTCATTCATGCAAAAAGCGTTAATCCGGATGACACAACTCCAAAAAGAATGCGTCACCGAAACACTACTTGCAAGGCCAGGCTCCTCTTAAAAATGTGTTTTCGATCAGTACCTTGTAGAGCAATGTCTGACTTTCAATTTACAATAGTGTCAGTTATTAAAAATATATCCTGACCTCAAAAATAAATCCTATGACGATGTCTATTAATCCTGGTATGAAAAGATTGCTTCTTCCAACTGGAACGCTATTTTTAATGGTGGATTACGGAAAATTGATCGTCTATCCTGATGAGGTTGATAATACATTGGACAGACGTTCGAGAACAGAAAATCTTTAATCTTAACGACGAAAAACCGATAATGACCACATTTGAATAGTGATAGAAATCGCCATCCCATTCCCTAAAGCTAGGAAAAGCTATGCAATGAAATTAGATATAACTGGTCTCCTCTCCGAGTAAATGAGCCAACGCATCCACACCTAAACCGCATATCTCACTTTAGACTCAATTGCGTCCTTTTCACTTCAAAGTGCAGTTTTAGCCTCCAGGTAAATGTGGGAGACCACATTATTAGCCGGGGATAAGCAGGAGAGAGTGGAGTGAAATGGATCCGTGGGATTTTAGGGTAATTACACCAAACACTCCACACAGCCACATACGTACCGAGATCTGACTAATTATAGAAGACTGCGACGACGACGTATGGAAGAACTGGTAGAATGTTTGGGATCTTGTACCAATGGAGTGGCGATCAGAGAGCGAAATACCAAAGGGTTATTACGACTACAAGGAAAACCTGCGAGCATCAAGTATAGAATTTGAAAGCGCTGTTCATATGTTGTTATGTGGTGTTGGCGATGATTTTATGTACAGTAATCAAGATGAAGAAGGACGATGATGGAAAGGTAGATAATAAGTTGTACGTATATTTTAATTAATATTAATAAACATACACACTTCTTTAAGAGTCATATTTTTTTATTTAAGCCATTTAGTATCTGTCTGGTAAATGTAAATTGCATTAAGATTTTTATAATTTAAATCTCTTTATTTTGCATACTTTAAAACTATCACGACCATATAGAACGATTTATTTGTATAAACCTTTACTGGGTCACTCGTACTACCAATGAGGAACAACGTCTAACATTTAAACCACGGAACTTGATGTAAAATAGAAGAGACCTTTTTAGTTGACGTAAGCTCTATCAATCGTAACAGGGCATAAACTAAAACAATAAGCTAGAAACTAGTTATTGATAAAACAACTAAACCACAACCACTGAAGATTGACATCAACTGCAATTAAGTCGAAAAACTTTGTAAGTATTCTTACAGATTTATAGTCTTCTCACAGATTACCACACCTAAGCTGCTCCGTAGTATAAAGCCAACGTAAATATATTGCAAACGTCAACTTAAATAATCTCAAGTCTGTAAACACATTCAAATAAATAGAACACAGCGGAGTCCGACTAACAACACTTGTTTAGTTAAAACCGCATCCAATTGCTGAGGAAGCCAGAACTATTTGCAGGTTCCATCTTGTGGAGAATGTAACACCAGTGACTAGTTAGTCCGGGAACTCTGGCTGCTGATTGGACTTGGTAAGTGCTACTGGAGAAACTGGTAAATCGGCTAACTTGGGAAAATGGTAACTCCGTCAAAACACTTCTAAAGGTACCGGAACCGGACATAACCTTCCTTAGAAACATTATTTTATTTAAATAAGGGGTTCAGTGAGAATTTTACAATATTTCATTGGACGTGTACACTCGTTATATCTACGAAGGAAAGTAAATTAATGCTTTTACAAACATTATAAAGTGTGTTTCTGATCTACGGATAAAATAAAAATACGTCTTAGAACTATACTGGGGTCGTGACAATTTTAGTCTTGGATTTGTTGACGAAAATCGTGAAAAGGATGAAAATAAATAACTAAAGACTAGATAGCATTTTTCGTCTTGTAAACGATTACAGTACAAGTGAAAACACATCACGTGGTGTAGGAAGATGTATTCATTATAGTATCACCATTTTCACAAGGGATATTTATTAATCATGCTTTCTAGTGACATTTAACATCGACATTTCTCCAAACTTATTAATGTTGTTCTTTAATTGAAACAAAGATTCAGCTGATGTCAACAGAAAGCGTTTCATTGAGTGAATCATAACCGGCAGAAAAGGGCATCCGATTTCCCATCCACTTTCTCAACACCCATTTGGCACCCGATGACAATCCGTGGGTGTATGTAAGCAATGTGTATTGCAACACTGTTTGTCATTACAGCTGGAAATGTGTATAGGAAAACAATGTGATCTCAATAAACGAGTACAACGCAATGAAAATTGTAAACTCAGAGTCACTTATATCGTTGGCAATATTACAATGATAGCACAAAAAAATACTGTAGACATTACATACATATATATCTTCCAGCTCAACGTTTTAAAGAGTGTGTATTATTGGGTTACATTGGTAATGTAGCCGTGTTATCGCTCTATGGATAGTTTAATGACAAATAAAAGCTTTTGTTATCACAAGTGCAGTTTAAAATGTTGTTGGTAATAATAGATATCAGTTATCTCCCAATTTTTCAAATAAACTATTTAATTTTCATCTAACGTTGAATACAAACTAGAATTTTGAAATGTGAACAGATGGGAACAGAATGTCTGGGGTTTTTTTACGTTAACTTGCAAAATTACTCAGGCTTGGGTTCTGTGTGGTCAAATAAATATACATTTGATATTGTACACAAATAAGAAATTATAAGTAAATTACAATCAATGCATAGCCATTACATTTTCTTGTAAACAATACATTGCCGTCAAATGACCCGTGAAATGGTGCAAATTGTAATTTCCAACTAAATACAATAGTTGCGTCGTTAAAGCGTAATTAAAGCGTGAATAATTTGTAGTTCATACAGTTAACCTACATGATTAATTGTGCATTGTAATAGTTGTTTGTGTACATTCCCATTATTATGATAAATTTAAATGCAGGATTAAGATTAACTTTAAGTTTAAACATCACTAGAAAGATTTGTAGCCTACTGCAGATTAAACATTTAAACGTTATAATAATGAAACTAAACAAACTGTCAATTTATAATAATTTTTAATTTCAAACAACCGAATAAAACATTTTACAGCTTTATATAATTTAAACTAGAATATTATTTGCTCCTATGAACTTCAAATTCTTCCTACACTTGTAATACAAAAAGCTACTGAGATGAGAATGAAAGTTTACCCATTAAAATAGCATATAATCGTTTATCATAACTATAGCTATGAACTTCCTGATAGTAACAACATGCTACAATCTTATTAATGTAATTCCAAACTAAGTTTTAATGCTTATCGCCAAGTTTACAAAGTTAACTAAAGGGAAATCCGTTTCGTTGTACAAGTTTTAATGGTGTTGTCACCAAGAACTACAACAGGAAGATAGAGATTATAATTGTATATAGTAATAATAGATATAATAATAGTAATAATGGTATGTAATTGTATATATTACACTGTAATAATGCTTTTCGATATCATGAGTGTTTATACAGCTAATCGATCTGTAATTTTTATTTTTATAACGTTTCTATCTTACTCGTCTTTTGCTAGACACACGTCACTTAACTGATCCAAAAACGTCAGTTATGAAGCTAGCACTTACACATAAACTTAATACTTACTAAATGTAAAACATTGAGTAGCGGTACGATACATCTAGGATGGTCTTTACTCGGTTGTTACTTTGTCCGCATTTATCTAGGCTTGCAATCTTACAACATAAACCCACCGCGTGGCCTACAATCTACCACATTACCGGTCTAGTAATAACAGGTAATTCGTAGACCAGACTAGGCATATGGGCATAAACGCCGGTGGTCACTCTTATTTAGGCAAACTAAACTGTCTATGAGATGTGGTTGCTGGGTGTTGCCCAACTAACCAGTTTTAAATCTGCGAACGAAAACTGTTATTTCTATGGCTCAAACTGTAGAGCACATACAGTAGTCAATGA
The DNA here is from genome assembly GCF_028750875.1 of Macrosteles quadrilineatus. Lineage (NCBI taxonomy): Eukaryota > Metazoa > Arthropoda > Insecta > Hemiptera > Cicadellidae > Macrosteles > Macrosteles quadrilineatus. Next base: position 18,168,720 of record NW_026542598.1, on the reverse strand, counting down.
ATGCCGACCAACTATCTTCCTGAAGAATTGGTTAGTTTGAAGACACTTGAGGCAAGGGAACCGAAGGGAACATCATGACATGCCATCTAAAATGTTGCACAGTGAAAGGATTTCTGTATATCGGTGCATATTCTTGGATAATTGATTATTCAGTCTAACCATAGATTAAAGGAGTAGACAAATGTAACCTCCTTAAATAGCTGGTATAACACACGTAGTATGTTCAATGGCTTCAATGGCGTAGCGTAATTAATTTAGCTCTGCGAAAGGAGAACTTTATGCCACACTTGGGGAGTATCAATGATTATTTCGTTGTTACTCCTTGTGTTTACTCAAGTCATATTTCACAGCTACATAGTAATCCTACATCTGATTGCGAGGGGTTCATGGGTTATTGGTCGAGGGGCGCGCGATCATTCCATCAGAGCCCCAGCCAGGGGGTGTCCCTCACGTAGGGTGCCGATGAGACTGAGTCATCTGCGATGTTCATATCAACGACTGAGGCAGAATAATTAATTATGCACGAAATTGCAGATGATTTTGCAAGTCGTCGGTGTTATTATTGAACCGAGAACATAAGATAAAGATGGAAAATTGTATAAACCATGGCGGCGATTGTCTAGTGCAAATATTTGAGTGCGAATTCTGGCCTGAGGGGTTTGGGTTTAAATCCCGCATATCACTAATGATTTATCTTTGTGCTAATCCACTGTGATACCCACCGTAAGCTTCAGGTCTACTCGGGAAAATATAACACCTTGTTTTAACGACCATTCTAGATGTTTGAATATTATAAACACTGTTTATTCAATTTTTTTTTACACCATTTGTATTTTTACATCTATTGAGTGGGAAATAGCCCCTATCTAACGTCGACCTTCGGTCACACCGTTAATTGATAGCTAATTGAGATTGTGGTACATGATTGATTCCACTCATAGTAACTTTGGAAAAAGGCGAGCACTATATAAATACAATTGGATAGCCAGACAACTGAATTAGTGTTTTCTTTTCTTTTTTTTACTTGTGTAAATTGTAGCAGTCGGCTCGAAAATCACAAACCGGCCGATATCCTTAGATAAAATAATACTGTACCTGTTATAATATTATCTATACAAATTCTGTGAATCAAAAATGCCTATGGAACTAGCACTCAAAATTAGTAAACGTTCGTATAGAATAAATAGCCCGTATTTAATATTACAGCACTAAATTTTTTTGTGAAAACAGTGAAAAGATAACTGAATTAGTCACATTACCTAAGTGTTAATACAACACCAGTACACCACATATGGGAATGTTTCTATAGATGATATGTTTCACAAGGCACAACCTGAGCTCGTGAGACACTGGCTCGCTTGATCAGATTACTACCTAGTAGTGGTATGACGGCATCATATACCTGATATTATAGTATACTGTGTGTTACTAGACACCTCCCTCACCTGTGCTGGGGTAGGTGGTAAAAAGTAGTATGATCTTATTAGATAATATCATTTATATAATATTATGTAAAAATGAGGTGTATCAAGTTTTAGATCCAATACGGAAACCATTACAGTAGCAAGATGTTCTACGTACAAGCATTTACCTCAATCCTAAGCTGGTGCGCTCTACTCCCGCCACGTGCTAATGCAAGGGTTTAGGATCTCCGTCATTGTCGGCTTTCTTCTTAACCGATTGAAAATATATTTTTATCTTTGCTATCATGTTAACGGATTTTTATCACGTACAAATTTATAGTCATATTTCAAGTTAAACATTTGTCAACTACGGTATGGTAAAAAATTACAATAGCTGCAACTTAACTAAATTTTATCTGCATTGTTATTCGATCCGTTAAACAATTTAGTCTGTGACCTGTTATATCTCAGCTAATGTCTTCATGATAAAATGTTTAAGCTAATGTCTGAAACAGAACGTTACCGCGATAAGCTGGACTAAGTGGACTTAAGCAACTGAGGATCCAATCTTGAGCCGATGTCAGCGCAGTTTGTAGCTATTGTACCAGTTGATCTGATACTCCTCCCCTAATAACTTTCCCTTCTTGTTAGGCTAAAATAGTCAAATATTAGGCTAAAATTATCGCAATGCCTAAATTTATAGGAATTTCTCAGTTTATTTACTTTTTCAGTACAGTGGAGCTACGTTGAAAAGACTACAAATTTCACAAAATTATGCTACAATTGACAGGTTTCTGATACTATGGGAAGTTAAGTAGGACCCTTCTACAAAAGACTTTAATGGGTTAAAACACGTAATTGTAATAATTTTAATGCACAAGCGTCCAACACAATAAATCTTGAAGCAATTCACTCGAAATTTGAGAATCACAGAATAACCGAATAAACTTTAAGATTCTCTTAAACATGTTTAAGGTTACAAGGAAGCAAAAAATAAAAATACCAAGAAAAAACGTCACTTTGGTCACCAACCACCATTGCGATTAACTTGTGAACATAACCACATGTTATGACGATCCCTCGTAACAATAACCATAGACTGAGCCACTCAACCCCACATTGCCCAACTACTGCCTGACATTAGTCTCACATAAGCTGCTTTATAGATCTCCCAGTCCAGTAGTAAATCTTCTCGTAGCTTTCCAACAATTGTCCACCTTTATTAACGTTTAATTTTTTTATAAGATACCAAACAGGTATCAAGTTGCCTATTGATGGACTTGAACAGAATCAAAATTAAAATAATAAGCACTTCCATAAGAGTGACCACTAACCAAACTTTAAAACTAAAATTAACAGAAAACCTCCATTCAACACAATATATCCATTCATTATTTACTACTGAAATAACTTGGTTTAACATTTTTTCTAACCGTTACAATGTTACCCAACCATTTCCATCTGCCACTACATATTTCACTACAAAACGTGACGAATACGTAACAACTTTCATTTCCGTGACTACCACAACTACAGACAGTTTACAACCTCCTCGGCGATGACAACGGTTAATTGACATTTCTAGATGAAGCAACCAGTCCACCACGACCAGTAACATCAAGTACAGGTTCATCTGTAACTGCCTCAACAGGATTCGTCTACTTTCCCTTGCCAACGTGTTCTTTTTTTACAAACAGTAACGACTATTTTTAACAACTTTACGTAGACTGGACTTGCTTATATAGCATAATAAGGGACATGCCGAATAAAGAACACTACTGCCCCAGTAGATATGTAAGAAAGTAGAAATATTTGTTTAAGGGTACTGATGTCTAACAAATTGCTGAAGGCATAAATAGGCTAGATAAATTCTCTCCAAGTAATTTTCTAACCAAATCCTTAGTGTACTAGGATTATTTTGTGCTAAACCCATAAAAAACTAGTTTTGGAGAATCTTTCACTTTCCTTTCACTGACCCCTCTGAACCCACCTGAAGATGATAATAACTATGACTAAATCAATAGATAAAATTGATTATAACTAGTTAATTCGCCATTACTGCTACACTAGCTTCTTATTAGACGTAATAATGAAGGTAATTGATTTCTAAACAGGTTGGACCTGGACTATTCAATTAAACCAGTTAACAGGCTATATTTCCTACACGCTGTACACTGTACAGGCGGTTAGCTAAGTAGAAATGTGCACGAGCTAATCACTTGATAACTGTAGGTATTAACAGCCATTACGTCATTGAGGTCCACCTAGGTTCAAATTGATGAAGACTTGTTATCAATCAAAAAAAGGAGCCATTAAAGAGCACCATTGATTGCTCCTTAAAACTTCGCAGCCCTACACAATATAGAAGATCATCTGCCCCGCCCCCCTAATTCAGCACCAAAAAATTACATCCACCCAACTCATTGCAATGGTTGTTCAATGGTCAGAGCGTAGGTCTCCTGTCCTCAAGTCTCTGGTTCACGTACCGCTCAAAATTAATGTTTATATATGTAAGTGTGCAAAGAACGTTACGCCCATTATGTCATACCACAGACAAGGAAACATACATTCCCTTGTATGTGGTCATACAACATATTGTTGGGACCTTAATAAGTACGTGTATTTTGGGTGTTGGCGAGACATTGTTGGCTAAGCAGCAATAAATTACTGGTTTCATGGACACAATATTGTCATTTCTAACTTCACATACACCTACATGATTTAAACAAGAAGGTGGACTTAATTGGCCAAAGGAGGTGACTGCGTCGTTCAACGAGTGGAAGAAGAGCCAACATTTCACACTCAGTAATCCCTATTCGGGGTAAGCTACAGTTCATCTGAAATGTTAAATCTTGAACCACTTTAATTGCAAAAAAGAGCGAAACTAGTAGCATAACTCATTTCTAACAGGACGACTCACAACTGAATACTTTCTCGCCTACAAGTACATAAAACAATAATTTCCCGAGATAAAACCACCAAGTACGCCAAGCATCCAGTGAAACCTTGTCTTACATCTGCACAAGACGAGTCACCAAGACAAACGTGTTTGAACGGAAACTGATTTCACTCGGTTGTTTGCCGTTTGTTGTCCACAGTTTGTCGTGTAGTGCTTCACAGGTCCTTATACAGCGAGATGGCGCACTTAGAATGCGGCAGTCGCTATGTTTGGTAGGAGGAAAACTGTGAGATGCTATTTAATTTTTAAAGAGAGATCCAGGAAGGTGTATATGCACACTTGGACTAGACTATGGTTTTAGTCAGAGTTAGAACCTATTTTTTAAACGTTTAATCGAATTACAAGGGTGCTAAGGTGAGCCACCAACACACCCTTTCCTATAATTTCAACTCCTAGTGCACTAGCAGTGTTTTATGTCATCATCCTTTATCAACCTAACATTATTTTAATTTGTTGAGTTGGTGTTGAAATTTCCTTTCGTTTAATTATTACTCTTATAATTCAAAAGTACACAAGCTTCCTCTGGTTGAAGCTTCAAGTTCAAGTTTAAGGTGAAATAGATTTACACAATATACTATACAATCTTTCTTTATCCTCTTTCGTCGACATAAGAGGTAATAAAGAAAATTGAACTTTTTGAAATCCAAACTGATAAAGGTGTAAGAAAATTGCGAAAGGAATGTATTTAACTTATATAGACATTCTAACGTGCCAAGATCACCCGCTTGATTGTCTAGATAGGCTTTCCTAAGATAGGCTGTTTCTTATCATCTTCTATCGATCATACCATTTTCTTACTACTTGATCAGGTGTGTGGTGTAAATCTGTTTCACCTTAAACTTAAAGCTTCAACGAGAAGAATCTTGTGTACTTTTGAATTATAAGAGGACTATTATATTTTATTCCACATTTTGTCTTCACGTGACCAATAAAGATGATCAATGTACAAGGGAGTGAACTTAATCTATCTATGGTGCAACTACAGAGCAACGAGTCTATACTTTAATTATATTCCTGACGACTAAATAATTTATTCGTGATATCAAAGAGATTTGGCAAAAGCCCGTAGTGATTTACCGATCGTCATGGACGAAAGTCGCGAAAGTGATTGGCGGACAAATGGACACGAAGCCACAGAGAATGAAGGTCAACAGCCTAATGATGGAGAATAACATTTTAGAAAACCTGCAATCTTCTATCTTGGCCTGAATGGCGAGGAAATATGGGCAAATGGAATAAAGGGATAGAATTTGATTTGATTTTTGAGGAAAATATGAATACTTATACCGGAGTTGACGTTTGGTTCAAGTTTAATACATTGGAGTGAAAAGCAAACAGTATAAGTACTATATAGTGGTACAGCTTATTTTCCTGGATCGTTTATTATAGTACTTTGCGTATTGTTGTAACTTATTTTTTTAGAATTACAGTTTTGTGAAATTATACTTACCTAGACTTAGGCTACTAACGAGTTGTGTACAAAAAAATCACTGAAGAATATATTCGCCCTTATTTCACCTGTAAATATTATTATAAAACTATTATTTTAAATATTATTTTTTCTGTGCAAGCTTCTTGCGTTCTTATTTCATAGAGGTACATTTATTTTAAACTTACGGATTCAAACATGGTGTTGTAAACGTTTTCTTTAGCTCCCCCTTTTTGTCGTGTTTCTCTATAATGACCAAATAGTATGTCAACTAAACTTTTATTTTTAATGATACTTTTAAATTATTTATACAATTTGACTCTACTTAACTTTGTCACAATAATTAAAAGGAAACTTCCACAGACAACGTCTCTCTGAAAGAATCCAACAATTTTAAAGGAAAATTACCTGTTTTGGAGTGTTGCGCTGGAGGTTTACTGGTACATTACCTATAGCGCATCAAACCAGCGAACACAGGTACTTTGCTGGCCGCGTAATACTGCCACGTTACAGGTTCACTCCACTATAGTGGTGAAATTTCGCGAACGATACATTGGGCTGAAAACGTAACTGAGTATTTTTAAGGGTGTAGAGATGTACACACCCTCCAAATAAAACAAGTGCTTTCAATAGTCACAGGTCGAACAAATTTAAGAGTATTTGGCTTCTAGAGACCAAGAATGCAGTGGTCCAGATCCTCTACAGTTAGGTCATGTCTGTGGTTACATATCACCGTGGTTTTCATCTGCCTGGCGACATCGACCACCATACAATCTCCAGCTACGTATTGTATATTGCAATTGATATATCACGAATAGTAGGTTAGTCGGCACGGAAGTGTTGCTGGTCTATTGATCAGTTCCGGCCAAACTCATGACCGTGACCGCCACCGATGATAACGTGATAAGGGGGTCTCTTGTTCTTGTTATGACTACGGTAATTAATGTAGTGCTGTGTAATAATTGCATTTATAAAAAGGCTTAGCGAGCATCACCCAGTATAATCAAACTGTTAGGCCTACGTATAGTAACTGTTGTGGTTTGCAATCGTGTATTGGAATATTATTCCAGGACAAAAAGTGTGTAAAGCAAACGGCCCCCAAAAGTTAGTTCAGCTCCAGTTAGAGTAAAACAAATATGTATAATCAGAGAAAACTTACAGAAGTCTTAAGACTTAGAACACATGTCCAAGATAGGTCATCAGGTATTTCGACAGTATTTTTAAACTATTCAAATAGAAGGCAACTGTTTTATTGCAAGTAAACTATACTCTAAGTTGACTTAAGATATATTGTTTACTTTGACGTGGAATTAGTATTAAAAAACCTCAATTTTCTCCGAAAAACCATAAGAAATCTTCTGATATCCTCACGTGAATACCAAACATTAACAAACGAGGAGGATTCACAAACTCAATGCGCTATTAAATTAACGATCCCGTTTAGTAAATAAACGTCTAGTCAATAATGTCACCTTGCATTATTGAGAGTGCAATGGCAGTGAACAACAATTAAAACGTCTGTCACCTACTCGCGCTGGGACAGCTGTCACTTACATTCGCACTACGGTAATCAATCGATAAAATTTACGTGTCACATCAATTACTATTAATTAATTTTAATGAATGGTCAATGTTTTTGTCAAAAAATTCTAATAAGGGCATTATTATTCTAGGTACACCTGAAACCCGTTTTTTGTTAGAAAATATGGTATCTTTTACGATAATTACAAGTTTTAACGATAATAATTTTATATAACGAGTATTGAACGTTATTTCAATTTCAAAATAGTTTTCTATGATAATTATTAATCTAATAATTCAATTTTAAGCATTAACACGTTCACATGCAACACTTCACACCAAGCAACAAATCATTTGATCACTTAGACTTGGTAATTAGAGTATATGATGGCTTATTCTACTCCTATTCCCTGTGAAAAATTACACCATAGATGGAGGAACATTAATATCCATTATAGAGGATGGCCGATTAGCTATCTTGGCTAGAAACATCTGCCCAGCCAGATGGGATGGGTTGAGGGTTTTAACTCCACAGTATCTCTTAAGAGGTTCAGAAATATATTGAGTACTGAGATAACTTGTTACTAGATGATTATATAGTTATTTTAAACAAACCCTAATGCATACATTAATCGCCAAATAATATAAATTAAAACTAAAATCCTATAATGATCGCGCCTACTCTTGACAGATACGGATACGAGGTTAATTTGTTCAATAGTTACAATAAAAATCCAATTTACTATCCTTGAAGCTAAAATATTTACTGAAAAGGAATAAAAAAATTCGCGAATTTTGGGTAGGTACCACATAAAAAAGCTTAGTGTCAGGGGGCAATTATCTAATATGCTTTACGAAACGATCCCACAAATTTTGGTCAGGGTCTTCAAAGAAAGATGCGAGAGGGATTAAATAATTTAATTCCACCATTCCCTTTTACACCAGTGTCTTTATATGCTATAATCAAAAGAAATATGAAAAACTGCTTTTGTAGATGTTGATGCATTGAAAAAAATGTCAAAAAAATTATTCTAAGTGACACACGTCATACTATTTTTATTGCAGAAATTGTATTGTATATGACATTATGAAAGGTTTATGACCGTATAACAACATCTGACGAATCACTGTCAAACTGATAACGACCATTGACCTTCAATAATGGAAGTTGACCTATTCTATGGTAACGTCTGCAAACGGGTTGCGTTTGATTGTTCTGACGTTGAGAAATGGGCGGATAATATATTTCAAATTGCCTCAAGCCTACCTACGAGGATGCCTGAAATATATATACTGTATATGAAAGTTGTTTTAAATAAATGGTGGAACTAAGACCAAATGGGAAACCCCCCAATCCGACATAATTCGCCAATACACCACCGTTTCATAGTCACAGTTTCCTAACAAGGATGTCGACTTTCCAGCTCTCCACATTCCGGTGCTTATGGCGAGCTAAAGGAGGCGTTTGGAGGCTATAATTTCCTGGTGTAAAACAAGAGTCACGATTCACTTAGCGGATCGCTTACCTCACTTCTGTTACATGGGCACGGGAGTGAAAACGTTGAATGTTTCGGCAAACACTTCGGCGTTGGGTTGAATAGTGATACATATACATTTGTAATGCCGCGGCCAATGAAAAGATGGTTTTAGTTGGACAAGAGTGTGGATGACCTTTATAAGATGGGAGAAACGTGTTTTCCTACCAGTATTATCAAAGTAAATACAAAAATAGCATAAGAGCTTAAGGCCTGGTACTGTATTAACATTTTTTTATGAAATTACGGTTTATTTGGCAGACTTTTGCTAAATAGCAAACATTTTTACACGAATTATTACAAATGTATGACCTAGCCCAAAAATGCCGGGTCTACCCTAAAATTAGATTACTAGTTTAAATACGATATTCTATAACAATCTACACAAGTATTTTCTCGTGGAGTCAAGTAGAAAATTGACATGCGACAACGAAATATGATAATTGTTGGTATAAAAACTATCAGATATATCTACTCACATTGATGAAAGTTGCTTTGTTGGACACATTTTAATTACCTGTAAAAATACATTTATAAATAAACCTTTTATTACAAATAAACAATCAGTTTTTACAATTTTCATTTCAGAATACGTTAGAAGATTTTCTACGTTTTGTGTCTTCCACATGTTTTTCCATTACGTAGCTAATTTACGACAAAAACACAACCAATTAAGATACCGAAATATTCCTTCCCTAGGCTATGAATAACACCTAGGATAACAGAAAACGTGTCAAAACCGTAAACAAACAGCCATTATGCCACACCTTTCCTTGGAAGTTGAAATTTGCATAATTCTTTAATTGGTTTCCTTGTAAGCTAGTAGGCATGGTTAACTTGTAATTGTCTTTTCGCTGGACGGTGTAATTCGGAACGTTTTTTTGGTGGGAAAACTAATTTGTGTGGACATTTTTAATATACGTTACGCCATGAGCTTGAATACACGTTTCAACCATGAGCTTGAATACACGTTTCAACCATGACCTTGAATACACAGACGACGCTGGTATTTTAATGTGTTTCATGTGGCTTAACGTTTATAGAGCACTGATGATGTTAACTTATGTTAACTTAATATTTTTTTCTTATTGCAGGGCCATTTACGCGATTCGAAAATTTTATCTTTGTTCAAAATACAAGAAGTCAAGCAAATGTTTACAAATATATGGAGTTTACATGGTTTAAGTTAGTTAACACAAGAAGCAAATCGGATACCTACTAGTAGTACAATCTTTCTAAACCCCGGACAGAATCACTGTCTTCAAAATTGTCTACAGCTGATTTATGTTTGATAAATCTACAACAGGTTTTTTTCGTCATTGACTTTGGGTAGCAAGTAGAAATCTCATTTTTCAGAAAAAAACTACATTGTACAGTACTCCCGTGTTGGTGGCGTTTGGGAGCGTCGGTGTAGAATAAATGTGTATATGGTATATTTTTTTAATTTGTGTCTTACTACTTTATAATACTGGAGGACAAGCAAAAGTTTGCAAATTATATTGCTCTGTTCAGTAAAGTAGATCAAATAGTTTTCATGTTGGCAAAAACAAGAATCAAAAAGTAAACAACAAAACACCTTCTCTATAAATCAGATAAACTATCTTCAAAATAACTGTCTTCATCTGATCCAAGGATGATAAATCTATCGGTCGAGTATTGTTACAGTCAATGATATATTCACAGCTGTACATAGACTATCCCCTTTAACATGATACTTATAACAAAGTCGTTACATTTGTCGACTGTCAAGAGTGACAAGTTTCGAACTTATGGCTAACAGAACGTCAGGGATAACGTGTCAATTTTCCAATAAGTTGTCTCTTTCAATACATTAAATTTGGTCTCATTACTTTACTGTAGTATACATGAACATTGTTTGTATACCTTCTAAATTATTGTTACAGTATTTTTTTAATTTTATACTATCAATCTTTCTATACATAACATGATAAAATATGATGAGAAATAGATACCTAAGTATCTATTTTCTTCGGAAGAACTCAAATAAAATACTGAACCGAATGGGTTTGGATTTAACCCAAAAGTGTAAAAAATGAACCAGGACAACTCATCTATACTTTTGTCCATATTGTGTTTTAGGCACCTAATTGACAGAATTCTCAAAAATAAAAATAAACACGATGTAGTTCAAGTTTCTATGGCCAATGGTGGGGTGTAACAACGTTCTAACTTCCCTTCTGCGTTTCTCTTACAAAACACTTTGTAAAACTACTACTAGGCCTATCTTCAAAAACACGCATTTATAAGTAGTCCAAAACGCAACCATAGAACATAATATTAAAATGCCCGTCATGATGTGTGGGTTTTATGAAGACCCAACTTCCAGACAGCCTGTGTAATTTATCATCCCATCACGATTTGAAAGACTGATACAAGCCAGTCTTCCAGTTGAAACATCTGTTTAATTGATACAAAGTAAAAGACAGCATCACTTACAAATGACAGTTAACAATTTCAACGCATGTGTTCATTTAGTTTGTTTATATTGTAGATGAAAACACACTTTAAATTAACCAGATAAAAGTACCGTAAGCTGCAATCACTGTTACACAATGAAGAGATAAGACAACAATGAGAGCATTGATAATAAGTGAATCGTTGACTTGTTTTTAAAAAAGACCAAAACACTGGTAATTATACCACAACAAAGAGCACTTCAGTGTCAAGTAAGAAAATATAATTAGTATAACGAGCATTGTGTTATTAAATTGTTATTGGAATCGTTATCCTATGGAATTAAATACTTGTTGGCCTTAATTACATTACATCAGTTTTCCATTTATATTAAGAACACTAACAATAATGAGCAAAGGGGGGACTGAAAATAAATTGAGAAATAAATTGGGATTATAAATAGAGTTTTATAATTATAAACCATCTAACACCAACTTTATTAGTCATATCCGTGGTCGACGTTCGTGTGTGTTAATATTTTGACTATTTGAGTATTAACGACAATGTGTTCAAATGTTTTGGTGAAGCAAGAGTCTTGACGACGAAACCGAAACGACGACGAGACTAAAAATTACGATTTATGACGTAAAGGCATTTAAACCTATTTTTATATTGCTAACACGAACTTTTGTATACAGGTTGTCCCGTAAGTAAACAGCAAAACTCCGGGAAAAGGTTCGTCGAACCATAATAAAGAAAAAAAATCACAAATTATATTTCCTCCCAATATCGCTTTGTTAACCAGATATCCGCCACTTTGTATTTTTTACATATATATTTTGATCTTTTGATTTACATTTTTATAATTTAAATTGATAAATTTGCTGATTTAAAAAATCATGAACACTTTAAATCAGTATTTATAATTCCCCATCAAAAACAACGCCAAGTAAAAAAAGATCGAATCAAAATTGCTGAAATATTGAAATTCGGTTGTAAAAATTCCAGGTTGCCTGGGATAGTGATATTCTTGATTTTCGCTTTATACGGACTCGTAGAACCATTTCCCGGAGTATGGCTGCTTACTTCCAGGACACCCTGTATATTGGTTGAGGCTATCACATTCATTATTCCATGGTGATTTTAACGGCTATTATTTTTGGCTGTTAATATAATACGGTGAAGTAAATATTCTATTTACATACCTATTGTTAAAAATGTTAATATACTACATACATCACTTATCATGGTATGGAAAAGAGGAAACAACTCATAATACAAAGCTCCACACTATTTTCTCCAGAAATAATTAATTGGCTACAGCTAGTTCATATAATATGGACTGGCTCCTCCATTATACAACAGAGAAGTAAGGTACCTTATTTATCTTTTACAACTTTACTTATGTAGCTACATATTTGAATTCTATTACCCACATGTGTAATATAATACTTAAGCTACATGACAATGTAATACATCTAGTAAATGTAGCGGAAAGCAATTTATTCTACCAGTCAAACGGAAGTACCCGATGTTTCTCCTTCGCAATAAAATGTTAAAAGTATTGCTGGATATTCGCGGCGCTTGCTGAAACGTTTGTACTAAAAATTGCAACACTATTTCATTCTCCCACCCCAAAAGACTATTCATCGTGTATTTATTTATATAAACTAACATAGCCTAAGTTTTGTAACGATATTGTACATAATATATTTGTTCCGTATTCAGGGCAGGGGTTAACTTAAACTCTGAGGAGATATTGTTTTTCTATGAGTAAACAGACGTATACCAAATAAATGGCTAAATTAAACTGTTACCGAACATATTTATTTCAGTAGAGGTGGTTTTTTAATGCAGGAAACGTTCTCCTCCCCTTTCATTCCTAGAATTTTTTGTTTTATTAATAAGTTCAGCTACTCTAGTGGGAAATTTTGGTAATTATGTGGATTTGAAAAAACCCAGAACCGCTTCCAAACGATTCCTTACACTTTAACTGTTAAAAGAATGTTCAACATAGAGTAAAAATTAAAACTGCAAAGAGTCGGTGGTCCTTTAAACTTAAACTATTCTTAACAATAAAAAATCAACTCGATAACTTTTTTACTGACAAAGCGACCCTGAGAAAAATACCGCTTAAGGAGACTATCAAGGTCAGCGTGACTACATTGTATTCGAACCGATCAATCGATTCCGAAGTACGACACAATATGTAATCATACACAGTATGTGACCTAGGTAGTGCGTGAATGAGAGTGACAGTCAGCTGTGTTGTGTGTGCTGTAGAATGTGTTGGCGGGAGACTGCCTTGCCGACGGCCTACAGCGCCCTACTTTTGATCAGCTGATCCACAAATAAATATGTTCGTGCAAAAGAACTACTATTAAACATTATAAATGTATGCTTTATAAACTGAAAAATTATGACATAGCAAAAACAATTTTAGTGACCAAGCTATAATGTCATAGGCCTACATAGAATATACTGGTAATATTATCAGTTGATGCAAAGACTTGTGAAACGGAGGCACATCAGATACTGTATGAACAGAGGCACAGTTAGCATATTAATTTGCATACTGATTATAAAAATGAATTGCTTATTCGTGAAAATTTCTCCGATAAGAAGACGGGGTAACATGCTGACTAGGCTGTTTGCCTTTGCCGAGACGATATGCAAATATCACTACGATTTTCTAAGTAGCTAAAATTATACAGCAGGTTCTATAGGTTCAATGGATTTGTATGAAGAATTAAACATAGGTGATCCAAGTTACCGAAATTCCTTCGATGATTGAAAACAAGGGGGTTGATGATGAAATGTTCATAAAAAATTACTCATTTATAAAATGATTATGATACCGCTCAATATATTTGTTGCAATATTGTTGGACTAGGGGAGTGGTAAAGTTACTATGCCATAAAATAAACCGTAAAGAGGAAAGAGGCCCGAAGCGCTTTGAAACTCACACAAGGCGAGGCTAAAGCGGTATGCAATATCGCAGGCTTAATTAAATAAGCAATCTGCGGTGTGTTATGCAACACGATGCTTCCTCAGTGTTTATAATAGACATTATAGGTAAGAAGCACTTACACAAAGCTAATCTTAAAAGCGTAAACGTATATCCTTTATTGTTTAATATCGCATGGTTTGTTGTGTAGCAGTTTCTTCGTACCTGGAGAGTTAATATGTATCTGTGTATTGCATTGTTCAATTTCTGGAAATAAACGATTTGAATTTGACTTTATCCTCATGAGAGATCCGTAATTTTTCATAAACTTCATAGGTAAACAAAATCTAAAGACCTACAGTTTAACAGTGGCATATGAACCATCGGGAAACGGCTTTACCGTATGGATAAAATCCATTAGTGGCTGGCAAGATTTTAGCCCAGGTCTTTGAACATAACCCCGGACTACTAACCATTAGACCATATTAGGCGCCTCAAATATTTCTATAGCAATATACTGAATACTACAGATGATGACAAAGATTAAAGTAGTCCAAAAAATAAAACTTTGCAGCAAAATGCAATTGTTTGATGTTTTAAACACACCAATGACACGTTGATGCGGTTCCTTTTACTACAATTTTATTATATTACTCTACCTTGTGCTTTATTAAACTCCTTGAGACACAAATTTTGGCTAAAATTTTGTGATAATCTGTAGATGTCTCAATCCTTGGAAATGCAGTAGCTTCTTAATGGTTCGAAACTGGATCAAACTAGTCTTTAATCACTGAGCTCACAATAATGGTTCAAGCTAAGAAACAGTTTGTCTTGGTAATTAACCAAGCTGCACAAGGCATCTCATCCATGCTGCACTCATCTGCCTTCATATTCAGGTGAAAATAGCATTGTGGTTCTATCTTTGTCTCGACGTCAAGTCAACTGACTTAATAAAGGTAGGCAATGTGTTACAATATAACCGTTCCAACCATGAATACGAGCCGTCTCACGTTTGGTCGTTCCACCGTGTGTCACCCGAGGTGTAGCAGCTCCAAAACACAATAGCGGCCCAGTGACATTCTTGTCTTCTCGGATGATACCTCCGCGGGCGTTGAACCCTCGACTCGACACGTAAAATATTTATTAACTAATTAAACTTCAAAATCACCATGTTTATCCTTAGGATGATTTGGGGCTACTGGAAAACTCACGAAAACGTAAAAGACAATGGTACAATTTATAGATAAAATATTTTCCAAAAGAGCAAAAAAGTTCATCCCTCAAAGACACTCACTAATTCAATTCTACAGACACGCTTTAATTTATGTCTTGCTACGTAAAACAAACGGCTTTATAAAATGAAAACCAATTCGTCTCCGTGTGCTATTTTAGCCTAACAAGAGGGGAAAGCTATTAGGGGAGGAGAGTTATCAGATCGACTGGTACAAGAGCCACAAACTGCGCTGACATCGGCTCAAGATTGGATCCTCAGTTGCTTTTATAGTCCACTTAGTCTAGCTTATCGCGGTAACGTTCTGTTTCAGACATTAGCTTAGACATTTTGTCATAAAGACATTAGCTGAGATATAACAGGCCACATACTAAATTGTTTAACTGACCAAATAAAAATGCAAATGTTGTGCACTATGCTTGAAACAATACGATCATGTACTTCTAAATTAAAAATATAACCCTTATAGGTCTTATTAGATTATTTTCCAAAATGAAAAGGAGACATAAAACATCCACACATCACAAAAAACAATCAATATCGCACAAAAACATTACCAAACATCTACATAATAATTGTGTACATCGCAAACAATACGTCAGCAACTCAATGCATTACAGATTAGCTATAACTGTGATCAGGCAATGAGGTAAGGCACGAACGTGACGACACACAGCTTTGTCGGATTGTTAGCAGCATTTACAGCGTTGTGGGTGTGAGGTTGTGAGGTTGTTTAGTTAAAGGCACATCAACGTCAGATTGCACAACAGGATGTCGTCCGTCCTTGGTCTCTACAACTCAAGTCAGACACGGCCAGACCAATTTTCGGCTCCTTTTATCTATCAAGAGGTTTCTAGGACACCGGCTTTCCCCGGTTAAACTGAACAAAAGAGATGGAAAACTGTCACGTTTGTCTGTTGAAGTTTTTGTAATGTTTTCAATGTTTAGGAACTCCCGGCGAACGGACAAGGTCGTAAAAAAGAGTAAGAGTTGTAGGTATAATATTAATTTTACAAAGAGAAAAATTGTGTCAGAATATGCAACAGAGATTGTATCCGGACTAATGAATATTGTGTACCAACTAACTATCAAAACTGTCACACAATTTTGAATATTCCAGTCTCATCAGAGTTACTACCTCGTACAAGTAGAGCGATGTCTTCCTGTTTCGATTTTTTTTTACTAAAGTAATAAAAGCCATTTATCGTTTGGTGACAACTGATTGGCTGTATAATATACAACTACTATACAATCACAGACTAAGGGAACACAAGTCTTTGATAAAGACTGAGAAAACTTTTCTTCCCTAGTCTGTGGTACAGTATTTTTGATGTTTTTTTCACGGATGGCTGTCCAGATAAGGCAGATTTTCAGCAATCTCACCAGGATGACGAGGACCCTCAACCCCAAAGCTTCGTAGTACGTAAATAAATATTAAGTTTTGACATAATATACCCTTGCTTCGAGTGGGGTATCCTTAATCCTCGCTGATATTAATATGTATCTTAAATGAGGGAAATTTCAATCCTTCCAGATAGTATACTACATCTTTACTGAGGGCATCCCCGAACCTCAATTATAGTATCCTGCAACTTCATTGAGATTGAGGGTATCCTCAATCCTCGCTGATATTAATATGTATCTTGACTGAGGGAAATTTCAATCCTTTCCAGATACTATACTGCATCTTTACTGAGAGCATCCCCGAACCTTACTGATGGTATCCTAGATCTTCACTGAGGGAATTCTCAATCATATATTATCCTACGTATTCACTGAAGGAATCATCAATCTTCGCTCAAAGGAATCTGCAACTACACTGCGAGTATCCTAAATCCTCGCTGGTATTATCCTGCATCTTTACTGAGGGAATCCTCAATCCTCGCTGATATAATCCTGCATCTTCACTGAATTCGCAATCCTTACCGAGGGCATCCTAAACCAAACCATATCCTCACTGAGGGTATCCTGTAGCCACGCTGTGGTTATTGTATTCCAAGGACTGAGTCAATTGTAAAAGAAGTCTCCGGAAGGAGTTCATTGACGCGACTCTCGGCTCACGTTACTTAATTTGGCCAGTTTACAAAGATTGTCTTTAAATTGACGAACGGCAGTGATATGTGTTGAGGCAGTGACAGGGGGAAAATTTGTTTCAGGATCGTGTTCCAGTTGTCAGGGGGTTAACTTAATGACTGTATATCTAACAATTTAGGTCTAGCGACAGGTTAATTTCATGTCCTATTATCTTGATTTCCTGAAATCGTTTAATTCATCTATTAAATGGGCACAGCAATAAAATAACATTTAGGTCATAGGACTTTTTACAGCTCCTAAATGAATTATTTATGTTTGTCTTTACAGCATCGGCCCCTGAAAACTATACCAAATGGTGGAAAATGTGTTTAATTATATATTAAATTATGTTGGAAGATCGTGATGTATCTACTTTCTTTTCTTTTATATTCCTACGTTAAAAGTATAACAACCACAGTCGGTTCCTTCCAACCAAGAGTTAGGTAATACTGCTCGACTTTCTATTTTGGAGAAGAGGAAAGTAGGTCGTACAAATAGAGCCTTTTTTGGACTCGCTTTGTGGGTGCACAACGTATGTCCAATGTGTGTGTACGCACAACGTGTTTCCTGCTATGGTATACATATTGTTGTTTGACTACAACCACTAGAACAAAGTTTGCTAACATAGTAACACAATAGTACGTATCCAGACTACTGTATTTGACATTGTAAGCTAACATATAATTTATCAAACGTAAATCACTCACTTCAGAAGTTTATCTCGCTCTTGAAATCTACCCTTTTCGTGTCCAAATGAACGGCGCCTTTTAAAAGGACTCTAAACTATCCAAATAACTCAATTTTCTCTGGACTAAAACCCACTGGTGATATGACAAGAACTGAACTCAGGAATCTAAAGAACAAAAGTACCGTACCCTAACCACTACACCAGCTGAAGCTAAACACTATTGATCACTACGCTTCTCAACAATTCTGTGATGTCTTGATCGTACAACGGATTAACTAATCATTTTGAAGCTTGCTTGTAAAACAATTGCTAACTAAATAAATCAGAAAGATTTCCAATCAAGCGATAGCTAAGAGAAGTGCACGAATTAAGGTTGTCGTCTTAAAACAAATACGAAATATGGATTCAAAGCAAACAACAAAACACCAGTAGACTAATATGGATAATTTAAAAGTTAAACATCAAACGAAATCACCGATGGATAATAACAGAGTAAACTGTACAGCAAAT
Organism: Macrosteles quadrilineatus; assembly: GCF_028750875.1. NCBI lineage: Eukaryota > Metazoa > Arthropoda > Insecta > Hemiptera > Cicadellidae > Macrosteles > Macrosteles quadrilineatus. The sequence continues at coordinate 18,150,009 of NW_026542598.1, read as the reverse complement.
AAATGTGGGATGAAAGCTAAGATGGGACTATTATCTCAAACAACATGCAACTGTGCATGACTCTAAACACTGTTGAAAGGCCGATGCTAAAACACCTGTTTGAGGACCACCCGCCTACTGACTGTTTTGTCCATTACCTTGATTGAAAAACATTACGTAAATGTTAATATAAAAAAATAAATAACTGCATTCGAATTAATTATAGTATAAAAATTTGAAATAAATAGACGTTCAGATTTCAAATAATTAGCAATTATTTTTATTTGAGTTTACGAACGGACGGAGATCAATTTCATATACATTAACACACTGCTGTAAAGAAATATTACTATGAAGTTCGTCAGTTCGCAGAACAATGAGGAACGCGTACGAAGCAAACTTAATTACCGCTGACGTGGGGAATAAAAGCGTGTTTAAGCGTATTTACCTTTTTTCAAACTAGTGTCGTATGACTTGGAATTCGCACATCATTGGCATTGACATAAATTGATGTTGACTCATACATTGATAATGCCACATTGACCACATTGAAATAGATATACTCGTTCTACCGACGTCCCCCTTTTAATTTACCTTGAAAATACTAAACACTTAGAATAAAAAGCCACTTACAGACATCTGTACGTTCAACCAATCCCATACCTGAAAAAAGAGTGTAGGATTATTGTTACCAGCTGAGTTATGAAGTATGAATCATCTGCTATTTGGTTTGTTTACATTATTTGTTTAGTTTTTGTAAATAAATAGTTTTTGGTTGAGTTTACTTAAAATGAGTTTTAATAATTAATTATTCTATATTGGCGACGAGAAAATGCCGAGGAAAACAGACCAGTCTCAGTATAGGAGTGTAATTGACTGTAGTAACATGTCTTGCATACAAGATAGAATGAGCAAATTTTCATTTAAAGAGTATAATAGTGAACAATTGTGGGAAGACTACATAGCTCGTTTTGAGTTGACCTGCAGAGTTAAGGGACTGGGTGGTGCTAACACAGAAGAACAAGCGGCTCGGCGAGATCTTCTATTGGCAAATATCGGAGAGGAGCACCTCAGGGCACTGTCGGACCAGATGTATCCAAGGGCCTGGGAGGAGTGCACCTACGACGAAGTCAAAGAGGAAGCCAACCGGTTGTTCAAGCCTACAAGGACCCTTTTTGCAACAAGGTTTGAGTTCGAAAGAGCAATAAGAAAAGATGGTGAGACATTTATTTTGTTTTATAACAGATTGAAGTCTTTAGCTAGAAGTTGTAAATATGGAGATAGCTTAGATGAACGAGTACGAGATAGGTTTGCAGTAGGAAGCAACTGTCCAGAATTTGAAGTCGAAGTCAGACAAAGATGGCCCGAGGGAGTTAATAATCGAGGTGAGCGTGTTAAGTCAACAGTAGTACTAGAGTTAGCTCAATCTATGGAACGAGCGAGAGAAGAAGTTTCCAAACATTCGTGTAAAAATGAGATTCTTAAAGTAAGTGACAGTAAGGAAAAGAGGAAACCAGAGGTACAGAAATCTATTGGCTTCAATAGGTGTTATAGATGTGGGTTTACACATGACCCTAGTGAAGATAGGTGTCCTGCTATTTCTGCTGTGTGCAAGAAATGTTCAAGGAGAGGCCACTTCGCAAGAATGTGCAAAAGTAAACATAATTTTTTCAAGAGAACAGATGGTAATTTGAGAAAAGTAGATGATTCTTGTGATCAAACTTACGATGATGAGTGTAGTTCTGATATTGATGTTAGCGGAACACAAATTAGGTCTGTCAAGAGTAAGGTTCCCAGAGCTACGATAGATGTAGAATTGAACGGGTATAATGTTAGAATGGAGTTTGATTCAGGAGCTCGGGTAAGTGCTATAAGTTTGTCTCTTTGGGATAAGATCAATTCAAGTGGCGAATCTCTAAAAAAGACGTCTGATGTAATCACTGGCTATGGGAAAAATAAGCTAGAAGTCATGGGTAAGGCTTTTGTGGACGTTACTTTACGTAATCGTACTAAGCGATTGCCAGTTATTGTATTACTAGAAGATGATGTTCCATTATTTGGGTTGCCGTGGAGTGTAGCTTTCAATCTTAGTTTGCCTAGGGAAGTAAGGGTTAGGCGTATTGATAATGGAAAGACAAATAGTAAAGAGACAGGCAAGAATGAAGAAAGTTGTAGAAAAGAGTTACAAAAAGAAGTTGTGACATTAACTCAGGAGTTTTCTGAACTCTTTCGTGATGAGCTAGGAACGATATCTGACTCTAATGAAGTTATCCATCTAAAAAGTGGAACAAAACCTGTATCTTACGGGGCACGACGAGTTCCATTCCCCTTAAGGGAGGCAGTGGAGAGAGAATTACGGCGATTAGTACAGGAAGGAGTTTTGGAAGCAGTGGATCCTTCCGAAACACCGATAGAATGGAGTACCCCAACTGTCAACGTAGACAAGGGTGGAGGTAGAGTCAGAATCTGTGGCGATTTTCGTACAACCTTGAATCCAAACATAGTTCCGGAGAGACACCTCTTGCCGACCTTTGATGACTTGACTTCCAAATTAACTGATGGAAAGATATTTTCAGTGATAGATCTTCGAGACGCGTACTTGCAAATGAAAGTACACTCTGAGTCACAAAAGTATCTTACAATAGCAACTCATGTAGGTTACTTTCGCTACAAAAGGTTGCCTTTTGGTCTTTCCTCAAGTCCAGCAAAATTTCAAAGGTACATGGAAAGTTTACTAAAAGGACTTAATGTTGGAGTTCTACTTGATGATATAATAATTTCTAGTAAGGATACGACCACCCATATAACCACTCTTAGAGAAGTTTTGAGGCGGCTAGAATCAAGTGGAATAAGAGCAAAACTGTCAAAATGTAAGTTCTTTCAGAAGTCTGTAAAGTATTTAGGTCATACAATAGATGGGAATGGTATTCATCCCTCCGAAGACAAAGTTGAAACCATAAGACACGCACCAAGGCCAAGAAACGTGAAAGAATTACGAGCTTTTCTAGGGGCACTAAATTTTTATGAAAGGTACATACCTAATCTTCATGCGATCGCTTCGAGCTTGCATAAGCTGACTGGTACGAAGACTAAATGGAAATGGACTGACACCGAACAAACTACGTTCGAAAAGTTGAAGAATATCCTGTCATTAGAGAAGACATTAGTCCCATACGACATATCAAAGCCGATCATTGTTGAATGTGATGCTAGTGAACAAGGGGTGGGTTCAGTGCTGTTACATTTGATGCCGGATGGAACGGAAAGGCCAGTCATGTACGCCTCGAGGACACTAACGGAAGCAGAAAAAAGGTATGCTACAGTTGACAAGGAAGCACTGGCGTTAGTTTTTGCCGTGAAGAAGTTTAGACAATACCTCAGTGGAAGACATTTCAAGGTGAGGACGGACCACAAGCCACTTGAAAGAATATTTGGAATGCATCGAGATCTTACCAAAGTAGTAAACAACCGCTTGGTTCGTTGGGCTTTGTATTTAATGGAGTATGATTTTGAGATCCAGTACATCAAGGGACAGGATAATTGTGTGGCTGATTTTTTGTCTCGGTTTTCACTCAAGACACAAGAAGTATTAGATCCAGATGAGAGAGAGATTCGAGCATTGGTTCAGGAGAAAATTGACGTAGTTTATCAAAATCATGAACTTGTAAGAGAGTATAAGAAAGACCCAAATATGAAGAAACTTACAGACTACCTGGACCATGGTTGGCCAAAAGATACAGAAAGCTTGCCATCATCTATGAAACCATATTGGAATAAGAGAGAAGAGCTGACATTAGAAAACGGCATAATCATGCGATTAGGAAGAATTGTGGTGCCACAGATTTTGAGAGAAAATGTATTGAAAGAACTCCACAAAGGACATCCTGGAATAGAGGCCATGAGATCCCTATCAAGGTATTATGTTTGGTGGCCTAATCTGAATAAGGATGTTGAGGTTTATGTCCGTAGATGCCACCCTTGCCAGAGTAACCGATCATTTGACACAGAAGTGCCTCTATATCCTTGGAATGTGCCAAGTGATCCTTGGGAGAGAATTCATCTCGACTTCGCAGGTCCATTTGACAACCGATTCTGGTTAGTAGGAATCGATGCTTACTCAAAATGGGTTGAGATCGAAGTTATGGACCGTACGACAACTGCTGCACTTGTAAATAGATTAAGGACTTGGTTTTCGAGGTATGGTATTCCTAAAAAAATTGTATCCGATAATGGCACCCCATTCACGTCCCATGAGTTTAAGACTTTTTGTAAGAACAATAACATATGTCATGTCACATCAGCGCCGTATCATCCAAAAACCAATGGTTTAGTGGAGAGGATTATCAGAACCTTCAAGAGTCGATATAGTGCTTGCAAACAAGAAGGTCTCAGTTCATCACTTGCACTTTTACAAGTGTTGCTTGCGTATCGAAACACCCCACAAAAGACCACAGGACAACCACCATCAGTCCTTTTCTATGGTAGAAGATTACCAACAGCTTTGGATAGGTGGAGGTGTAATAGCAGAGAGAGAATAGAAAATCAAGTGTGGCGACAGAAGTACTACCACGACTTAAAATCCAAACCAAAGGAGTTTTCTGCCAAACAAGAAGTGTGGGTTCAAAATGAAACGAAGAAGGGCTGGAGACCAGGAACAGTACAAGAAAGGACGGGAGAGCTGTCGTACACAGTTGTAGTTGGAGGAGATGTAAAGAGAAAACACGCTGACCAGCTGAGAGCAAGAGAAGGTGCAACTGATCCACCTCAATGGAAAATGCAAATGGAAACTGAAAATGATGATGTACATAGTTTCGGAAACTCAGCCTAAATTGGGTGGGGAGAAATGTAGGATTATTGTTACCAGCTGAGTTATGAAGTATGAATCATCTGCTATTTGGTTTGTTTACATTATTTGTTTAGTTTTTGTAAATAAATAGTTTTTGGTTGAGTTTACTTAAAATGAGTTTTAATAATTAATTATTCTATAAAGAGAAATTGATTAGTTACCAAAAAACAGTAGGTCTAATACACATACAACCATGGTACAACACACCAACCACTGTAGAGCGAAATTAATTAGGCGATAAAAAATGTTGATACTCCTAAAAAATATCCTAATTACCAGAAAATGTATGTAAAACTAAGAAAATACAAGAGTTAATCCCAACTTTTTTAAGATTACGCACAAAAGTCATCTAAATATTACACAGTGAATTTAGAATGTAGTCAATTCACATCCTTAATATCAAGCAATTAATAATATGGTTAATGAGTAAACTTTATAATATTGCCATAATTCATTTTAGGTTCTTGGTATACCTACAGAGTAACAGATTTTGCCATCGAACTTTGAAGAAGATGGATGACGTTGCTTTCATGGCCTGTCATTCCATGGCTGTCAATGTCTAATTGAATAAACTTGTATGTTTTAGTGATCAGCCGTTACCAACTCTGGCAAAGGAATATTTTATTTGCAAAAAGTAGTAGAATCACCTACTACACAGACATATTTTAAAATGTGCATGAAGAAAAAATCGTTTCCACGTTTTATGACACTCGACCCAGCTTAAAAACGTCTCTGATGATATAGAAGCACCCCGTTTGCTACACTCTAGCATCTTATTGTAAATTGTTTATATTTAAATATAAATTATTTCTAACAAATAATATTACATTAAAGAACATTAGGACACAAATTCGAAGTAATCGACGTACACACTGGTTTGTTTTGTCCAATAACTATGTTCCAGGGATCGATTTGTATATTCTTTAGAAACTGTATTATCAATGGCGATATTATAACCAACTGTTTGTTCTAAAACATTTCAAACTAACATCTCCTTGATATTATTAGTTGGGTTTTATTACCCAGTTAATGGGTACTGGTAAGAATAGTAATTCATGACAAACATCTTTTGTTTTCCGTGCTACATAGTATGTCACAATTTTATATTTTATGTTTTTAACTATTTTTGAATTTACAATCTCATCAAGTTGTATGAAGGACGTTTCGCGGAAGAGATCGCGTATCGCTGTCGGCGTCAGGTCGTGTTTATACAGGAAGTTGTTGAGTGAACCAGCCCTAAACTACTATTGTTCTAAGACAAAAACTGCCAAGGCCAAGTAGATATATCATATAACGTCATGGTGATGTAATGTTTGAAAACATGTACAACGAACAGGATTACATTTTACATTGATATCGTTGTAGGCCGGAGTCAAAATCGTTAGGGATTTCTATTTACCTCCTAATAATTTAGTATTGCATGAAAAAACATGCAAACCTACGAATAAGTTGGAAATTGACATCACGTTGTAAGCCCAAGAGGCAAAATCGTCGCATATACCTTTACAGAAATAATATGTGTAGTATTACATACAACGAATATAGTAGGCCTATCGGACGAACGGGAATAAGTTGAACGAACATCAGGTATTCATCCATCCGATGAGTCAAAATGGTTGGAATTTTAAGTCGCCATCTAGAGAAATTCGTGTACACAAGAAATATGGTATCAGATAAACGGGAATTAAGTTGAAACCAGTTTTAAGATCTCGTATAATGTATGTTTGATGTAGCTGAAGATTAAAGATTGTTGGGAATTTTCAGTAACCACCTAGACAAATAAATGTACTACTATTATTGAACAATTACCAAGGGGAAATTTTAACAAATAACATTTAGTCCTTGAATATGCCTAATCACGAGTCAGCATGAATTAATGTATCACTCTCATACGTCACCTTTTGATGAAAAAATGACAAAAATGTAACACGTGGAATCAAGTTTTAAGAGTTCACAAAGCTGAAACTACTAACTAGAGTCTTAAACTTCTGTGACCTTGATGCACTTGATGGAGTTTTTCTAACTTCATAAAACTTCAGACAGGTGATTTTCAAACAGTGGTGACATTTTAATTAAATTTTAATATACTTTAATTGAAAGATTTCTGTATATGTTACAGGCATCTATAATACAAGTAGGGTGAAGACAATAATTCGTAGATCGAAAATTTACATCATTTAAGTAGGAAAAACCATGAAACACTTTATTACTTGTCATGAAGGATTTTAAAAGTATTTTAAATGGCATTTTCAATGGCATTTTACGTGTCGGTTTTATTATAAGAACATAGTAAAATACACCTTCCAACTTAGTTCGATATACAGGTAAAATATGGCTTACAAGTTACAACTGCTCCGATTGGTAGCCTTAAGTGTTGTACGGCGTATTATATTCGTTTTAAATATTCTCTCCGAAACGTAACATTTCTAAATCAAGCCTGACAGAACGTACATTCCTGAATTTAGAACATATGAGGATGGAACAACCGACGTGTGTTCCCGGGAGCGACAATCTGTAGAGACGATTTACATAAAACGCATTCCAAAGCCCGTTTATTCACCGCCACCGAGGACGCTGCATTCACTTTCCATGGAGCCTCGCCACTTGCTGCTTGGCGTATGTCGTAACTCCTTCCCTTCTGTTCCTCTCCCTTAATCCGCCAGCATTTGTGAATGGATTACACATGATATGAAAGCGGCTGACGACAGCTGGTAAATAGTGGATGATATTACTTGCACAACAGCAAGCTCAAAAAGCTTTGTCTAGAAAACCGGCTTACATTACCCGTTTGTCTTTCCCAACTTAAGAGTTTAGAGGTCAAAATCATGTTATCTTTAAAATCCATTGGTGACTTGGCGGGGATCGAACCCGGGACCTCAGGGACTGAAGTCCCGCGCTCTAACCACTACGCCAGCTCGCTCCCCATCTATCCACTAGTAAGGATAAAAACATCTTTAAGAGGAGCTAACAAAATCCAATACCAGTTGACTATCATTCTATTCTAATTTATAAATAACAACCCTTTCACTAATGGTGAGTCAAGGGTTAACCATTGATTGGAAATTACGTTATTTACGACAATTCATTTTAAAATATAGTAACCTAGGTTTTGGCATTACTTTAATTAAACACGTTTTAGAAACTGTATAATTTTGATTAGCTACTAGATTACCGCTCTATGTTAGTAATAAATAAGTTATTCGATACATTATTGTACAGAAAGAATGCTTCACAAGTGTTATACTTCATTCACTAGGTATTTTTCATTTTTTCATTGGAATTATAAAATTTATAGCTTACCTGTACAAGAAACTTTATTTTATAAACAACATTATTACGTATCGTATCATATTTTTTTTAACACCTTCTTGATGTCACTGCTGTCCTTTTTCACACAACTTCCCCGCAGAAAAAGTAATCAATTGGTGCTTTACAATTTATAAAGAACGCAAAACAAAATTAAACCGGGAGAACGGGCACAGTGGATGTAAATTATGAAGTATTGTTGAAAGGGTTCAGAGAGGAACTGGCGGACATAAATATCAGACGAGTTGCTGCGTTTGTGGGTCAACACTTTCAGGCTTAGCTATTGATATTTGCTTTAGAGTTTCATAACGTAGTACAGTTGGCATAAAAACAAGTGAATTTGTTATGATACATTGTAATGGCAAAATTTACATATTTTAAATGTAAAACTGGTCTAATTAAAATAAGATACATAGCCATTTAAATCTTATGTGTCGGTTTAATAAGCAGAGAGTGGTTACACGAGTTTTACAGTGACCCATATAATGCCCAGAAGGCATAAATGGCTAGCCAATGATTATACTCAGAGCACTTTTGAAGTAGATTTTTAATGTAGGCCCTACGAAAATTATAACTGAATTTTTGGCTCTTCAAAATAACCTACGTATGGAAAAAATACAGACATAAAAACGTGTATTTTTATTTTTGACCCATCGGTCAAAACTCCCGGGAACTACTGGTGGTGGTTCACATGATACAGTTAAGTACCGACCTATTTCGTTACTTCCTAGTTTTGTCAAATCCCCTGTCCCACAGTCTAGTATGACGGTGACCTCTGACCCCGTGCCACATACTGTAGTGACTGTTGTAGATGAGACAGATGACCGACACGGCTAGTTACAAACACCGTTAGTCAGCCATCACAACATTAGTCGCGGCTATTCGTCACACAGAGCATGTCACTAAACCTATGGCTTATAAACTCGTACATAGCATAGCAAACAGCAGGCACTAGTATTGTCAACACTTAAAACAATTACAGTATTATTATTATTTAAAAGTATTTGTAACGTTCCAGTAATACAAAAAAGTAAAAGTATACTGTATACTGTATTGAAAACAGTAGGTGGCATACACACAGATCATGTCATTAACCAATGTAAACTGGTGGATTGCAACAAATCCGAACTATAGGATCTATGGCTAAAACCCCAGAGAAAACCAGTAACATCAGTATTTTGGTGATATTGTGCCGTTACCACCAAAGCTGCACTAAATCAATAGTTCAGGTACAAAGCAGTAGGTATGAAAACCAAGCATGCCAAACCAATAAACTGCAACACGTCTAAACTATGAACACTGCTATTTAAAATACAGGAACAATAACAATTTCATCAGTATTTTCGACAGTTTGTGTCATAAATCAATTTATCTTTACATAAAGCTCGTTCCCAAAGTCCGATCAGCTGGTTCGCGAACTCGATTAAATAAAAGTAGGTTTACAGGTTTATGCCAAATTTCATCAAAATCGGATGTTACTGGAGTAAACCATTTCCGAATCCAGGTTTTACCACGAAACCTTCGGTAATCGGCTACCCCATACAGTATATGGGGAATTTGAAAATGAAGGACCCACTCTACGTTGCCATAAGAATAACGAACAATATAGTCTCGTTTATCTGCTGTAATGTAACGCGATTGTACATATCCGTAACACGATATGATGTCTCGGTGTCGTTAACGGGCAACCTGGTATGATACTTCCTACTTCCTGGGAAGTATACTACATGTGTAGCAGTAAAGTAGCTAACTGAACGATAAGTAGGGGATCAGTCAGGGGGATGCCTTGATTTTTAGTGACATATTCTTTGTAATCGTCGATTTTATCCGAATTATTTTTTTACCCAGATACCTCTAATTTTAAAATTTCTTCTTCGTTTTCAAAGAGGAGATCCTCATTACTTGAAGAGCGCATTTAATATGACTTATCACTTATTGTGCAGTAGTATTTACAATTATGAATCAGATATTTCCCTCAAAATAACGCATTGGAAAGGTAATAGACAAAGTAGTAGTTTCGATCAAGTTTTCTCATTAAAAGTACTTAGAATGTACTGACAATGGTTTAACTGTTAATTTTCCGTTCACGAGACGAAAAATATGTTCTAGAATTAATACCATTCATTTTCAATTACAACATTTATCATAAATTATCTGTCTTTTGAAGGACACACAATTGTGAACCGTTTAAATATTTAGAATAACCGACAAGAACTAAGCCAGATCACATAAAACATTGGTCTTATGTGATCGATGAGTTGAGCCAGTTAGGGTAGTCAGGGTTTGAATATTCAACCGATATTTGCATAATCAATTTCCATACATTTTAGAAGATTAATCCACTATACGAGCGCCATGGTCGTATTATTATCGTGTTTATATAACTCATACCACTATGTGTGGTGTGGAAAAACAAACCAGATTTAAAATAAGCCTTAATACATCTTAATTACTATTAATGGCAAACTTACCTACACGTACTATTTATGTTTGTCTGCGTCGCATTCAGTAAGAGAAGATCTCAAACATTTTACGATCATTTTGTAAAGTAAAACATTACTATAAAAAATAAATATCCAGAACAAAATCATTAAGAAACTAAATTTAAGTAAGACACTTTGGAACAATTTAACAAGATAAATTAGGAGACACGTTTTCATAAAATAACTATACCACGTTATAAACTTCCTGTACTCTCAACAAACACCACACATAATGTAATAAACCGTCAATATGTAAACGTATTTATAGATAAAATGTCATAAATATCTAAAGTAAATATTTTAGTGTAAAAAGCATGCCATTCATCTTGAAGTCTTTAGAAATAAATCATTCCAAACCGAGCATAGAGATGCCACAAGAAATCACTTTATACCGGCGTCCATCATTAGCATTTGCATAGAATCGCAAGGAAAGATTTGACATGAAGACTTGGAATTAATAATGAACTGCCAGTCAACACGAGTCAACGCCACTATTTAATTTAATCTTATTCCTCCTAACTAACCATATTTTGTTATTTAAGTGTCCACAACGTATATGTGTATTTCAATCTTGGTTAATCGATAGTTTCGATTCTGAGTACAGTCAGTAGTAAAGACAATGAAGCGCCAGACCTCCATTCACGTTCATACATCGACATTGTACACAGTACGTACCAAAGACATACATAGCTATCAATCGACTAATTGAAAATTGTAGCTTGGAGGCTGTCAATTAATTGAGTGAATACAATGCTTGCTTAGCAATCAACAGGTCACCGGCTCCATTTTGAGAAAACTTAATAGCTTTACAATTGTTACAAAGCGTTCTTGATTATTAGGATTTTAAAATATTATCCTTGCGAAGATTCTGCCATCATAGTCAGTAATAAAGCTACACAGGTCATGTCACTACATTCTACACTCTCCCTGGATTCTTATCGATCTTAAAATAAAGCGCAATCAAGTGTACGTAGCTTTTTAGCGAATTTCCCATATAGAGTAGCTATTACCGTAGTACTCATGGTAAGGCCTGGACCCGGGACCGATTTACTTTTTCGTTTTGAGGTCCCTAGATATGTGTGTGTACACCCTTAGCCCGATAACTCGAGCAAAAATGATCCGATTTTGATAAAATTTGGTATAAACGTGTAAACCAGCATTTATTCGAACGAGTTTGCAAACCAGCATTATGGGGTAAAAATTGGTTTTTCCCATTTTTAACCCAGAAAACATCAAATTTAGCAATTTATTCCCAAAACATTTTGTAGAGGTTTAAAAACAAATAATTTAGTATATTGAAGCGTTATTATGCGCCTAATGGTTACGGAGAAAATTCCAAAAAAAAATTGTAAATTTAAAATTTCCATGTTATTGAATGAACTGAGTGAATTAACATTTAAAGTGAAGTTATGGAGAATAAGTAAACTGTTGTAGGTAGTTTGCTTGTTTATGAACATATTTTGATCAAATTTGGAAAATGCATTATTTCTCACTAAACTATTAACATTTTACATAAAAAAAACGCACCCCCCTGTTGCAGCAAACCAAAGTACTCGTTAAAGTAATGATATTTAAATAAGGAATGAATATGATATTTTTAAGGAGACATTTTAGTGTAAATCCACTCAGGCATATGGAAATTCGCTTAGTCTGCAGGTTTGCTGCGGCGGGGGAATTTAAAAGCATTGTATGATATTGAACACTCATCCGATATAATTATTATACGTACTTTCTCTTGCACATTAGCAATCCTGCGCCGTATGAATGAGTCACCGTGCCGGCCGACAGGTTCGACGGCAGTGACGACATAGATACGACGACAGGTCTGTGTTGTAAGAAAGTAGTGCCTTATTTGCCAAGTAGATATCCCAATTACGCCACAGCTGGGGAAGGTGCGGGTATTTGCAGGACCTAGATCTGCGGGTAAACATGGATGGGCCGGGCCGCTACAAGGACATAGCAAGATAGCTCTAAACGTAAACCTTTGAGACCGTACTGAGGTCAACATCTCATCTATATGAAGATGGACAAGCTGTAGCCATTTTGTTCCTCACATAGAACTGTCAAATGAACCTCTCACAGGACACTTAGATAGTTAAGTTTGTTACTAGACAAGTTTTTAATGAGCCTACCTCTGATTGTAACACTCCGAAAAGTAGTATATGTAGATACTTTTCCTTCTTATAAGCTTTTGAGACCATGACAGTTTGTTACTTAATGAGGACATGTTTGAATGCACCTAGCTCAGTGTATTATGACGAAATCCTATTTCCTCCCAGAATATTATTGACACTATGTCAATTTATGTGGCATAAGCAATGCTACAGTCTACAATAAGTATTTCTTTAAGTTTGGCTATTTAAAAATAATAAAAGTAAGGGCCTACGACATAAATCGGTTGAAAGCAAAACACTATTTCTTAGGCTCAATCCTAACACGTTAATGTTATTCTAAAACTACCCACAGTTCCAAAACGAACTAGATTCATTAAACAAACGCCTCAAAATAAGAACTTTATAGAAATACCATTAAAAACATACCATCCTTTGTAGACAAAAACAATTTATTTACTTGTACTCAAACCCCGACCTTGATCAAATAAGATGATTAAATTGACGAAAACGTAAACAAAACCATCGATGAAAACATTGAACGCAAAGACATTGACGAGAATAACACAATTATGTAACACTTATTGCATTAACCGTGATAAATATAGTAATTAATCAGGCTTTTCAGCTTGACACAGATACTTCCAACGCCACATTTATCAGGAGATATTTGCGTAGCCTGGACAGCGGACAGCATTAGTCAAAGATAATTGACCAGGACGGTTCGCACAGTAGCCACTAGCCAGATACAGTGGCTGTCTGGTCAAGTTATCCATCTCATTAGCTGAACAGATACTCTTGGCAGTGTTATGTCACATGACATGCTGATGCAGCTGTGTGTGTTGTGAAGGCACCACTCAGCATGAAATGTGGTTCATCTAAGAAACTGCTGCATCCTCATGCCAGGGACGGCTAAGTACGGACGTAACAGGGTATGGGATACTTTAAAAAATCCTGACATTAGCGACGAACAAACACGACTAAATGTTTCCGAATACACAGTGGTGTTTGGCTACAAAAAATCAGTTTTAAGCGTCATCTTTCCTTCACAATGAAAATGAAATAGACAATTCCGTCAATTTAAAAAATCAAGACTCTTTTGTCAAGTTAATTATGAAGGTCTGTCAAGGTAATTCAACATTTCTCATACATTATGTCACCTATTGTTGCTCATCATTTCTGAATAATTGCTATATCAAATTTTAACTAGGCCAACTAAAAGCATAAAATATATCGAAATAGTACATAAAGCTATGGGGCCTATGGAATCGCTGGTCCTGAATAGAGTGCAGCAGATCGTGTCAGATTGTTCCATTGGCCTCAGATTATCTTGAGATGTTAATTATCTTACAATCTAGAGCGTAGCAACCGTAAAGTTCGCCAGCCAATTACAAGTCGGCTAACGACTCATTTAACACACCGTTTACGCACGAATCCACCCGCCCGACTCCCGACACTCAATGACTATGTTCAAATTAACGCGATTTTTGGAAGTAAACCTTTAGCAGTATGGGAGGGCCCCATAACATGTGTGTTTTACATGTCGTTCAGGTACACTCCCATGTTGCTAGGGGTAAATTCTTACCAATCTACTTTAGTAAAACTGTCTGTACTGGGGAGACGATTGGTTAGTGCTCGCCTTCAAATGTGAATGCTACTGGTTATGATGATATGAGGTTAAAAGGATATGAGATGAATGGACAAACGAAAATGTTGTGTATTTGCTGATACAGTAATAATGTACTAACATTGAACTGAAAACAGAAAAAAAGGTAACATGAATATTCCATCTCCTGTAGCCCAAAATAAATAAGTTGAGGCATGTGTCTTGTCTTTAGACTGTGCTCGCAGTCAATATGTCTTTGTTTGGAACCAGGTAGGAGATTGGTCTGTTCGTGCCAAACAAGACGTGATCACGAAGAATAGGCAAGCGAAGCGTATGAGAAGGGAAAAAGGTCTCAACAATGAAAAGTCCCAGAATCAACATTCTAACTGGAAATGTATAGAAAGGTGAGGTATGTCAAGAGAGGTGAAACAAAGCCTGGGTGAAGATCTATACAATTCGTAACCATTGGTAGAGAATGTGCTTATTTAGAATAATTATTAAACCGTTGAAAGAAACCCCAAATGTCTATGCTAAAATTATGACATTAAAACACACATAATATTACTATCAAACTGAGCAACTAAACTCAGCCCAACAATCAACAAATGTAGTCAATTCCTTTCCCTCCATTAAGCGGCTAATTGTCTTGTTCCAACAACAGAATACAGTAACTATTATCTGGCTCCCTTTTATTCTGTGTTCTAATGTGACTATTTCACTGAGAGTTATTTTAACAAGAAATATAATTGATTTTTAGGGGAAATAGTTTATGACGGAGTTTTTCAACATATTAAAAATGTCAAGATTAATAAACAAAATTAATTGATAGTGCAGTGTTAAAGATATTATGCGATGGAATAAATAAATAGAAGAGCAACTTATGTATTTGCAGTGCTAAGATCTCCCATTAATACAAAGTATCGCCCAACAAACCCACATATCCGGAAAGCCTGTTTTTACAAATCTTACCCTTACCGCAACAGATGTTTCCTGAGAAACCGCACACGCCCTTCTTCCCCGCAGCTAATGTGGTCCAGGTGAAGGATGTAGGCGGTGCCCTGGGCCCAGGATACAACGTATCAGATGGGCTTTCTCCCAGCCCTTAGCACTGAGGATATTCACCGGTGCCCATTGTTCTCTGGCTTTCAATCTAATTGCCGGCGCATTTCACTGCGAGATCTTTGCTCGATTCAATCACCGTGTGAGAGAGCTCCGATGACGTCAGAAGGAGAGGTAAAAGAAGAATTAAACGTATTGGTTGATAAAGGGTGACAGAAAGGCAAGGACATTCAGAGGAAGCATAACAAATTCAAATCCCATGAACTAGATACTCATACTGGGTTTTTTAGTTATTATTGTTCAAGAATCGATAAAATACACCGCGGAATAGTCCCTATACTGGATGAAAATATCTCAAGCACAGTGCAACCAGTAAGAGTGGGGTGGATAAAAAGGGAGTACACAAGACGCAATGGTCTTGAAAGACACACTCCGCAAGAGTGAACTAAAATAATGCAAGAATGCAAGCCAAAACCACTTCACAAATCCTGTTTCAAAGACTAATGCTTTCCATAATTTAAGTGTTGTGAAGTATATCAGGTCGTATGATAGAATAGAATTAAGAGAGGATTATTTAAATTTCTTCGACACGGGGTACAGAGTAGATGCAGCTAAAACACAAAACATGTTCTAGTCAAGCAAAGTCTAAGTTGAAGTCTAACACTGCTTGTTAATTATTTTATACACAAGTTTTCAATGGCGTACTTAGTGCATGTTTACCAGAACCATTGTGGAACCCAACACAATACAAAAGTTGACAGTGGGATCTTTGTTTTCAGGAGATGACCACGTTGACTGAAGAAACCTACTGGCCGACGCTTCGAATGCGCTGGAGAAATCCGTCTACAGGACAAGATATAATTCAACTTGACCGTTTACTTCCTCTTCTCTTATCTCTTCGTCTGTATTCTCCCTGTGTTGCAAGGTCTTAGTTTCTCCGGTGGCTCCCATAGTCCGGTGAACTGCCCGCGGTCCTCACGTTGACGTTACATCAGTATGGGACTCACGCGCCGCTCAGGAAACGCACATTCTCTTCCTCACGACCGCCGGAACCTTCCGCGTCCATACGTTATTTGCATAACGTCTGTTCACCTTTTACAACTGATGTTATGAGTGTGTGTTATAGCTGTGCACATGTAGTCTGGAATGCAATTAGTTCATGTCACGGGAAATCAGTGCATACTGTTCTAGTTCCTTCTTATTGCTGGGAAAGACAGATTTCCCTTAGAATGTGGGGGTGGAGGGATGGCTGATCACGTCTCTCTTGCGCTGTGCTCTATAACACTATTTGTATATCAACTATATCTCTGTTGCGCGCACACTGTATGTCTATCTACTGATCGATTCCAAAATACGAAGGGCTGTGAGGCATCTTAAGCTTAAGGGGTTCGCACTATGATCCCGTTTGAGTGAGACAAAATAATAATTAGGGTTGGCCAAACAACTTTTCACCTATGGGCCTAATTATCATGGCCTGTGGCACAAATTGCCACTGCACATGGAAAATCTCATCCCATAAGACATGACAATAATGTCTTGAGTCATATCTGTCTTAGTCAATGTGTAACTCATTATGTCGCCTATTTGGATATCGATAATGAACACATCATCAACTCATCCTCTTCTATCATGTGATTAATGTGTATTGCATTGTCACCGTATCGTAACTTATCAAATGCAAATCGCCGTGCGTTCGTCACACGGGATTAACGCAGGAGATCGTCTTATTCCATGGTCACACCATCGATGTATAATAGTCTATCTAGATAACTAATACATCGATTAGTAGCACACACTCAATCACACGGATCAACATATGAGTCAAGTTATAACATTAGCCCGCCAATGGACACGGTTGATTTTGGGAGGCAATCAACTACAGGAAGTGTTCGAGACAGGATATTTCGCATGAGGAACTCTAGTTTCTATATAAAGCAAAGCGGTGCCTTTGTGGGAAATTTAACGAGATCGTGAAATGGGTTTACGTTCTTTAGTTCGAACTGAAACTATAAAACAAACATTTTATTGGAACTTGGGCGATAATATCTGACAATCAAACCACTACCATTAGTGAATACCGCGGCCGAAGCCCGTTAGTTTTCCCTATGTCCTTACAACGAGAGTTTTACCATTCGTTGTCACAGTAACATAGCATAACCAACGGTATTGGTGTTTTACGATAGTGCAGTTGTCCTATCCAAGGAGAACCACCACCAACCTCAACACATTGTCAACCTACACAGAGTGACATTCCCCGCCATCCAAGAACCGGCAAGTTAACGTTCGGTGTTTACGCAAACTTGAAAAATCGTCAATGGGAATGGTAGTGAAAAAGAGTGTTAAATTTCAGATTAATTATGAGTAATAACAGACAATTATGCCATAGGCTATGGTAAACGGGTAAGAGCAGAAATTGACAAGTCTTGCTATTTGACTACGTCACGTAGTAGCAAAGAAAAAAATGTATATGTAAAAATGTATAGGTATGTATAGGTATTGTTCAATAGTGGTAGTTGAGTCTACAGCGACAAATTTAGAAAATACTCCTGTATATGAACAAGAAAACCTTTACTTCTGCTCCGTATTGAACTGTAATATTCTTACACAATACATAGTTCAACAAGTATTCGCTTAGAATATATCAGTATGATGTTTAAGTACAATATTCTTCATGCAAATATGGGAAGGTGAGTTTTACAGTCTTCACGTATACCAAACTAAAATGTCTTGGGAAATTTGACAGTTGGGTTAGTTAGTTTCGTGATGTTTCAGTACAGGGAGCCGAAAACCGCACCGGACTGAGGCTGTTCCAGGACCATGTCATCTGGGTTACGATCGCAAGATGTTACGGACATTTCGGTATCAGAGCCTATGAGTTCGCATGTGTTTCGCCGTCGTCTG
The DNA here is from genome assembly GCF_028750875.1 of Macrosteles quadrilineatus. Taxonomy (NCBI): domain Eukaryota; kingdom Metazoa; phylum Arthropoda; class Insecta; order Hemiptera; family Cicadellidae; genus Macrosteles; species Macrosteles quadrilineatus. The sequence continues at coordinate 18,131,718 of NW_026542598.1, read as the reverse complement.
GTCGTGGTCGGTGGTCGACCTTGAGTGACCCGTCAAGGTCGTCACGCTCCGACGTGCGTTAACACCCTCATTACTCTCGCAGACTCGCCGCTCTGCCCTCCTAGCCACCACGGCTACGACCACCGACCGTGCGATTGGCGGTGCCGAAAAACATACCGTCTTGAGTTGTAGCATGGGTATGGGTTATTGCACACATTTTCCAAACGGATTAGTAAAACACGAGTTTGATCCAAATATTGTCGGACCTCATCTTCATGTAATTTTACCCCCAATTGTGATGCGCGTTTCACTATCTAATTACTGACTGAAAATTACGGGGAGATCCTACAAAACCAATACACCATAAGACAATGTCAATGTGTGTGATGACGCGTTTGCGTGATACTGTGATGACCACCCTTACCCTATCTCAAATTGGAAAACTGGAAGGATTGACCACTCCGCGCAACCGGTAGGTGCCCTATTTCCAAAATACCCTTCCTCGCTACTTGGTGGAACCCGAGTGGCAGTTTAGGGGTTTTGCAACCCTGCTAAACTTACCTCTATAATCCGAACTAATGATGGTGGCGGTTTAAAAGTCGGTCATAAAACTTGTGGCAGTGTGATAAAAGCCATTAAATTTGATTCGGACTCCTATAAAAACTATATATAACTCGATTCTAGCCTTCGCACCGCCATGATTCCCTTTAAGAATTAACAGTTCTGACAATTTTACCACGTTTTCTCGGTAGTAAGCGCCACAATTAACTGCAGGTATAATGAGTTTTGAGACGACGGGTTGGTTCCCGCCGGAATGCGCAAGATGGCCGACTTTCCCGCCAACTGAAGGTTATGCAACTTGGCGGTATCTGATAGCTGGTCTCGTGAGGCTTTCATTTTACAATCCGTATCTGTATGGAATTCAAACCATTTATTTGCTTTCCCAATAACTACTATGGGTGTTCCGCAAACAAAAGACGAAGAGACGAGGCGAGACTTTACTACAGGTTTTCATAGTGACTTTTCTTGAATTGAAAGGTTTTAAGAGTTAAGTACCCTGCAAAATACAAGATTTCGTCACAAGGCATTAAGCCGATGACAGTAGCACAAGAAATAGAATATAATGCTGTGAAAACATTTGGCCTATCTGCAAACGATAAAAAACCTACCTTAAATTAAAATGGAGCAATTAGTCCTAAAATTAGACAAATGTAAGTTAAAATAAAGATACAATTACAATAAGACAACACAAATCTTTTTTTAAATAAGCACGTACAATTGTGTCACCGAAGTGATGGAACAGAATAAAAAACAGCTTTACCCCCACAACTCGAGTTACAGGCATTTTAAGTACTGTATAATATTAACACTGCCTTACCTAACCTTGCATAGCGTAGTGTATCATTTTAATAGTGACGGGCCTGGTAAAACCCCTATGAGAGCATTATTAACACTCAGTTAAACCGTTAAACAATATGTTCATTTAGTAACATAATTATTCGTTTTACAGTCTCGTTATAAAATCCTGATGTATATGACATAATTGTTTCTAAAACATCGTCAGCATCGTGTTTGGCGCGCGCTCCCCTGTTTAAGAGCCTGCTTATAGCTAGACAGGTGATGGTACGCCGCGGAAGTGATCAGTTATTTCTGCCGCTACAAGATGGTCCGGAAACAAGGCGATGTTTGCCAGTGATAATATCTCCTCCCAAGAGTGCCGTTGTACATCCTTCAACAGCCCTCCTCAGGGCACGTATATATATATAAAGTCTTCCGAGACCTTGGAAGACACTGAGAAAAACTGCCTTAACAGCTAAAACAATGCAATAGGCTGAGTAGCTATGCAGATATAGAACAGGTCTCAATGTTGCAGCGATGTTATGGTGGTCAGAAAGTCCTTTTTGTTCTCTCAAAGTATTGATAATTTAAATAAAACTCGTCCATTTAAAACTATTAAAAATGTCACAGTCTTTACCTACTATTTTTCCTAAGCTAAAAGTAGAATAACTCTAGAATTCACAGTAGCTTTCGTCGTCAACCACGTCGTCAGTTTGAAGATTGCTACCAACCGTTTCGCCTTTATTGTCATCCTCAATCCCTAGGAAGAGGCCGAAAACCATATGGATTCTCAAGGCACCGACCGCTTACCTACAAACACGCTTTTTTACAAGTATGTGAACTAAGAATACATTACAACAGAGAATCAAAATTTGTAAATAAGTAAAACTAAAGGTCTTACCTTAATTTCGTGGTATTTTTCTTCCAAGTAGTAAGCAATGTTCCTCGCTTCCTCGTACTTCTGGGATATATCCAAATACTTCTCGTAGTGTCTCTTGAACAGCACAAATCTGCAACAATATTCCGTGATGAATCAATTGAAACAACATTGCGTAGATATTGCGATCGGAAATCATACTGTTTTATGATTTGTTGATTGTTATGAGCGAAGCACAATAATTTAGTAATAATTATTATCATCAAATTTTTCAAATATCTGAAAAGTACAGTTGCCGTCATTAAATCATTTTATAACTCTTGAGAGATTAAATACTCATAAAACGAGTTCTCAAGAAGACATTTTCATCTCGCAAGTTAGGTCGAAAGTTTAATAATCATTGCTCAAGTTCACTGCTGTTTCGGTTGAGTTCGAATTGTTTGGGAATAAAAACTGTACCGGATTTCAATATCAGGTAGTTTTCCCCACGGGGGACGGGAGTACGGTAATACCATGAATTAGAATAACCATACGACGTTACTTGGTTGGTAGTAAACAATGAGTCGGAGAACATATATCCATGCAATGTTCGGGATATGGAATTTTATATCACAGAAAGACAAAGAATCAGACACCGTAGACCCGTCATTTAATATGTTCTTGAATCGTGCTTGAAAGTTTATTGAACAATAAATTGCCTTATTACACTGCATGAACTAGAGTTTATCACGAAGTGTACATGGAGCTGTACTGGCTAAATTAACCGCGGATCTTAACCTTATCATAGCTACTAAAGACTCATAATAGCTCTATTCTACTCTCATCTTTCAATCATATTTCGGTAACACTACGGCAATTTTGGTCCAATTTAAATTTGTTAGGTGGTCATTATGTAATGTATAAAGTAGGAAATTTACTGTCTTGAATTTAAGTCCGATTAACGTTCGGATAACGTGTATTGAAAACCATCATTGTTGAAAACCAGTTCCTTAGATTAGGGCCTATAATTAACTTCGTAATATAAACTGGCAGTTTAAAACTGTTGTGCAGGCGTTTTAGCTTACGTTGGAAACGTGCACTCATAATACAGATTGTTGAAATATTCTATTCTACTATATTGTGGGATTAAAATGCTCAATTCCAAATTGGCAAGGCCATGATGCAAACCAGTAGGGGACCATAGGCAAAATAACTGGCTTCAAAATGTACGAGTATTATAATCATGTACCGTATACTATAAATAAAGGCAAAGGCAGCATATTATGCAATAAATAAACAAACAGGAGACTGATAGCAACAGCGGCACGGATGTAGTGATTTGCTACGAGGATATGGAACGTGATCAAACTAAATCGCCACCATTGAATGTCCCCATCCTTACAAAGGTAAAACTGAATTTTAAAAAAAGTATGAGGATTTTCATATGAATGGGCATGTATAGACGAAATAATCTTAAACATTCACGGGGTGTAATTAAAAGTACGGTAGTATAACCGATAAAACGCGTCCCCCATAATAGATGCATTTTCTAGGCAAAAAAGTGGAATATTAAGATGTCTTTGTCATTAAAAAATTATTCGACAAATCAAAGTTTTATTGGTAAAAGTTTTATTGGTAAACTGAATTAAGATCGGCGAGATATCTATGACAAATATGTAGGTAGAAAAGGATGGAAAAGGCAAGGTTAATTTGCGAGAAGAAAATAAGTACCGTGCGCAGAGTTTAACAAATGTAATAAGCCGAAATAATAATTAGTGTTCGGCTTGAATACAAACCTTAAAAAAAAGTTACTGACATATTTCGGAGTCTGGGTCTAACCGGACTACTTCTAAATCCGTCGGCACTATGACCAGTAACTCTCTTAAATCCAGCCGAGAACATCCTTGCCGAATTCGTCTTCAGCACCACATCTTCACCATAGAACTGTTGTAATATCCTACATGCTTTTCACACAAGGATCAGTTAAAGCTGTTTTCCTAGCTGCCGAACTCGGCTGCTGAATACGGCTGCGACGTGCGGGTGTGACTGTAGTTTTGTATGGTACAGTAGTACTGAACAGTACTGTACGTATTTTTCACGTCACCTCCCGAATTCAGCGGCAGGGAAAATAACAGTAACCAGACCAATAGGAGTTGGTACCGAAAAACGCTGCACCTAGTCAGTCAAGTACCCACGTAGAGACGGTAAAAACTCAACTACCATCTCTAAACAGAGAAGTTCTGAGGTGTCTGTTTATTTTGGACGAGATGTAAACAAACACCCTATAGTGGCTCTTCTCCCGCGGACAAACAAGGTATTATTTTCTTTTATTTGTATGTGCGAGGGAAGCGGATAATCTAGAGAGAGTTGGGCTAGAAAGAGCAGTGGGTGTGAGGGCGTCATTTCCATCAGAATGGGAAGAACCACACTGCCACCGCGACGCGCGTGAGAACGAACCTTTTGTTCCAAACGGTTCTGGGTCAATCGGCGTTCGGAACTTGGAGGGAACCGGATCCGTAATGAATGATGACTCAGAATTATTCACAGTAATAGGGTACATAATGATCCGAAATTTAAAATCGTATTCCATTACTGACAATCATATATGTAGGGTGTCTATTTAAGCGCAACTCATTTTTACAATGAAATCAAGAATTTTACAATAGATTAAACCATAAATTTAAAGGTACTCCTTTGATCTATGGTTTTACTACGTTTAAAGGTACTCCTTTGATCTATGGTTTTACTACGTTTAAAGGTACTCCTTTGATCTATGGTTTTACTACGTGACAGTTACAAGAAGAAGATAGCGTTGCTCATGTGCTCTTTTTGGCAGAATTTTTCTGAGACTACAAAGGAAGCATTATTTGGAGGATCAAATAGGCCTATACCAAACCTTTGGGGTTAAAATATGTCACACATTTGCAAGGTGGTGTAGTATGTTCAACCATGTATAAGTTTAAATTAACCTTAGTAAAAATAGAAATTGTGGTCATAGCCTATCTGCTTTTTGACTTAAATCGCCTTGGTTATCACACCAGTAGCCCACAAGCTAGATTAAACCATAGCAAAACAACAGTGTTTCCATTCGCAGTATCTAGATACCAGAGAATTGAAGGCTGTGAATAAGTAAACAAAGCCCCAAGAGGGATGCAGCTACTCAGATAATTGACTTAGAACATGGATGTGAAGTGAAGACTGAAGACTAATGTCAAGAGGAAAAGTGGGCGTGAAAAGACCAGAGGTCCTGGATGCAACCTGTCTAAGAAAATTCTTAGCAATAATAAACAAAGAAAGGAGGTGATGTCAAAAAGGTCAAGATAGGCACCTAAAATGAACACTGCAGACTTAGATGTGCACCTTCAGAAAATGCAGCAAGAAAACATGGATACAGTTACTTGGAAAATTGATGCAGAGGTTGGTTTCGAAATAGTGAAACTTTGGTCCAGCAAAGGGCCAAATTTAACTACAGGATTACCTTATTAATGATAGATAATTAGGGATTCGGCAAAAGACCCCGGTGAGGATCAGGCTTTTTGAAATAAAATCCCGCAAACAGCAAAAAGGCTAAACATAGCCCGCCTTCTGAATAGGTCGCAGTTACCCGTCAGCCACTAGATCATTAAAACTGCATTGAGTCTTATCGAGCCCTTCACACTTACGGGTTGCAGCGACCCTAGGTCCTAAACTTAAGTTACCTACTTCATGGTTCAAAAATGGGTCTACATAGTTTTCCTTAACCATTCGGTTTTTAATAAGTGATCCTACATAAAGAATGAAATTATATTAATTAGTCAACTAAGATAAAGCTTTTTTATAAATCTTTCACACATATATTTCGCATCAATCCTGTGGCCTACTAATCCTTCATTCATATTTCCTTTAAATGCATATTTTTAAAAGACTGATTTGTCGTCAGGATGGATGAATTATTAGTCGGCCTATATACTGAATACAATAAGGGTTTTGTTTACTTTCCTGTTAAAGGGAGCATTAATTATCATCAATGATTTCTTTTCTATACATTGATGATTTCTTTTTGATACATTGATATTTTTTTCTATCGATAGGCTATATTGATTAGGCCTATAACAAATTGAAACATATCATCTGACAACTACGATAACGATACAGTAAATAAATATTGTTCAGTATCAACAAACAATAAAAAAAATTAAATGAAATTAAACTGTTCTAAACTAACCTAACCAACCAAACTTGCTGTAAGTTAACATTTCAACATTCCGTTTGATAAATTATTTCCCATATGCCTTTTCTGTTATCAAACGGAATTTTGAAACGGTAACTTAGTCTATAGCAAGTTTGGTTAGTTGGTTGGTTTAGAATAGTTTTATTTCCTAATCCAATGATGGGCTATTATTTTTGTCTAAACAAGGTTAGTTCCTAATTTGTTTAAATGCGTTTGAAGATATTAAAACAGAAGGAATACGGATCGTGAAGTAAAACAAAAATACCGATACCCTAACTTATATCGAAAAGAAATGATCGATAACTTAATAATGAATGTTCCCTTTAACAGGAAAGTACCGGGTTTTGTTTGTAACGTGTCCACTTTTCAGTCTCCCTTCTTAAACATTTTTACAATTGTGGTGTAGATAATTTAAAAGCTTATAACCTAGAGGTCAAATGGTAGAAAAGTCATTTCCCTAAGGGCTTAGCCTTCCTAGCGTTTTATTTATTTTTAGAGTCCCCTTTCAAATATTTAGTGATGCTTTTTAAGTAGAAGCCTGAAGGCCTAGAATCCTATAAGTTATTTTAAAACACCTAGGCTACACCTACAAAGTTTATCTCTCAAACATTCTAGATGCCACTCCATAATTCTCGCTTTTTTACTCATCCTCAACCCATTGGTCAACTCTTCCTATGATGCTAAAAATTATTCTTAGGTAACAGTCACAAAAATGTAGGCCTAAATGAAGCGTTTGCACTATAAAGCAAGATTGTAACTAAGGAAAACATTTAAGTTAAACTTAAGACAAAATAGGTCCATCTGTTATTGATCATTGGGATTTTAATAATCGACCTACAGTAGACTCCTTCTTATCCGGACATCGGTTTAACCGGACTACACTTGGCGGAAATGACATCTCTTTAACTAGACAATTTTTATCGGCAATTTGGTTTAACCGGACTAGATCGGCAGGAAGTGGGCAGTACTGAAAACACTGTTCTCGTGGGAAAGATTTGAGACCAGTGATCACGTGTCTAAATACAATGCTCTCCTAAATTTCAGTCGAATATCACAGTAAACAGTCTGTTTTAACGAGTTTTTGGGGACTGCGTTTTAACCGGAAAACGCGTTATCCGGACAGGCCTCGGTCCCGAGGAGTCTGGACAAGAGGGAGTCTACTGTAACTTAGCTAGAGAAACAGCTCTTTGTCAGCAAAAAAAAAACAAAAAAAACAGTAGGCCTAACAATAGAATAAGTAAACACACTAAGCTTACCTATAAAAATCATTTTCTGAGATGATGTCCCTAATGCTGTCTTCTGGGTCCAGCCTATCGTAGAGGCCAATATGACGACTCGATCTCCTTGAAGAACCTTCACCACCAAAGTCCCCTGTGATTTTCAGGACGGGTTTATCCATGGAAGAGCACTTTGCAGCATTACTAGTTTCACTGTCACTGTAATAAACTGGCAAACTTTTTGGCAAAACACTCGGAGACACTGCCAAATCATCATCGTACACAACACATGCTTCTTTCTGAATCTGAAGAGCTGCATCACTTATCCCGTGATGCATTTCCCCAGTGGTTGCTGGGGCGCATTGTAGAACAAGGTCATCACTTTTGCTATGTTTCAAATCAGAGAGGCCGAGTCCAGATGGGCGATCCTCGTAACTTGAATATCGTGCTATAACAGGGCTCCGGCATCCTTCTCTCAGTCCATACCTGAAGGAATCACTTCTGGGTGGAGGACTACTTGATGCTGTTTGTATCAGAAGATCAGTCATCTTCTGCAAAAGAGAGGAGACATTAGCGATGAAAATATGTACCTACCCGTATGTGTATGAATAGTCTCTAAAATCTGTAATCAAGAATTTCAGTAAGGTGACGGTAGGCTACATTTACTCAAAAGCATTAGGCCTATGTTAAAAATGTTTTGAAAGCAGTACCAGAACCTAACTAAACTTAAAACCATTATCAAATCATAAATTTCTATCCTCAGTTTACATTATGCTACCTCTATTTTTCATATTCTGATGTTTCTCCACATTACTTAGTTTTAAAACTACCTAAGTTACCATGATAAAATCCCACATCTGAAAAAATTATAAAAAATTGAAATAACTTAGGTAGGTACCGTAGGTAACTTCGGGTACACCATAATACAAGTACAAATTGTTCATTATTTTAATATCTTTTAGGAAAACACCACTCGTTATAGCCTAGAATAGCCTATGTTGATAAGTTAGGTACCGGTACCCAAATAAGGGCAAACGCTAATAGTTAGTAGGGTTAGGCCTATGCTAAGTTAAAATCGTATAGGGCCTTTAAAGTCAATGGTTAAAATATATTTTTTTCTTTAAAAAGAATCAAAACACTCAAAATAAAAAATAAAAAATAATTTGGTCATGCAAAAAAATAAGCAAAATATTTAAAATTCTTACTTGTTAAAATATTTTTAAATCCCCATAGTTGACAGCCCATGATTTTTGTTTATTTTGTTCATGCCTGTTTCAAATTGTTAGCATTCCAAACAAATACATAGGCCTAATTAATTGCAAATAATTACCTAAATATTATTCAGTCTTATGTAGCCTATTAAATACTAGGATCAGAGCATAACATTATTACCTTTCATATATTTATCCACAATAGTCTGATAAATGATTTTGTACTCGGTAAAATCCAAACAACACCCAGACGACACACCGAACACAACGAATCCCGCACCGAATTGACGTTTGCGCTAAACCAACCTACGGCTATGGACGTAACCGTCAACCGTCAACAACAGACTACAGGCAGACTGGCCAACATTCAACATTGAATTGAAAATTGAACATATGGATCTTAAAAAAATATTTAGCTCCAGCTGGCTGGGCTGGCTGCCTTTCTCAAGTTTCTCCGATCGCCACTGTAGCGCTAGCTGTAAACCATGACGAAGAGGAAGAAAATAGCAAGACCATGGAATATACTCTAGGTGACTTCGGCACTATATCAAATGGTTAAAAAAATCATAAAATATTGAAATAAAATGTGCCTGTGGAATCAATATTATATTCTTTCCTAACCAGTTATATAACCCAATCCCACACTGCAACTGACTTGCACCATTTAGTAAACTACAAACGGTACCAGAAGTGAAATAATTCTCAAATAAAAAATACAATTATTATATTACTACTTAACTTAATCTCATCAATGAGATAAAATAAGCAAGTCAAGTACGGTTTGCAGTTCTTCAATATCATTTTAATACAACAATGCTACAACAACCATGTCAATCATACTATATATAATCAATCACAATCACTCTGAATCAGCTGAAGACAAATTTTGGGTTCAAGTATCGTAGGGCTTGGTTGTTTCATGTTTTAAAGGTCTTATCATTTATTTTTGTTATCTATACTTATTTAATACGCAAGCAGGTTTTTTGTGACAATTACTCCTCCGAAACTACGAGACCGATTTACATGTTCTTGGTGTCATTGGAAATAGCGTAACGTGAAGTTGTGCAGGAAGCTTTCTTTTTTGGGAAATAATTAGAGGGTGAGGCCTTGGGGCCCTTTAAAGTTTCGTATTTCTCCACTTATTTAATACGCAAGCAGGTTTTTTGTGACAATTACTCCTCCGAAACTACTAGACCGATTTACATGTTCTTGGTGTCATTGGAAATAGCGTAACGTGAAGTTGTGCAGGAAGCTTTCTTTTTTGGGAAATAATTAGAGGGTGAGGCCTTGGGGCCCTTTAAAGTTTCGTATTTCTCCATAAGCTTAACATGGGAAACAAAAATTGTTATGAAACTCCAGCTGTTGTCAGAAATTAAAAGTGAGAAGAAGGACATATGTTAATTGTAAACAGTCAATAAGTTTGCTAATTTACAGTTAGTTTGCTACAATTATTTAATTACTTTGTTGAAATAAAATAGCTACTATTTGAATTTGGGTTGGCGTAAATATTACAATGGAACAAAAACTAGAGAACCTGGATAAATTGATATACTAAAAAGAAAACTGAATTAACACTGTGCTGCATTTCTTAGTAATCATTGAAAGAGACGATTTGCAAACTATGGAAACATAGGAAAATCATAGAACATCGCCAAGGGGAAGAAATCGAAATAATGCGTGTTTTCTTTTTTGTTTTTTTTTTATAATCGTTATTATGGACAACCTAATGCAGCTATGAGTAGGCCTAAGGCTATTGGCTATTTGTATAAAACACTAAAAAACAAAATCAGCTTTTGAAAAATGATAAGATATTTACAAGAAATGTTGATTATATCGATCTGTTATGTACATCTTGAGTATTCCATAATCTTTGAGTCGAATCAGTCATCAGAAATTATGACTGTTATTCGTTTTAAAATAACGCCTGTAATACTTATCAATTGCTCGATTTCGAGCAACAGGGACACTAGTTTTATTAATTTAAGGATTATTACATCCAAATAAACCATTTGTTTCCAAAGAAATGTTCATGTTTAAACACACTTCTTTGCACTTTTGTACATTTCTTTGTCCGAGTCCCTTGTCCACAACAGAATAACGACTTTGAGTGCGCTTAAATGTCCTGATAAATGCGAAAATTATTTACACTTTTTATTGTCACATTGAAAATAAGCATAACTTGTTTATTGGTGGTTGGTTTGAATAGGTTGTGTAAGGTGAAATTGTAAGCCAGGCTAAATCATCAAATGCGAATAATAGTATTCATGACCCTCCAATCCAAATGTATTACCTTACCATATAAGTCCATCAGCGATTAAGAAGCTTCCCAGACAGCACACTTTCTCCTCAGGACATCCCACGGATATTGCGACAGGATATGCAAGATATCCCATAGTGGTCCTATGGTCAACTTGGGATATCACAGGATATCCACAGGAATGCGTAATGTCCCCGCCCGGGGATGTCCTACGGATAAGCTCACACGCATATCCGTGGGACATCCGAGGTCATCCCAGGGTAGTCCTCAGGACATTCTCAGGACATATGGGACTACTATGGGATGTCCCTGGGATAAAGTGTGGTCTGGGCCTGAACATAAAAAACACAAAATAATATAGATTTAGTATGAAAAGCTTTAATTATAAGTTTAGTAAATTGATTAAATAGTTAATAAACACAAATTTTGAAGAAAAAAACGAGAAAAAAGTTTTTGGCCCAGACGGGTTTCGAACCTGGTACCTTCGCCTTGTGAGCCTCTTACCTTACCTCCTGAGCTATCTGCGCTTGTTGATTATGGGTGTTTTCAAGTTGTTAAAGAGTAGACGACAGTTGCAATGGTCGCAATACTTAAAATATTTTTGATACTACAGTATAGGCTATATATGATTCTGTTAATCTGTTTAGGCCTCAAGTAGTTGAATTGTTTTTCTGGTAGTTGGAGAGGATACTGGTATTTGAATATAGATTATTTAATCACCATTAGATTAGCACTGTAATAATTTATTGTTATATGATTAAAATTAGTTTTTTGTTGTTTTATTAATTTAAAGTTAGAATTAAATTCACATTTCACACAAACTATGATAGAACTCTAGTTTTCCTGAACTCAGTGGTAGTAATATGTCAGTAAAGTAAAGTCAACCCTTGCTAGCCATAGTATTAACAAGACATATTTTCAATCTGGGAAACCTTAAACTTTTAAAATAAATTATAAAACCTCAACATCTTAATGCGTGGGAATCTTATTTTTAGAAAAAAAAACAGACCAAAATTATTTGTTAAATAATGAAGACGGCCCAATTATAAATTCGGAATTACTGAAAATAATTACATCAAGAACAACACTGTAACATATCCAAAATTCAAAAGATTAATTTTTCTAATATTATTTTTATTTTTCCAATATCCTTTAAATCATCTGTTTTAACTTTGTTTAAAATTAATGTATTAAGTAAATATTTACTTTCTGTACTAGTGTAAACACAGCCTGAAGATGGAAACCAAGTTTCTGAAAGCACTAGTGAAAAAAACAAATTATTATATATTGGCCTTGTTGAACATTTAAATTTAGATATACTGAACATTTCATCAGTGGTAGTATTTTTTTCTTCAGTTTGTTACCGGGACATTACGGGACATTACAGGATATCCAGTGGATTTTTTACATGTCCCGGGATGTCATGGGACATTCTGGGATATCCTATGGCATTCGTACATATCCCGGGACTTTACAGGATATCCTGAGGTTAACTTACAAATCCCGGGACATTACGGTATATTGTAGGATATCCTGTGGATTTCGTACTCGTCCCGGGATTTTGCGGGATATCCTGAGGATAGCGCACATATCCCGAGACATTCTCAGGACATATGGGACTACTATGGGATGTCCCTGGGATAAAGTGTGCTGTCTGGGTTTTTGCTTGCTCGCCAAATAAGTAAAAAAAAGGTTCAGCAGGTGTTTAGAAAGTTCTTAGCACAAAATCTAAGTGTTCTAAGGTTAGGACTGGTTCGGAGGAAAGGAAACCCAGAAATCTGCAAAAATAGCTTTTGCTCCTTTCCAAGACACCTTTGCTAAAACTGCCCATATCCTACTTTCTTCTATCCAACCAAACTTATCTCCTCCAAATAGTAGTACTCAAAAATAAATCCATAAACAAATCCAAATCATATTGGCTAAGCCTGCTGCGCAGGTAAGTATGGGAAATAAAAATAAAAATTACAAATTTAACACTAACATCGGCGAAACTATTATACTAAATGAACTTTTGCCGAAAGCTCCTAAGCGCAAAACAGGTTCACTAAATTACAGAGATAATCTAATAAAATATAAATTTTCCATAGAATTCTATATAATAATACAAAGCTACACTTTAAGCTATTATCAACAGAACTGGATATCAGTGTACAACGCAACAACAATGAATGACAAATTTTCCAGATATTTTACACACACTTGATTACCCTCCTTTAGCAGCATTAATGTTATTCAAATACCTATATTTAACTGAAAATCCAATTAGACAAATGGCAATTCGGTTAGTCTGCAGGTTTGCAGCAGCGATGGGGGTAATAATAAAAGGCAGCCTGTCTGCTGAAATTAGATCCAGCCAACAAATAACATTATTGGGATAGTGAGGTTTATATATAGGTTGGTGCCAAATGGTGCCATGTGGATGAACCCACATTAATTGTTTGGATTTAATTAAAATTTAAATAAAATAAAACATCCTCAACAAAAAGTTTATAAAATTGTAGTTGACATTATATACTGTCTATTGTGATACAGTATAATGACCCAGACAAAAGTGATGTGTATTGATTTATGTGGTGAATCAGGCTTGAAAGCAACTATAATGTTCCTCTGACATGCAACAGTGAAAATATCAGGAATAAGATAGGTCGACTGAGCAACAAGCCTCCAGTCCAGGGCAATATGCTACTCTATGGGCTGATGATTTACCACAGGGGTTCATACCTTTATGATATTTTCTGTTCACACCAGTCTTTGGAATGATGTTTCAGTAACGTAGCCAGGATTTCAAAATAGAGGGGGGGGGTCGACCGACCAAGGGGGTGGGAGCCTCAGGTAAAAGGGGGGTCCAGGCATTTTTTTTAAATATAGGCCCTAAAACGGCTTTTTTTAGCTCTCTTTTGGCATTAAAAATAATCAATCCCAACGTCAATACAGTATGATTAAATATAGGGTGTCCCACGAAGGGGTTTAAACGTTTGATTTTATATTACGCGCCCATTCATGCACCAAACTTTTTGAAACTTTACACAGTTTACAAGGTAGGTTTTAAAAATATTCTGGAAAAATTTCAACTCCCTAACCTTAGTAGAAACAAAATGGCGGCATATTGAAAAAGTTACTTTAAAACATTAAAAAAGGTATTTTTGGTTTTATAAAATATTTTTATTGTTACTTTCCAGGGCAATATGACTTTAAAACAAGAAAAAATTAGAACATAACCAAATGGAAAACTAAAAATTAATCAAATAACTAATAAATAATAATAGTAAATAAATAACTAATAATAAATCATGAAAGTAGTTTTTATAGAAAGCACATTGGTAAATTTGTCAATAAGCCGCCATTTTGTTTCTACTAAGGTTAGGGAGTTGAAATTTTTCCAGAATATTTTTAGAACCTACTTTGTAAACTGTGCTAAGTTTAAAAAGGTTCGGTGCATGAATGGGCACGTAATATAAAATCAAACGTTTAAACCCCTTCGTGGGACACCCGGTATAATTTAACATTTTATTTAAGAAATATAATATTATATTTAAGACCAGACCCCCATAACCCCCCCCCTGGCTACGTTACTGGATGTTTTCTAAAGGAACAAATTTCTTTAAAGAATTCTGTCAAAAATTCCCACGGGGAGTTTATTAATAATACTATAACTATAACAAAAATAAAATTAAAAATAAGCTATTTAATATAAGACTAAAACAAAAGTAAACTAAATGTTTGATTTGTACTTCTTTTATTCTCCCTTCCACAAAATGTAATTATTAAAAAAGTGCTTAAGTTAATATTATTTTAGATTCGACCAGTTTGCAGAAGTTTTTAGCTTTTTTTGTGATGAATACTTACTTACTTGAATACTTGTATTCTTAATCCTTGACTGACTATTGTCAGATAGATTTCTTCAGGTCTTTTAAGAATTAAAAGACTTTATTTAAAAATTATACTAAAACTAATATTTACAACTGGTGGTATGGCGGACGTTTTTATTGTGAAGGGAAGAGTGGTACCTCCAGCTCCCCCAGAGAATATAGTGGCATACTTACGAGGGCCTTATGTAAAACTTTTTAAAATTCTTTCATGCCTCTCGAACTTGCAACGGCAGCGTGTTGAAAATTCTTATGGCCGACCGAGGGTAGGTCTTCAAGGTCTGTATTCGAGTCGACAGCGCGGAAGGTGTAAATCCTGAGCTCTTCATGTGCTGTAGTTATGATGATCTTCAGATCTTCCCTTCTCATGAAGTCGCCCATATTTTCTTTCAGGAGTGTGGAGTATACTGTACACAAAACATACTGACTTTTTACACTGTGAGGATCTTCAGTTCTCTAAAGATAAGCCGGCAATGCTCATTAAACCCAGATGATGTGATGACTCTGAGTGCCATCTTTTGGAGTAAGAGAACATCCCTTTTAGCAGGATAATGTCCCCACAGTATCAATCCATACATCACATGGCCATGGAAGAGGATACACCGTTGTAAGGTATGGCTGAGGTATCCCTAAGTTTCCTTAGAAGATACAGCACTCTTGAAAATTTGACACATACCTTGCTTATATGATATGGTGCTTCAATGTGCACCTCGAGTCGACCCAGAAACCCATAGTTTGGCCGGTTTCCGGTTTACCCTCTTCTACCCCTGCACTCAGAGCGCATTCGAGGAATCGGAGGAATTGTGTTTTATCCTCGTCTGTCTACCTTAAAACTTGTTTGATCTTGGATGATGTGCCTGGTAATGCCAGCTGATAGCTGGCGAAAGGCCCAATTAAATTTTAAAATGCATTATTAAATATTGGTGATTTTGTCATAATTGATTAAATCAGTGATTACCCATTGCTGACTACATGACAGTAAAAGTTTAAATTTTTTATTTAAAATTTGAATTATAACGGTGACTCATTCAACTTCCCCGTTCCCCGCCCCACGACACGAGCCGCATTGCAGCCAGCAGAGCAGGTCAAATGAAAAGTCTTTGCCGCCATTAAAATAGTTCTACATTGAAAACTAGCTAAACCATCATAGACATTTTATTTAATTCTTTGCGTATTTTTGAGTAAAATTACTTATTTTACTGGTAGAAGTTTTTGTTCAAAATTTGTGTCAATACGTTATTTAAATTATAGTGCTTGTATTGATTTTCACCTTTCACCAGACGACCAATGGCAGGCATAGAAATTGTTGCGCATCGCTTTATAAGGATTTAGCTGAACTCTTTCTTCCATATTAGTATTTTATCCGAGAGAGGAAGGTTCTTTTTCTCAAGCCAAATTCCTTTATTCGGTTAGAAATAACAATATCCTTACCGTACCTGAAAAATGGTGAGTACTCCTAGACCCTAATAACTAATAAGATTAACTTAGTTCTAGCAAAGCTAGGCCTAGTGTAATTTAAATGATTTGGTGATTGGATTATCTTTTGTAGCATTTTTAAATAGGCTTAATAATTTCACAAACTTATATTATTGTATAGATTAGCAGGTAAGGTAATAGGCCTAGGCAGGCTAGAACAGTTTTATAATTTACCGGTTGAGATACTGTACCCAAGTTAAGTTATGCCTCGATGATGAGGTTGTTGGCAGTGCCCCACCACACCCCCCACCTTTAAAATAAGACATTGCAATTAGCATGTTAGTGGGTTAACTTATTTTGCCAAACTGCAATGATACAAAGAGTTGATTTTATCTTGATTAGGGGTAGGCCTACGTTAAGTTAATAGCCTAGGCTAATTTCCGTAGTGAAGTGTGATATTTTCTAATGATGGGAGAATCGAATAAACTTACTTTAAAGAATCGAATACAGTGAATTTGTAGCCTCCTCTGTATTTGAATACTTGTATTCGAACACCTTTGGGACTAGAAAGGATGTAAAATGAGTTTGTGATTATTTCATAATGCAATCCGTTCTTATGGCCACTGTTACATGTAATTTTGTTTTACACTAGTCCTAAGTAACTTAATTAATTCATTAACTAGTGTAATGCAAAGTATTACCTTAAAGTTTACAGCAGTTATTTCAAAACGAATAAGCTTTAACAGTCATATTTACAATGAGTTTAACCCTCCGAGTGTCACGTGTTTTGGCCTTAATGTCAGCCTATTTTTTGCTCATTTGCAAGGTTTTATTAAAACTGATCTGAGAAGCTTAAAAACAATGTTAATTAATACTGTTCTAAGTATATACCATTTTGTTTGGAAAATCTTGGGCTTCAATATTATATATAAAACATAAGGAAGATTAAAAAAAAAAAAAATTTTTTAGGTAAAAAAATGTATAATTTCGAAAATTTTCAAAAAAAAATAAGTTTGCGCTCAATGAAATTGTATAAATTATAGGCCTATAAATATTTGAAAATAGCCACTTTGTTCTAAATTTTATGAGGATTACAAATATATAATAATATAAGGAAGTAGATTTGCAAATAAAAAAGTTATGGGCAAAAAACAGATTTCAGTACATAGCGTTTAGCTAA
This sequence comes from Macrosteles quadrilineatus, assembly GCF_028750875.1. NCBI lineage: Eukaryota > Metazoa > Arthropoda > Insecta > Hemiptera > Cicadellidae > Macrosteles > Macrosteles quadrilineatus. Next base: position 18,114,188 of record NW_026542598.1, on the reverse strand, counting down.
GAATGCATAGCCCAACCATAGCTAGGAATCTGGCTGATAATTTACATCAATATCACTACCTACTTCTTCAGGATCATCAACCAGCACTTGGGTCATTCCATATCAAGTGATCAAAATAAAAAATAAAATTTTCCCTTATGTTTTTCATTCTTGTTAGTTTTTGGTTTATTTAATATACACATAAAACCAATTTAAAATTTAGAAAAAAAATATTTTTATCTCCTTTGGTTTTTTTGTAATCTTACTTTAAAGTTCCAAAAAAAGTGTGGTTTTGCGCTTAAAGGGATTTACGTTTTATTTAATATCTCAAGAAAGAATAAAGATAGAAAGGTAAAACAAAAACCATTCTTTTCAGGATTAAATTAGCTTTAATTTGATATACAACATGGCAGTATTTAAAGTAATTAAAATTTCAACCCCCCAAACTCAAAATTTCAAAAGCCAATCCCAAAAAACGCATATGATTAAAAATTTTCAAAAAAATACCATGGATCCTTAATGTTATTAATAATTTATGTCCAAAAATTCAAGTTGGGATCTCAATGGGATCCATATTAAAATAATTTTTTTGTATAAGCCTGCAATGTAAATAGACAAGTCGTAGGCTACAGGGCTAATCGTTACATTCATTAGCTACAAAAATGTCTAAGTAACGTAACATACAATAAAAAGCTCAGTTGTACAATACAAGTACAGTAAGCCTAAAGTGTCTAAAATTTGGTAACTTCACTTTTTAAATAAGATATCAATTTCCTTTGATACAAGCTTCTTTGAGGATGAAGAGCAAGTTAACCCAGATTCAGAAATAATTGCGGAATTGAAAGAAAAATTTCAGAAAACTACAAAAAAAGTGAGAAGTTCTTGAGACTTACAACATTACCTAAAAGTTGGACTGTGAAAAATTGAAATCGAGTTTGGTGTCAGTAATAGGATGGCCAGAAGAGCTAAATCGTTAGTTAAAGAAAAGGGAAATAATGTCATGTCCAGACCCAAAGCCAGGAAACACTTTGGACCAGAATGTTGTAGATAAAGTCAAAGCTTTTTACAACTCTGATGATGTGATTCGAATTATGCCAGGCAAGAAAGATTTTGTAGTGATGAAAGTAAATGGATAGAAAGAAAATGTGCAAGAGAGACTGGTTTTATTAAATTTAAAAGAATACTTTGAACCGTTCAAAAAAACAGAATCAGCTGTGAAAATTTTTTTCTCAAAGTACGCTGATTTAAGACCGAAGAACTGTATCTTGGCTGGGGGAAATGGAACTGACTCTGTTTGCGTGTGCACAACGCACCAGAATGTAAAAGGAATGATTGTCGGAGGAAAGCTGAAAAAGGTGAAGATTGATGAAGCTACTGATCTTGGCGATTACAAACAATGTTTGTCACAAATAATGTGCCAAGAAAATACCCCTGACTGCTACCTAAACAAATGTGTAAAATGTCCAGGAGTATTAAAACCAAAGAACTAAAACTAAAAGAAGTACTTCTGAACCACTTTGAAGAGGGGATGATAGAGACCATCACATACAAACAATGGGTTTCTGTGGATAGGTGTACATTTGAGACATTTTGCGAGACTGTAGAAGAATTTGTGGACAGTTTTTGTGAACAGCTTGTTGAACTAAAGAATCATTCATTCATATCCCGTCAGCAATCCAAGTACTACAAAGATTTGAAAGAAAACATCCAAGAGGATAAAGCAGTTGTAAGTTTGGACTTTTCAGAAAACTACTCTTTTGTGGTCCAAGACGAGGCACAGTCTTTCCACTGGAATAATAACCTCTGAGCTACTGTGCATCCATTTGCTGTTTATTACAATGAGAAAGGAGAAATTAAGTATACAAGCTTTGTAATAATATCAGAATGCTTGATTCACGACTCGGTAGCAGTCCATTTATTTCAATTGATATCTTATTTAAAAAGTGTTAAAAAGTAAATTTTATTACGGTACCAAATTTTAGACACTTTAGGCTTACTGTACTTGTATTGTACAACTGGTTAGGCCTATAGACTATTAGCTTTTTATTGTATATTACATTACTTAAGACATTTTTTGTAGCTAATGAATGTAACTATTAGCCCTGTAGCCTAAGACTTGTCTATTTACATTGCAGGCTTATACAAAAAAATTATTTTAATATGGATCCCATTGAGATCCCAATTTGAATTTTTGGACATAAATTATTAATAACATTAAGGAGTAATGGTATTTTTTTGAAAATTTTTAATCATATGCGTTTTTTGGGATTGGCTTTTGAAATTTTGAGTTTGGGGGGTTGAAATTTTAATTACTTGAAATACTGTCATGTTGTATATCAAATTAAAGGTTATTTAATCCTGAAAAGAATGGTTTTTGTTTTACCTTTCTATCTTTACTCTTTCTTGAGATATTAAATAAAACGTAGATCCCTTAAAGCGCAAAACCGCGCTTTTTTTGGAACTTTAAAATAAAATAACAAAAAACGAGATGAGGTAAAAAATTTTTTTTTTCATATTTAAGCTTCTTTTGCATAGATGTATCTAATGTAAAAAGATCAATCCTGTAAAAAATGGTGAGGTAATTGGTATTTGATCACTTGACATGGATTGACCCACTTCAAAACCACTTAAATCTTCTTATAATGCACCACGTATATCACTACTTTTGATTTTTAACACTAAAACAATGATAAACGTAATAAAACACATCAGTCATCGGTCCGAGGGTAACCTAGCTGTTTACAAATACACGCACGTCAGCTCAGTCAGCTGTCTGCTACAATATTTTCGGAACTAAAATGAATAGTGCTTAGAGACAGACCTCTGCAGAAAGCTTAGAATATTACGGACAGAACGATACCTAACTCAATCCAGTACAGTCCGATTCAGTTAGTCATAGAGCCTTCGCCGTAAACAGTGTTCGCGAGTCGCTGCAGCGACGCACGACACTATACAAAGTGCGTTACGCGTCGCTGCAGCGACGCATGACACTCGGAGGGTTAAAAGAGTCAACTCAAAGATTACCGGTGTCTAACTCAGACCATATTTATCTTCGTTACCTATTGATAAACCTAAAGCATTCCAGCCGGTTTTCTCCTTCTCATAATGCCTGGCTGTACAGGTAACACAGGTCATTGATAGAGGGCTAATTGAGAACGATAGAAAGTCACAAAGACAAGAACTCATTTTAGGAGGATATGGCCATAATCTAAGTTAGATTATGTTTTAAAATTCTTGAATGCAATCGTCATTTCGTCATATTTAGTTAAATTTTTTAAATGTCTACTTGCTCTGACAAACAACAGGTGCAATGGGCGTTTTTGGAGAATTGCACAAAGTTTTAGGCGTTGAAAACTTCTTTAAAAGTCACCAAACGGCTTAAAGGTAAAAATTTTCTGGGCAAGGACCCACGGACCCCCTTCTTGTGGGGGTGCTCCACACCCCCCCCCCCCCCCAACCCCCTTCCTCTCTTGGATAAAATACTAAGAGGAAGTCTAAGTTACTGTACATTGGGAGAAAGCTTATAGAATCTGCCAAAATCAATGATACCTAACCAATTTTGATCCAGTACAATCCGATTCAGTCAGTCCCAGAGCCTTCGCCGTAAGTTAACTTAATCGATGTTTGTCAGTCGATGCGTTGACGCATTTACACCACAACCTTGGCTTTCTCAGAGTGTTATGTTCAAAGACTAATAAAGTAGGCCTAGGCCTACTTATGTATTTTAAAATAAAAAATAACTTACTTGATTATTTACCATGAGTACAAGTGAGTATTTACTTGAGTATACCTAGCCTTACTTAATTTTCCAGCGTGAGTGTATCTCTATCCATGTTGGCCAAGCTGGAGTCCAGATCGGCAATGCCTGCTGGGAGTTATACTGCCTGGAGCATGGGATCCAGCCCGATGGTCAAATGCCATCAGACAAGACTGTTGGAGGAGGTGATGACAGTTTTAACACCTTCTTCAGTGAAACTGGAGCAGGAAAACATGTCCCTCGTGCTGTCTTTGTAGATCTTGAGCCAACAGTAGTAGGTAAGAGATTAAGATTAGTAGGTAGGCCTAAGCCTTGGACAATGATAACTGGCAATTTAAGTTAGGCCTAACTTTACTTATTCATGATTAAGTTTTTTTACCTCTTTCTTACCTTACATGTTATAAGTTATATACTTTGCCTAGTGCAAATGTTAAGTTAAGCTATCCTATTGAAAGTTTAGGAGCTAAATGATTTGGTTAACAGTTAAGTAAGCCTAACCTATATATATAGGCCTAAAGCTGTTTGAAAGATATAGCTGATTCAATGGTTAATGAGCTTACTTGCAATTCCAAAATATAAAAATAAAACTTTGATTGTCAGATGAGGTTCGAACCGGCACATACAGACAGCTGTTTCACCCAGAGCAGCTCATCACAGGCAAGGAAGATGCAGCGAACAACTATGCTCGAGGCCATTATACCATTGGAAAGGAGATTGTCGACGTTGTCTTGGACCGTATTAGGAAGCTATCTGACCAGTGTACCGGACTACAAGGTTTCTTGATTTTCCATTCCTTTGGTGGGGGTACTGGATCTGGATTTACTTCTCTTCTAATGGAAAGGCTTTCTGTTGACTATGGGAAGAAAAGCAAATTGGAATTTGCCATCTACCCTGCACCTCAAGTAAGTGACAGAGTTCAAATGTTTAAAATTACGTAGGATAATTGACCAAACTACTAAAGAAAGCTCTACAATTTCCATACTGAGCAGTAACTTAAATGTCAAACATTGGTCTTAATGATTACATTTAACTTAACTTATTAAATTTTTTATCGCTAATTAAGTAAACTGACTCTCTTTCTATGAAAGTGTGAAATGTTGGAACTTTACAGGCCTATTTATTTAATTGAACTAGAGCTCAAAATGGTGTTAAGTTACCACTAAATTAAATTGACAATGAAAACTTCTTGTAGGCGTAGGCTATGTCCTAAGCATGGCAGGCTGTCCACATTCTGGAAAGTCAGGGAAAGTAATGGAAAAAAATTCTGGTCATTGAGTCATGGAAATAGACAAAAAGTCATGGAAATCCCCAATGATAGATGGATTTGAGGGGACCTTTTAATGCTCTAGTCGGCCGTAACCCCGACTATTGCTAGCAGTTTTGGGGATTTTTCGCAAATGTACGACAATTCAATTTAAACAGTTGTATTAGCTTATGAGTATTGAGTTTGTATTGGTTCATTGTTGTACCTATTGTACTCCATTGTTATCTGTTAATACATATTTCAGTATTTTCAGTGAAATAACTTGTCTAGGCAGTATTGTTCGTGTGTGTACGTTATATTATAATTTTCTAAAGTTCGTGAGTCATGGAAATCAATGGTTAATGGTCATGTATACGGTACCTAGTCATGGAAAGTCATGGAAATTAATGACAGATTTTCTGTGGACGTCCTGCATCCTGGTTACTTATAAAAAAAAATTAACCCCCATCGCAGTAAACCTGCAGACTAAGAATGCAATTTTAATTTGTTTTATTCTACAGTATTTTATTATAATATTTCCTCAAATATATTAGATTTATTCCCTATTCAAATAGCCTATAGTACCGGTACCGGTAAGTTACTGTAATAATTAGGTTAAACAAGTTTCTCTATGGTTGAGGAAAAAATATAAGCAATTGAGTTGGATCTTAAGCTAAATATACAAATTCAGGTTATTAAGACAATAATAGGTTTTTACGTACCTCTCAATAGTCCAATGATTAAGATTGCTCAGTAGCCTACTAGTTTTGTAACGAAGACAACCTTCCTAAAGCAAGTTAAGTAGCCTGTCTCTGAGATGGATCATCCGATTTTGTTGAATCCAAAATTTAAATTGAAGCCAAGATTTAAAGCTTAGTTTATTTTACTTAACAACACGATTTTCGGTAACCAGAGAAATGTGTATAGGTAGGCCTAATTGGAAACCCTAAAAAGTAGGCTACAGGTTTTGAAGAGCTCCATACTAACATTGAAATTCAAACTTTAATTCCAAAGAAACCACTCATCTAATCTTTCTTAAATGTTCATGGCTTACTTGTAGGTTTTATTGTAAACGTTGGCACATACTTTTGTAATACAGTGGAACCTCGATAAGAAGACCCTCGATAACAAGTCACTCTTGATAACAAGTGTATTTTTCAAATCCCCTTGAATTTATTTTACCTCTAAACACATGTTATTGCAAACCTCAATAAGAAGTCAACCTTGATAACCAGACTAATTTTATAATCCCCATAAGAGTCTTGTTATCAAGGTTCTACTGTAGTTAACTTATCATACTGCTGTACATTTTTTTAAACATATTCTTGAATCATTATAAAAGTGTTTTTTGTGACACAAGAAATAACAGTAGGCTAACAAAAAAATAAGTCATAAGAATCATTACTGCGTATTGCATGATAGGTATGGTCGCCCTTTCAATTAAAAGTATTAAATTGCCATAGGCTATTTCATTTGTTAAAAATATTTACCATTCACCGACAACTATCTGAAATTTGTTTAAATTAATTAGTATATTTATTTTCATAATTCCCATTATTCCAGGTTTCCACTGCTGTCGTAGAACCTTACAACTCCATTCTGACCACCCACACAACGCTGGAACACTCTGACTGCGCTTTCATGGTAGACAACGAGGCTATCTACGACATCTGCAGAAGGAATTTGGACATTGAAAGACCAACGTACACAAACCTCAACAGGCTGATCGGTCAGATTGTCTCTTCAATCACAGCTTCCCTGCGATTCGATGGTGCACTGAATGTGGATCTCACAGAGTTCCAGACCAACTTGGTACCTTACCCCAGGATCCACTTCCCCTTGGTGACCTACGCCCCAGTCATATCTGCGGAGAAGGCTTACCATGAGCAACTGTCTGTCATGGAGATCACCAATGCCTGCTTCGAGCCGGCCAACCAGATGGTGAAGTGTGACCCCCGTCATGGCAAGTACATGGCCTGTTGTATGCTGTACCGAGGTGACGTTGTGCCCAAGGACGTTAATGCTGCCATCGCCACCATCAAGACCAAACGGACCATCCAGTTTGTCGACTGGTGCCCCACTGGCTTCAAGGTTGGAATCAACTACCAGCCACCCACTGTGGTGCCGGGAGGTGACCTTGCCAAGGTAAGCTTATTGATATCATTGCTTTTTTTATTTCTGAGAAAAGGGTTTAATGTTTTAGAAAGTGCAAAATTTAAAAAAAAATATATAAGACCTACCTAAAGTATTATGATAGTTTGTTAACTTAATACCACATTTGCGGATCAGGTTTATTGCTAATGTAACTTAAGTTAATTTACTTAATTATGTTTTGCTCCCTGGATTGATGCAGTCACTAGGATAAAATAGGTTACACACTTTATTATTTTCATGCTACAGTAGACTCCCTCTTATCCCGACACCTTTTAACTGGACATCGGTTTAACCGGACTATACTCGGGGAAAATGACATCTCTTTAACCGGACAATTTTAATCAGCACATTGGTTTAACCGGACTAGATCGGCAGGAAGTGGGCGGTACTGAAACAAAAACATTTCTCGTGGGATAAATTTAAGACTAATATCATAGTAAACGGTCTGTTTTAACGAGTTTCTGGGGACGTCGGTTTAACCCCCGGAAAACCCGTTATCCGGACTGGCCTCGGTCCCGATATAAATCAGGGGATAAATGACAACAATTTGCCTATTCTATTGTAGGTTATTATTTTGAAGTATTCAATCTTGTTCAGGCTTATATTCTATTCTATAAATCTAAATAAAAATGGGGTTGCTTCTTTATTTATCTAAACACTGTAAGTGACTTTTAAATAAAAACTTATAGTTATTCAAAAGATTTGTTTTCAATATTTATTAGTAGACTACCATTTTAAATACTATTATTCTCAGTCATGAAATGTCAGTTGGTTTTTCTGAATCCTGTTTGTTTGATGTAATACCGAACAGTTCTTTAGGGTTTTTTTTGTTGCCAGGTACAACGTGCAGTCTGCATGTTGTCCAACACCACCGCCATCGCCGAGGCCTGGGCTCGACTGGACCACAAGTTTGATCTGATGTATGCCAAGCGAGCCTTCGTCCATTGGTACGTGGGTGAGGGTATGGAGGAGGGAGAGTTCAGCGAGGCTCGTGAGGACTTGGCTGCCCTGGAGAAGGACTACGAGGAGGTCGGCATGGACTCTGTCGAGGGAGAAGGCGAAGGAGCTGAGGAATACTAAACTCCTAGTCAAACATGCTTTTTTCTCTGTATACCTTATACACAGTATTTATTGTATTATTGTAAACATGTAATATTTATTCCATTTTTTATTTATATATTTATTAAAGCCAAGCATCTGAAATGAATTTAGTTGTCTTATTTAATCCAAGGATGGTTTTAAAATAGATATAAGGCAATTTTGTTCATAATTCTAGAAATGTATGGAATAATGGATTCAGTGACCAGGTAAGTGTGATCTACCCAAAAGAGTTAAACAAAACTCAAAGGTATATGTTAAAAGTTTGATCTGAGGAATAGTTGTAGGTAATGTAAAACAATCTGGATTGTACATCTTAAAGTACCAGTAATAAGCTTCTTTTTGAGGTCAACATCTAATTCATGGCTTAGTTGGATTCAGCTTTATTGTACAATTTTAATTAAATACAACGAGAACAGATTTTTAAAAGTAAATATTTTTTTACTGGACATCTTGTGCTGTACAATACTACAATAGCTCACATTCCCGATTAACATATAGATAGACATATTCTTATCTAAAATAATCCCTTCTGGCTCTGCCCCAGTGGCTCTGGAGTTGCCCATGTTAACCTTATGAGTATTCATATTTAAAAGGAATTAAAGAATTTTATCAGGTGTAGGCTTTCGCGGCCGTTGTCATTGAATTCCATTGTGATGGTTTTCGGCGTCACCCCAACTATATAGTATACCTGGACGGACTTCTCTGACTTAGTCTCAGCCTAGCCACTGAGAATGCCACTTCATAGTAAGGGCGAAACGTCTGGCAGTGAATTACAACTGCCGACGCGGTTGACGCCGAAAACCATCACAATGGAATTTTATCAGGTGTTTCATTTGATGATATTCAATTTCAATAGCATTAAAAAGTTGTAAGGTTTACCAACAGGGTGGAGCACTATTACTTTTTTTTATGACAACAGCTAATTTGAACCAAGCAGCAACAAAAAGTTGTGATACACAATGAGAGCTTTACTTTTTTCTACTGTTTAGGTGCAGTGGTAGAATATTATGGCTATGGTAGATTTTGTTTTATACTGTAGCATACCGTCAATTTAAAGAACCAAATTTTCTCAAACCGTGTCCTCTCACATTGCAAACGCAAATATGAATATAACTGCAATAAGCAGTACTCATACGCCAACCCCGTACAAAGGACGGGTACTCTGCTAGTATTAATTAAAAACAACATTTTTTTCAACTTTGACCCTCCCCTCTCACCAAACTTGATCAAAATGGTGTGACTTTTATTTTACCATACAATAAATAAAATCTATTTAAATAACATTAGGTTAGGTTCCTAGGTTTGCTACAGAGAGGCTAATAAAGTGTGGTATTTAGTAAAATAATAGTAGCTTTCTATAAATAAATAAATTGGCCAAGTTTCATTAAAATATATCCTAAAAAAGCAAACTACAACATTTAACAATACTCTCCATATGCACAATATGGGAATTTGAAATTTGCAATTTTATGAATTTTTTCCGTTACCAATAACCGTATGAAACACTTTGATATACTAAATTATTTGTTCCTTTAAGGAAGCTCTTTAAAAAGGTCTAGAGAGAAATTGGGAAATTTTGTGTTTTGAGGGTCAAAAATGAGAAAAACTATTTAAAAAATAGTTGGGTTAAAATAATGGTTAAAAATAATGGGTTAAAAACCCATCAAACCCACCGTTCCCATGGTCCGATCATGCTGGTTCGCGAACTCATTCAAGTTTATCCCGCCTTACACATTTAAACCAAATTAAAACTAATGGTGTTTTTAGCCTCTGGGGAAATCAAAATGAAAAAGTAAATCGGTCCCGGGCCTAGGTCTTACCTTGCCACCTACGCTAATAGCTACTTCCCTATAGGGAAATTCGCTAAAAATGATCCTGACTAATGAAACAGCTGATCTTAGTCAGTAACAAAGCCACACAGATCATCTCACTCCATTCTAAACAAAGCTCATCCTTACCCATATTTGGATTAATGCACCTAGCAAATGCAAATTAATTTTCCCATCTCAATTAATTGATAACGAGCTACTTTCGTGTACCGGTACTTGAAGTTCAATCAAACTCATAATCTTTTCCATCTGTGGCATGTAAAGAACCATACCTATATCTGTTCTTGGTACAACGATACACCCTTTTTGTCCCCAAAGTAAGAAAACCCCCTTTAAAATGTAGTGCACTAAATACTCCTGAACAGCAATATATGAACAACAATTTTTCTTGCTCAGTGCTAATTTTTACAAATGACTTCTTCATTCAAACTGTATTAATTCGATAACAAATATACAAAAAATTTGCCATCATATGTTGAGGTAAAAATATTGACAACAGTAAAATTTAACCTCTGTAATAGTCTTATAAGTGTTTTGCCATTTGAAATTCAAGAATAAGCTTAAGAAACAATCAATATCTGTACAATCTTCAGTGAACATTGATTTGAGTGTGTTTTGATAACAGAATAAAAGCCAAGAGCATGACTATAATTTACAGATTGGTGATCAATAATTGAACAATTTTTTTAGAAAACTTAAGTCAACAGGTTTGAAGACTAATGATCAAACGTAATAATGTTTCTTGATTAAATGTTTTCTTTTAACTTTCTAATCAAAACCTCAATATTAACAATTTTATTGAGGAGAATGGTTTAATATTCAATGTTCATAGAGAAAATTACAAAAAATTACCTTAACCCAAGGGTTTACTCTGCACCACCCACAATTTCTGAAATGTCTTATAACAAGACAAAGGTGGACACATTGAACATTGTCTTATATGATACCACAGATTATATACCAATTAATGGTATATTGTCTGTGATGATACACAAAATATCAGGTTTAATAATAACGCAAATGGTGGTTTATTATTGTTATTATTGTGACTGATGCTGGACGTAATTATGTAATCCCTAAAAATCTTCTGATACTGACCTGTCCTCTTGTTTTGAAAATTTGAATAAATGGTACTAGACCTCATTAGACGTTAAAAACATTGAATTCAGAGGGCAAGTAAAACTCAAATGTTAAAACGTTTGGTCAAATTACCTTTAAATTCTAATCAAACCAAATGAAGCTTACTGGTACCTGTTCTATCAGAAGTAATTTCTGTACATTGATTAATTGTCAACATGAATGGAATAATAATTTTACTTTTTTTTACAATTTCCAATTAACACTTTGAATCGCCCTTAAAATAACATCAATTCTTTTTTAATCTAGCAGCATCAAAGGACTCAAAACAGCCTCAAGATGAAACTGCTGTCACTGACACCCTTGATGGAGAGTACAACCCTTTTGAACACCGAAATGTGCCTCATCCCACAACGTTGGTAGTTGTATCTGAATACTATAAATAAATTAGTGCATTACTTTTTTATACATACATATTATTTCCTCTGTTTCAAAGTTTGAGTAATCTATGCCAAAGTTAATCCAAAGGATAAAGTTATCTATTACCAAGTTAAGCCAAAAGTACTGACACCAATAAAACTATACAGACTTATACAAATCATCGTGAAAAGTTTATTATACAAATATTATATAAATTCATGTAGTACATTTTTACATTCCATCCTGGTAACAAATATTACAAATCATTGTTGTCAAGTGAATGATATGTTATAACAGTAAAAACAGTGTATCAATTATTTTTTGTTTATAAATAAATTTAATGTGTTTATGATCAAAATAAATTGCAAATTCTTTCTTTACTTACAGTACCTACATAAGAATGTTGGTTCAAATTATGACCATTATCGTATTTTAATTGATAAAGGATCAAATTAAGCTTCTAATTTTACTCAGGGCCATAAATTTACCCTGTTACAGTTTATACACGACCAGATCTGGATTAATCAAACTTTAGTTTTTAATAAAGGATACAATCATTTAATCAATGTTATTTTGTGTTTATCCAATACTGTCAAATAATTTCAGAGACACAGAAACTCTTATACACCTGATCAAGGGATGTCTGGGCACAGGGCTCCTGGCAATGCCTGCAGCCTTTATGAGTTCCGGACTTTTGTTTGGTCTTGTCGCAACATTCTTTATTGGTTGTATATGTGCATACTCCATTCATATTTTGGTAAGTTAATTATCTAGGTGTGATATATTTTGTCTTTGGAATGTCAAGAGAGCTTTAAACTATACAAGTGTTATATGATTCAAACCAATAAGTATATTAAAACCATGTAGACTTATTTCCTTTCCAATTATTAAAAACACATTTGATTGACCATTTGTCACAATCCTTCAATTTTATTTTTCAGGTGAAATGTGCTCACAAGCTGTGCAAGAGATTACGAGTCCCTTCTCTAGGGATTGATGATATCGCTGAGGTAGCGTTCCGCTCTGGCCCTCCTAGTATGCGGGAGTTTGCATCTTCAGCAAGGTATTTGTCTTTGTTATTATGGTTGTAGTTAATTAAATATGAATACAGTAGGTTGACACACCTAGTCTGTCTTCAGTCCATTCATCAGAGGTTTGCTAGTTACTCCAAATCCAACATCAAATTGAAAGTTTATAATGTTTAACAGGCGTTTGAATATTAACATGTAATGGAAACATTTGAAACATTTAATCAACACTATACATGGCTGAACTTTGCTTGTGATGCTCTATGGGCCTGAAAGAAAATTGTGGTCCCTTCCCTTCCTTGTGGGGAAATTATTCCCTCCCTTGCGCCCCCAACAAACAAAAAACCTCTTTGGCCCCAGGGTCTGGGAACATTTACTAAAACAGCTCTGACTCTAGGCTGGCCACATTGAAAATTTACCTACACACTGTCACAGGTTACACGGCGGACACAACACAACTTAAGAGACCCTTGGTCGCAAGAAATGTTTAAGTAATTAATTAGTTATACGAGGGGACCCGTGTGCAATTTCACGATTGAATATTGTTCGAAACTTGTTTCCAAAGCATAATAAATAATTTGATTACCATTTGTGTGATTAAAGCTTTAAAAAAGACACCTCAATTGTGAAAATCTATCAAGTAGGACGGGTGAAAAAAGGGATCTTGCAGAGAAAAGCCTAACTGTATTAAGTATCTATAGCATATTATATTGCTTTTAATTTAGGGAGTTCTTCAATACAGGGAAAGTTATCTGCATTGAAGCTTAAGTTTATGGGCTCCGAACCACGCTAAACACCTTTGGTGATTGGAAGGATTTTAACCCCGATTTCTAGCATAGAAGTCTGCTTTGAACACTAGACGAGGCAACAAAATAAGCATTGTAATAATAAATCCTTTATTTAAATGGATATTTTAAATTAAAATTTTAAGTCATGAATACACACATTTAAGGAAAATAAAATCCTTTTTTCTACAGTTACCATAAAACAAATAAATTGGTTAAGAAACGTAACATATTTTTACACAGAAGTGAACTTTTAATATGACATTTAATGATACAACAGTAAAACAGCTGACCAGCTGATATTTCGTGCCTTCACGTTGCAAATCTGGAGTGAGACAAAGTAAACAGAGTGAATTAAGTGTTCAAATAAAGTTTCGAAGGACAATGTTAGACAATGTTAACATTGTCTCACTGATGAGCGAATTGGCCACTTTGCTTTCTCAAATCAGTGAGAGAACATGTACATTGTTAGGTAACTGTAGGAAAAAGTATAATGTGCAACTCGAGTGCAAAGTGCAATTGCCTCACTCGAGAAACCATTCCTCACTCGCCTACGGCTTGTGAGTAAGTATTTCTGTCGAGTGAGTGCTCACTAGTTGCACAAATAACTATTTTATTTGGCTAAAATAAAATAACCTTACTTAATTTACACTTATGATTTAAAATTGTTTTTATAAACTTTTAGGTTTATTGTGAATTTATTTCTCGTACTGGACCTTCTTGGGTGTTGTTGTGTCTACATAGTGTTTGTTGCAAAAAACACCAAGCAAGTAAGTCAATTTTTTAACGTTTTTTTTTAGACGCTGCACACCACTTGTCACGATCCTCTGTATAAATAAAATTAAAATTATCAGCAATCTGACACATAATTTCTCCCTATAGCTTGTCAACAACCTTTTTCGTAAGCTGTGGCAGTAGTTATGGTATTTTATAGGGAAAATCAGATAAATTACAATAAAATTTGAACTGCAATTTTTACAGCAGTTGGATTTGTACTCTTTTTTTACATATAAAAGGACCATAACATGCAAAATTTTAATCAACATCGTTGGGGCCGTTTTTGTGAAAATTCAATTTTCCCATTTTTATGGGAAAATAACCATTAAAAATAAAAATTTCATAATATGTAAAAAAAGGCCTGGAGGAAGGTAGGTGGAGGATATTGGTTTAGTACCCTCATACCAAAATTTGATCAAAACCAGACTACAGGTGTGGTCTGTAGCTCTGTACACATCCATTCACAAACAGACACCCAGTACATCACTTCAAAAATCACTTTTTTTTGGTTTGGGATATATCCACCCAAAACTAAAACTCAAAAATGTTGACGAAAACAATACTTTATTCATACTATTACTATAGAGGGGGATAAAGTAAACACATGTTGTTACACATATTTTAACAACAGAACAGGAGTGTGAGTATCATAATGGTCTAAAAAAGTCTGAAGAAGTGCATAGCAAAATGTTAGGCTCATTTGTGTGGTGTAAAATTTGAATACACCTTCATATCAAACCCTTGATTCAGTTGTTATATCAATTAGGAATGTCATTTAAGCAAGATTGAGTACGCTATAATAAATAATTACCAAGTTATCATTGGAGTTGTCAATAGTTAGTGGTATCAAAAATACCATATCTTGATTGATATTAATAAAAATAAAAATTAATTAAACTTTATAACCATTTGTCATCAGCCAAATGTCAATGTGTATTGATTATTTTTTGCATATTTAAAATACTCATAAGTCATTTCAAATATTATTATAGATATACTTTTATGATTTATTGTTGAAGTTAAAAGCCCATTTAAGTTATAGTCGGTCTCCTCTTGTTTGGAAATTGGATAGCAGGCTTGCATGAATGGTCTACCGTCTACGCAACTTTACTCCCTTTCTCAGTTAAAAATGTTGTCAGTGACATTGAAATACATGTTCTAAATGTTGGTGTGTGTAGTGTTAAGTTTTTGCGTTTCTTGCGCCACATTCTCTTTTTAGTCTATCCTAGCTAAATCGGAAGCAATTATAGTAGTCCAATGTAATGATATTTTCAGGTATTAGATGTTGATCTTGACAATAAGTTGGATTTAAGGCTCTACATTGTAGCACTTCTACCATTTCTAATCATCACGAATTTGATTCCTCACCTCAAATATCTCGCTCCGTTTTCTATGTTGGCCAATATTCTAATGGCTACAGGACTCTGCATCACTTTCTACTACATCTTCCAAGACCTTCCTTCCATTACGTCACGGCAAAACTTTTCCTCCTTAAACCAGTTACCAATCTTCTTTGGCTTTGCTATCTTTGCCCTTGAAGGAATTGGAGTGGTAAGTTTGAAGATTATATGATAATTAGTTATTTATTTATAGCTTTTAAGCTTAATTTTGTTGTCCTGAGCATTGCGTATTAACTATTGTTCAATTTGAAACTAGTAATCAGGATCCATTGCTTTGTGCAATGGAAATAATAGGTTTTTTATGATTTCCACTTAGTTGAGTAGCTGAGTACAGCTGAGTATAGCTGTATTCAGGACTACTCGCCTACAAATCAGAAGGTAGCCTGTTCAATCCTGAGAAAAGCCATTAAAGATAGATTATTGATTGTTTTAAAATGGACGCAAGTTGCTCTTGATCGTTTGCCTCTTAAAATCACTATTTAATGGTCCTGGCTAAGGCAGCAGCTGATCTTAGTAACACCATTCAACTCTGGTGTATTGGTGTCGTCCTTGTCGTCACAGAATAAATAAGGAGACACTACTATTCTGTGGTGTTGTAGGAAACCTCATCTAAGTTAAAGCTAAAGTTTGACACTCTTAATTACTCGATGATGATTAACAATTGTTTTAAAATTCTTACAGATGTCTGTTTTAAGTTGGACTTAAACCTAACAACCATTAATTTTCAACATCTTCAAGTACCTGAATAATTCCTAATTGATTGAATAGAAACAGATCATGATACACATAAACACAATTTTCACATGGAATTTTACTATTTTTTATCATGAATAAGATGTCAAGATGTGATAAAAATATGTTCTCTTCAGGTGAACAAAGGTTTAAGATTTGCATTTTAATGCTTAATTATTGCAACTTCAGTGTGGAAATTCAGAACTACTACCGGTACTTAACAATAAATTTGTTGATTTTAGAATCATAAATGTTCATGAACTGTTTATTCCCTTGTTTACAATCTGACTGTGATTAAACACTCAACTGAAGGAACAAATGTTAAATGACAATTCACATTTAACCGTTTGAAAGAAAGTTGGTCAGCATAACTGTACCTTTCAAAATGGACTCTAAGTAAGTCCTAATGGAAAAATCACCTTTGTAGTTACCATTTAAAGGTGTGCAAGATCGTAGGTTTTAAAGTGACACCTTCAATCGTAAGGAGTGGTTAAGTAGGTCGGCTGGAAAAGGGATGTAACAGGGAAAACCCCCTGTATTTATGTATATAGATTGCTTTCAGGTGATGCCCTTAGAGAACAACATGAAGACTCCAACACACTTCATCGGCTGTCCTGGTATACTCAACACGGGAATGTTTGTTGTTGTTATGGTGTATTCCAGTGTCGGGTTCTTTGGTTACCTCAAGTACGGAGATGCTACGGAACCCAGCATAACACTCAACTTGCCTCACACAACGTGAGTAATCTCTTATTGTTTTGGTAGGTGAACTTAACTGTTTGAAAGCTCTTTTAGTCCTTATATCCAAAACAGAAAAAACCTCAAACTCATTTAAGCAGGGTAGCTGAGCGGTTGTGGTGCTTGGCTAACAATCGGTCATCAGATCATGAGAAGCATATTGAATGTTCATATGGATCGAAATTGGTCCCAGCTGACCTTGATCAGTAGGCTCAATAAATGGTTCTGGATAAAAGAACATCTGGTCTCAGCAGGGTCTCCTAGCCCGATTCTGTTGGGACAGTCCTGATTTCGGTCCCTTGTGCCCGTGTTTATGCCTAAGTTAATCCGGGGGGAGGAGGGTGGTCCCGATTTTTCCCTAATCCAAGGTGGCAACCCTGGGTCTCAGTCAGTGACAACCCTACACAAAAAATAACCTCCATTTTACAATCATCCTTCAATCATATTGATGCTTAAATACACATAACTGTGTCCCTCTCTATGATTAATGATATTTTTATATTTATCTTTGAATATGCGCAGCTATATTTTATCATACAGTATTTATAAGATGGAACTAATGACTTTGAAGTCTTGGCCTTAAAAAGATTGTTAAACTTGGTTGTAACTGAGATAGCTGGGAGGTCGGCTGAGTTGACAGTCTGACTACATTTTGTCGATATTATCCGCTGTCATTGGCCTACCCTACACAAGATTTAAGAAGTAGGTATAGTATCAATTTTCATTTTTAGGGAGATCTTTCAATTTTCCTACCATGTAATGAAGCCTTTTCAGATGCATCACTTGACAACCCAAAACATTACGGACTACAGCCATGATTTCTCAATCTTTATATATTCATTTCTAATTTGCCATGTGTTCTTCCAAAATCAAATCTTCCTTGGTTGAAGATGCTGTCAGTGACAATCAATGAAATATTCTAATTATTGCTTATAGTTTAAATTTATTT
This sequence comes from Macrosteles quadrilineatus, assembly GCF_028750875.1. NCBI lineage: Eukaryota > Metazoa > Arthropoda > Insecta > Hemiptera > Cicadellidae > Macrosteles > Macrosteles quadrilineatus. The sequence continues at coordinate 18,096,219 of NW_026542598.1, read as the reverse complement.
AGTGTATTGGGTCAAGATTTATTGAACTGGTATCTATTCAAGCACCGGCAGCCTGCTCTCTAACACTTTGGTTTGTTTAAGATTGGCACGTTCCGTAAAGGTGATGATAGCTGTGGCAATATTCTTGACATATTCCCTGCAGTTCCACATACCTATCGAAATCATCTGGAAAGGTGTGAAGCATAAATTTGCTAACCACCTAGTACTTGGTGAATGCTGCGTTCGGGTGGTTTTCGTCACAATTACAGGTAAGTTTACTTTTAATTTTTAGAAAAGTAAATTTGATTGTTTTAGTAATCATTTTGAAGAGATAGTTTTTTTTTTGTCCTAGGACGCTAGGCACGAGTCTGGGATTGTTTTTCACATTACTTCAGGCTAGACCTAGGGGTTGCGGAATTATCACTTAGATAAATCCATTGGTGACTTGGCGGGGATCGAACCCGGGACCTCAGGGACTGAAGTCCCGCGCTCTAACCACTACGCCAGCTCGCTCCCCTTGAAGAGATAGTAGCATGAAAGATTATGAAATTAAGACAGCGATGCCAATGGTTCACTTAATATTGTTCAGTATTAACACAGAACGAATAAAGCATAACAAAGTAGGTTTTATTTTGGTACTGACACGCTTTTTGGCTGTTCAAAGTTGCTTGAAAGATTTTTGTTCAACAATTACCTCTTTGCAATGTACATTGACTAATGTAAAAACAATAACTATGTTTAATTATGTAGGAGTAAACATTCATATTTTTACATGAAGCTCGCAAACTAGCCCAGTGTACTCTCTTTGATGGCTACTATTTAACACGTTCACTACCGAGCGACGCACATTTGCGTCGGTCCGGTCACTCCTACAGACCAAAAGGAATGAACATGACGTTGCTTACAGACCAAGTGATATAGGAATAACATTGCCGACAGACCAAAAGAGAAATATCGTTTAAATGGACTAATTGACTCCATATTAACCTTAAGTGAATTAGTTAGCAATAAATATTGTTTTTATTTATCGTTTTGAGCAAATTTTAAAACGCCGCATATACGCGTCGGTCAGTCTATTTAACGAAATCCAGTTAAAAAGATTACATTTTCGTTTCAATAGACCAGGCGACGCATGTAAGCGTCGTTGTAAATTTTGTTGTTTCAAGCTTTTACACAAACAAATAAAGAAACTCCACTAAACACTAGCCAAAACTGCTAAGGTTATAACATTTACATCTGTTTCTGTGATGTCGCGGAATACACAATGTAAAAAACAATGTTGCCAACTGTTGTGTGACGTAACCAATCGTCATATCCACAGACAAAGCGACTCACATTTGCGGCAGATATCCCTCTAGACTGATACGATAAAATCAGGGGTTTAAAATAGACCTTTGCTAAGAAATACACTGATTAATAACATTGAACACCGACGCAATTGTGCGTCGTTAGTCTATTTCAATGTGACCAGCTGACGCAAATATGCGTCGGTGGTCTACTGTGAGAAACGAGTCGACGCACAATTGCGTCGCTGGTCTATGCGAACGTAAATTCCATATAATTGTGGTAGCGAACGTGTTAAAAACTGTAAAACTATGTACGTGCAGTCACAGTTAAATTTTACAGTATAAGTGAAAACTAGGATTATTTTTCATGATGTCGGAGGAACAGCAGGAACTTTTTATTGTACTCGCTGACAAGCTTGCTCTATTACTCGCTAGCTATTAGCTTATAAACTCACCCTGTATAATTTAGCAGGATTATGTACTTTACTTTCATTATAAAAATTAGCCGTTAAACAAAGAGAGTAATAACTGTTAACAATTCATTTCAGTACTTGTCGCTGTATTGATCCCCCACCTGGGGCCGTTCATCTCCCTGGTGGGCGCCGTCTGTTTGTCTTTCCTCGGACTCATGTTACCGTCCATCGTGGAGATCATTGTCTACTGGGGATCTGAGGAAGGACTCGGCACAGGCAACTGGATACTGTGGAAGAATTTAGCAATTATTTTGTTTGGATTCATCGGTTTCTTCACTGGATCCTACACGAGCATCGTCGCTATTATTGAAAAACATCAACGAATCAACCTGACAGGCGGATAAAAGCTCGATATTGATCTTTTTGCATTTCTTTAAGATTCTAATAAACAATGTGTATGTGCAAATTTTCAGATTTTTATCTATTTTCCTAAGTTTCATTTTATCATGAGTTCTGAATTATAAACAGGAATTTATGCTAGTATAAATAATGTCACTTTTTTAGTCATGTTGGCCTAATATAATTTTTATTTTGATACTGAAGTAAACGTCCCATTATTTAGCAAATTTTTTGTAAATAAAACCTAGTTAAATGAGCTTCTGACAAAGTGTGATAAAGTGAAAATTTTATTTTTTCGGATCTTTTCCGTTAATTCACTACCACTAGTTTTTAGAGCAATATATTATTAGCAGTAGAAGTGGTAGTGAATTAAACTTTGGTTAGGTTAGAGTAGAGTTAGAAAAACTGAACTTAACCTAACCACATTCTACTAGAGGTAGCGAATCAACAGAAAAGGTCAATTTTTTTCTTATAGCTTTCGATGATTAGTGGGATATTATTAAATATTAATTTGGATATTTAAACTTGTATGTGACTAACGTTAGGGCAATAAATAGTTCACAAAATAACAGGTAATTACATATTTAATTTTTGATTGCACACTGTGTCACAATACAGCGAAAGACTAAGTCAGTGAATATAACAAAAGCATAATGCGAGAAAGATAATATTGGTGTTTATAACCTATGCTTGTGTGATAAATAATTACTGTCTTTTACAATTTTTACTTTTTATAACATAAAAATATATAACAATCAATTCAGTCTTTCATCAGTTATAAAATATGAAAACTTACAAACTCAATTTAAATGCATTTAATTTATTTATTGTTCCCTTGGTAGTCAATCACAACTATTATTTTCCTATTTACATCAGTTACAGTGTAAATATCTCTAACAATTCCACACAACGTCTACTCTATGGGGTGGAGGTATCAAACATCTAACATGCTCAAATATGGTAAATTATGGTTCACCAATAAAAATAAACATTGCCAAATTTTTATATTTTTGACACTTTAAATCTCAATTTGCAAAACGATAGGCCTATGAATAGTTAAATTAAAACCAATGATTTTTTTAAAAGGTTCAAATTCTGTAAAGATTTTGATTTGTTTTCTAAAATTTTTTACTTGATTTCAACACTAATGATATTTTTTGTACTAATTCATCACTATTACTTCTTAGTTATTGACATGCATGCACTATGTAGAATGTTGAACAAATTATTCATAAAAATACATTATTACATTTTTTTAACAAGTAAGGAAAATTAAATTGACGTTTTGTTCACGAATACGACCTGTACTGAATGAGAACTAGTTAAACAATAAACACAAATTATTTGTTGTATTAAATTAGAAAAGAAATGTATTTTATTCTACAAATAAAAGATTGCCAGGCTTGATTGCAGCCAGTAGTAAGCTACATTTGGTGTACTTCACATTGTTTTAGGCTACGGCCACACGGGCGTTTTTTCACGCAAGAACGCAGTGTGAAAAAACGCAAGAAATATGAGCAGCATTAAATGTAAGTTTTCCCGCAGTAGCGGTCGCCTATTTGTTTCAATGCTACTCTAATTTTTCGCGTGTTTTCACGCTGCGTTTGTGCGTGAAAAAAACGCCCGTGTGGCCGCAGCCTTAAAGAGTTATTAAATTTTTATTTTCTGTTTCTGTTTAAAATGTTTATAATTTGGTGCTTTATGTTTAATTGGCTTCTCCAACACAATTAATAGAACAAAGACATAAAAATTACATGATTTAACAAACCCCAAATGTGAATCATAATTAATATGTTTTATCACATCCTGACAAGCAATGGATGTATCAAGTCCCAAAATATACGAGGGTAAAATATTTGCTATTAACAATGATAAGTGTTGAACAATAACTTGTTATAAGAGTTTCATGAAAATAACATTACCAAACAATGTTGTAAGGTTGTTTCTTGATAAAACATTAAATAATAAATTAATTTAGTTTTTTTTAAATAATAGTTTATATTCTACTAGTACAACTAAAATCCCCTAGGTAGTTTGGTCAATGTTTTGCAAAATAAGACACTTAATATACGCTGGCAGTAGTTACAATAACATTGAATGAAAGCTTACTTACTTAACAAAAAGCCATAAATAATAAACCAAAGCTTGAAATGCAAAAGTAAAATAGTTTTTAGGGGTATAGATCCCACTACTATTTTGAACTCAAATTACTCATATATTAATTGAATACAAGTTGTAGTTTGTAGTCACATTTTTGATTGAACTAAATACAAGGTGAAATTGAATGCTTTGTGAGTTTGACTTTGACAAATTGTTTGTTAATAAACACTAAAAAAATTATTACACAAATACAGCTTAATAAACTATTACTACGATTTCAAACAAAAGAGAAGCTTCATATTTTCTTCGGTTCTTTTGCTTTGTGAACAAATATTAAGTCTATCAGTTATGTATTTTTATAATAAATAATATAAGCTAAATTAATAAACTTGGCCTAAGTAAAGTATTTATGGGACCTTATTGGAATAACAAACAAAAATATTTAATAACACATGTAAAAACTGTAAAAAATAAATTATATTCATTTCTAAAGCTAGAAATTGTACTTTTTTCTAACACATTTGTCTCAATAAAACAAACACTCATTGTTCTTAAAATGCTATTTACTCTTATTTTATAAGAACAATTACACCAATAATCTCTATTGTCACAACTAAATTTGGGGGAAGACAATTTGGATAGCTATTAGCTAATTTTCAATTCTAATCCGCAATTACACATTCTACATTGTACTTAAACACCAACTTACGAGATAATAACTTGGTATAAAATTATAACCTGAATTTTCATTCAGTATCCTACTGGCTATCTATCCTGGTGGGTTAAGTTTCAATAACCAAACAAAATTACCAATTTTTATCACCTTACTGACATACAACCACAATTTTAAAAATGAAACATCTTTGAATTTTTGGAAAAACTTCAAAATATTTACACATATAGTATGTGATTTTAATTACTTGATAAAATACTAATGCAGAAAAATATTGATATTTAAAACTAAGAGTAATTCAAGCTTTCAGCGTTCAGTTTAAACTCTTTGAATTTTGAGTCCTATCTGAAAAAGCTATTAACAATTCGCATACACGTTGCATTCAAAGGAAGATAGTTTTGAACGTAGCTTATATCTAAGGATGTTTGACATCAGGGCAGATCCAAGCTAAGCGTTGTGGTAGCCACCATTGAATACAAGAGGGAATGGATAAGGAATCGTGCAAACCCAAGCACTAAATTCATATCAAGAAAGTACTGCACAAGTTATTGGCAGGTCACTTGGTAAATTTTTTTGGATAAAACCACCAAATAATTATTATCTTTGGTACAAGGTACGGTATTCAAATTAATACTATTAACTCTGTATTTTAGACTAACCACAATTATTTAACAAAACTTTGTTTCAATAATCTTTTTAGAAAAGTAATTGAATGTATTTGTGTTTTAACATCCTACTTAGATTACTTTGATTGATTTCACTCACTCAAATTGGGTTTGCACTAAGGGCAGAAGGGAAGAGATAGACAATAAGATGCAATTTTAAAGACTGCGAATGTGTCTAGATCTCCGTAGTAACAGACAACAAGAGCTAAGTCCGCTGTTGGATGTCTTCGCTAGCTCTGAGACATTGACGGCATGTCTGGAGAAGTCTATCCTGTTGTAGAACACCTGAAATATACACCAGTCATTACCCTAAAACTCTTACCTAATTATGACCAAATTGCACAATACAGTTAAAGTTTGTTCAATGGAAATCTTACAAATGGTGATCGAGGTAGGATATTTCTTTAGGAGAACTTAATGTAAAGAAATTGATATGTATATGAAAAAAACAAAAAAAAACGGTACAGTAGACTCCCTTTTATCCGGACTCCTCAGGACCGAGGCTAGTCTGGATAACAGTTTTTCCAGGTAAACCGACGTCCCCAAAAACTTGTTAAAACGGACCGTTTACTGTGATATTCTACTTAAATTTAGGAGAACATTGTATTTAGACACGTGATCACTGGTCTCAAATCTTTCCCACGAGAACAGTCGTTTCAGTTCACTTCCTGCCGATCTAATCCGGTTAAACCAATGTGCTGATAAAAATTGTCCGGTTAAAGAGATGTCATTTGATTTCCGCCGAGTGTAGTCCGGTTAAACCAATGTCCGGTCAAAGGTGTCCGGATAAGAGGGAGTCTACTGTATATTAGTGGCACTTTTTACTGTGTGTTTTCAGCTATCTGTTTATTTAAAAACTGACGAATGAAATCGGTACTGACTGAAGACATGATCAATTTCGGCAGTTTCACGGTTTGATTCTAAATTCTAACAAAACTTTGGAACATTTAGAGTAGTTTTAAAATTTGAGTTCCTGTTTTGAAAAATCTGGCTTGGCTTAATCTCTTACTAAAATCTTAACAAAATTGTTCTAAAGAAGAAATATTTCAAGACAAGAATTGTATTCTTGTCAACGTATTCATTACAAGCATTTTTTCTTACCTTAGCACTTTCCGGAATCTCTTCGTCCGCCCTGTGTATGAGGGTGCCGTTGATGTACAGAACATTGGCCGCCGCCTCTTCAGGTACCGTTAGTATTTGGTAGCCATATGTCGCCTCCCTCTGAATCCTCTATAACAACATGCACAAGTTGAATTAGCATAGATTCTCCACTCCATAAATTAATGATGCTGAAATTTCTAAAAAATATATGTATACTTTGGCCACACCAATTTATATTTCACCTGGACCAGATGAGGTGATTGGAATGGTTGAACAATTAATGGTACTTGGTTTTCATGAAATTGGTACAATACCATGCCTAAATGGATTACTTTCTAGACTGTATAACTATTTCATTATTGAGGTTTATAACCAACAATTTGATAACTCAGAGAGAACAACTTGGACAGATACTGTAAGGCAAACATAGCTGTTTCAAACTCGCATAGTTTCAGACACCTTACCTTGATAATGTGCCTTACACTCAATAGCAGTTAGACAATAGACAATAGACAATAGACAATTAATCTTTATTTACACATTCATTAAGAATAGTAGTAGCGTCAATTTACAATTTTTTCTAAATGTGTGGTTGAGGTGTTGTTTAGTCAAAGACCTGTTGATGGTATTCTTCTAAGGAATAGAAAGGTCGATTAATGAGCCATTGATGCAAAGCTGGTTTGAGGTCATCTTCTGACTTGCTTCTTAGATCTGGAGGTAGCCTGTTGTAGATTTTCATTCCTGCGTATGAAGGTTTCTTTTCAAACTGTGCCGTGCAATGTTGTGGAAGGTTGTACTGCATGGTGTTTCTCAGGTTGTGTTGGTGCATTTTGCCACGCCTTGTAGGGTTATTTCTTACTGCAAATAACACAACTTCCTGGATGTAGAGTGCTACAAGGGTAAGTACTTTGAGTTACCTGAATGCTTCCCTGCAGCTGTCGAGTCTGTGGAGTCCTGCAGTTATTCTGACTGCCTTTTTTTGTTTTCTGAGAACTCTTTGCATGTTAGTGGCAGAGGTTCCACCCCATGCTACAAGTCCATATCTCATATGCGACTCGAAAAGTGCAAAGTATGCTACTTTTGTTGTCATGTCATCTGTTGCATTTTTTATATGTTTAAGAGCATAGATGGTTGAACTTAATTTTTTACATATATTGTCCACATGAGGGGTCCAGGTTAAATTCTTGTCGAGTGTGATGCCCAAAAACTTAGCTTCATCTTCCACTTCTACATCTGGGAGTCGTGGCACTTCTTGAGATTTACGGCCAAAAGCTATTTGAGTTGTTTTAGACGTGTTTACTGCGAGATCATTGTTATAGCAGTATTGGTAGGCCATACTGAGTGACACATAGGATTTTACTTCTAGATTTTCAGCTAGTGGTTCATTAAACACTAAGGTTGTGTCATCAGCATACATAAGAGTAAGGCAGGCGTCTCCTATTTGTTGCGGCAAATCGTTGGTAAAAAGAATAAACAGTACCGGACCCATAACTGACCCTTGGGGAACTCCTCGATTTATTGGTTGAAAATTTGATCTTGTTTTTCTTATTAGGCTGTTATCTCTGTGCCTTAGTTCTACAAACTGACTCCTGTCTGTAAGGTAGCTTTGAAACCATTCTCTTACTATCCCTGATACCCCCAGGGAATCCAGCTTTTTAATGATTAGCTGGTGGTCAAGGCAGTCAAATGCCTTACTGAAATCAAGAAAGATTCCTGTTGTTAGATTTCCTTCATCTAGGCTGTCAATCAGGGACTCAACCATCTGAATTATTGCTGTTGTTGTGGATTTCCCTTTTGTAAATCCATGTTGCAGGTTGTTTAGTAGGTTGTGATTTGTGCAGTGGTCTAAAAGTCTTTTTAAAACAACTTTTTCGTATATTTTGGAGAAGGTGGAAACGAGGGAAATTGGTCTGTAGTTGCTTGCTTCTAATGTGCTACCTTTTTTAAATTTCGGGTATACTTTAGTTATTTTAAGTAGTGAAGGAAAGATGCCTTGTTTTAGGGACTTATTTATCAAATCAGCCAATGGTAGTGCTAGTTCATTGCAGCAATGCTTAAGTATTTTTGACGAGATTTCATCAATTCCAGACGAGTTTTTTGCTTTAAGTTTGTTTATAATCATTTTAACTTCCTTCTCGTCTGTGCTTTGAAAGGAGGAAAACGGTGGACCTGTTTGAGTTACGTCAGGAGTTTGAGCTGTGGTCTTTAGGTGTTTTTGTTTCTCTACTGTTTTTTCTCCTACTTGTGTAAAAAATGTATTCAAATGCTCTGCAACATGGGTCACATTACTTATGAGTTGGCCATCTACTTGAAGGGTTATTTCATTTAGGGATGTTTCCTTTTTGGACCACACTGTGTTTATTGTTTCCCAGATAGCTTTAGATTTATTTTCAGCTTTCATCAACTGGTCAGAGTTAACCTTTTTCCGCATCGTTTTCAAGTACAGGTCATAGTTCTTTTTATTTTCAATAGAAACCCTTCTGTCATCTGGATTTCCCGTCACCTCAAACTTTCTTAGAGCTTTAAGAAATTCGGCTTTAAGTCTCACTGCTTCTGGGTCCATAGAGAATTTTAGTTTATGTTTTCTTTGTGTTTTTATCTTCTTTTGGGGGCAGGCTGCATCCATAGCTACTCTCACTATGTTACTAAAAGTTTTAAAAGCTTCTTCGGCATTGTTTATTGAGGTAACACTAAGCCAGTTTTCTTGACTGAGAAGATACTTGAGGTCTTGCAGGTTTTTATTTTTTAGGCAGCGTCCAATTTGGGCTGGATAACTTGAGTTGATGTGTGAGTTGAAGTTTACAGTACAGAGTTGAGCAGTATGATCCGAAAGTCCTGCATTGATGATTTCTGGAGTGAGTTGGTTTGTGTCCATATTTGTACATATCCAGTCAATGGAGGTTTGTGTTAGATTTGTTATTCTCGTAGGTGGAAGCTGTAGTCTCTGGATATTGTGCATAGCAAGAGTTTCATTTAAGATAATGTGTTTCCTGTTTGGGTTACACAAATCAACGTTAATATCTCCCATGATGATAAGAGGGGAATTTTCAATTTTTGTTTCCTCAATTAGTTCTGTAAAGGTGTTTAATGATTCCTCAAGGTCTCCGTTTGGGGGTCTGTAGGTTCCCAGTACAAACAGATTTGAGTTCTTGAATTTTATTTTTATAAGAGCTGCTTCAAATAACAGTTCTTTACAGTACTTGGAAACATCTATGGCTACTGTTCTGCTCTCAAGGCTTTCTTTTACAAGAATGCAAACACCTCCCTTTCTGTGTTCTATTCTACTATAGTGAGCCTTGAGGCAGAATCCAGTAGCTATGACGGTGCTACTTATTGTCTCAGGTTTCAGTCCATGTTCTGTCAGAATTACTATGTCAGGTTTGGTTTCTTCTAAAAGGTGCTGTAGTCTATTTATTTTATTTGAGACTTCCTGTGTATTTTGGTGCAGCAGGATGAGTTTGGAGTTTACATCCTGACTCGATTGTCTAAAAAACAGTCAGGTTGCGTTTCTCTTGTCACTGCTGATTTTTGCAGTTTTCTTAAAGTAAAATCAGGCTGCGTTGGAATAATCTGAGAAGGTGAGGCAAAAACAAAGTTATTATCCTGTAGCGATGCAGCCTCCCTTTTTACTAAATATCCATAATGCTTCTTCATATGTTCTGAATAAAATCCTATATTTTTTACAAAGAAATCATTGTAATCCTCGTCTTTGCTCTTTGGCTTAGCATTTAGGGGTGGAAGTTTATTTTTATTTTTGGTCTCTTTCAGGCTTTCTTGAGCTTTTACTGTTTGTGACACTTGTGACAGTTTTTGTGGCGGGGTTTGGCTGGTTCCCCCTGTTGATACTTGTTCCGTTAAGGTCTCAGATGACAGTTTTTTCGTAGGAGTTTGTCTGACTCTCCCTGTTGCAGTTTCTGTTGGCAGTTTTTTAGTAGGAGTTTGTCTGACTCTCCCTGTTGTAGTCTCGGTTGGCAGTTTTTTAGTAGGAGTTTGTCTGACTCTCCCTGTTGTAGTCTCGGTTGGCAGTTTTTTAGTAGGAGTTTGTCTGACTCTCCCGGTTGTTGTTTCAGTTTGCAGTTTTTTCGTTGGAGTTTGTCTGGCTCTCCACGTTGTGTTTTTGAAGGTTTTGCTGGTTATTTCTCGGCAGTCAGTAGCAAGTGTGTGATTTGTTTGTTCTAGGTATTTTGCATTTTGCAGGGATACGCTAAATATGTTAGTTCTGTTATGATTTCTTTGAGCCCTTTTATTTTTTAATGAACTGGTGTTGGAATGGAAGGATTTGTACGAGTTGTCGGAGAAATGGTGTTAGAAATCTCTTTGTTCATCTGCATTTTCAGGGTGTTGATGACGTGTTCCATTTGATTTTGTTTAATTTTAATTTGAACAAGTTCAGCTAAGAGGAAAGGACTGTGACCAGCTATACATTGATGGGTCTGGGCTACAGCAGGCTTTGTACTAACCAGATTTTCCTCTTTTTCATCCAGCTTAACTTCATTGTGTTTTTGTGTCAAATCTTTTATGTTCTGTTTAAGTTGTTGAGTTTCTTGTTCATATTTTTTTAATGTGTCTTCTTTTTCCTTGTCCAATTCTTCAAAGGTGTGCTCTAAGTCTCTGCGAAGCATCTTCTCATTGTCGAGCTGTTTATCAAGATTATTGATGGTTTCCACTAACGAGTTGTTTTTCATTAACAATCTTTCATTTTGGTCTAATAGTGTGTCTATTTTTTCTTCCCAAGCTGCTGCTTCATTTCCATTTTTTATTTTTGTTACTTGAAAAGACAGTTTGGCATTTTCGAGACTCAGCTTGTGTACATCCTCTCTAAGTTTATTGTTTTCTTCAAGGAGAGCATTTCCAACCTCCGCTGCAAGGTTAAGAGAACTTTCTAAATCATTCTCTTCTGTATCAAAATTCTGTACAATGTTTTGAAAATCGTCCATGGTAAGATTTAAATTGTTTAACATAGGTTCGGGCTTGTTAATTGAGGTATGAAGTTGAGTGATGCAGCTAAGCAAGGTGTCGTCTGAGGTTTGACTTTCAGAGCAATGCTTATCATCAGTTTTGCTTGATTTCCTTGCAAAAGCCATTTCTGCTTCTTTTAAAGCTGCATTAAAATATTTTTTTATTAAATAAATACAGTTACGCAGTTATACGTAAAGATAGTTTAGAATACATACAATACAACTAAAAATAACTTTTACGGGTGTAGTAAAGGATAATTATGAGAGTTTCTTTCACTACAACCACCTGACATTTTCAGAATCTTTCAATAAACCTTCCTGCAACTGTTAGTTAGCAATCATGAAGTTTACCCTAGGTTAAGAAAAAAATGTGTGAGTTTTCAACAGAAGTTGGCAGATCAACAATTATTGGATTGGTCATAACCAACTGAAAGGTTGGCGTTTGAAACATTACAATTTTACTCTGCTCTCTCCAACATCGAATGCCATTGGTCTAATACTGTACAGTGCTGTAATGTAATTATAGACATACCACGAACAAAACAACCTGCGCAGAAACAAAAAGATCACGTGGTTCGCGCCGGTAGGTGTGGCTTACCCTTCAGACCTGCGCGGCTCGAAACGGCCCAGGTTTCTTTTGTTTCTGGTATTACTATAAATACAGTAATGTGCTAAAGTGAATCTTTTTGATTTAAAAAAATGAATTAAAAAGGCTAGCTAGTTAAAAAAACGGTTGCAAATAAAATAATTTACTAACGTAATTAAAACAACATACAAACCAGTTGGTTTAAAGTAAGCTGCGTAAAAGGGTTGTTTTTAACCTGTGTACTTGTTACCGGTACTTATTTGTAACTGAAAATATAGATAGTAACAATAATATCATACATCCACTTACTTTAAGAACTTCCTGAGAGGATTTGCTCATGCTGATACAGAATACATCAGGACCTGCCATGCTGACCATGTACTTCAGGTGCTGAGTGTCTCCAACCTAAGAAACACAAGGTTAAAGTAGGCTAGCTGAGGTTTTGTGGATACGTTGAGAGTTATCATTATTACTTCAGTGGAGGCTGGAAATAAGATTTCCATCTATTCAAATTAATAACCATCCATAGGAGGGTTAAAGATTAAAGTTATTTAAGGTGAATTTATAGATTTGGAAATTTTTAAAAATAAGTAATGCTTTACTAAATTAATTATACATTTTATTAAATTTAACATCAAGTATAATTTATTCCTTCTTTGGCTGAATTGTATTTTGTAACTAATATTGTCATGATGATTTAGCACAATATAATCAGTGTTTAATGGTACAGGCAATGACTAAACTGATATGAACAGAATGACTGATAAGACTACAATCAGATACAGCCCTTCTCTGATAAGCATCTTACACACTTGCTGGCCATAGTTTACTTAGGCCTTCTTGATCACTCAATATTATCACGTCTGTTATTTCATTTTTATCCAGCAAAATTGTGTATACTAAATTCATTTATGACAAAAAGTAAAGTACCTAATAAATTATAAAATGAGTTTGCAAAATATTTGTGACTAATTCTAACTAGCAACCTGTGTCATTTTGTGACTTTACAATCCATGATAAATTTTATATACCTATAGTTGATAAGGATGAAAACGATTATGTCTAATCATATCCCTATTATTTGTATTGCGTGCGAGGTGCGAGATCTCTTTGAGGCATCCAAGAAAATTTACGAATACTAATGAACCAACTACAGATAACCCCATTTTTGTATGGATGTAAACAAAATTGTATCATTGCCATCTGTTTTGATGTAAACAAATGTAAACTTGAAAAAGTTCAGATGGTTGACAGCAGATTTCAGCACAAACTATGAAACTTTGAAACTTATTATAAAGAATTAAACTAGTATCTTTTCATGGAACAAAGCCTTGTATTAGCCTAGTTGAATAAACAAATAAGTCTTTTGTATCTTTTGTATTAAACTCGATAAAAGTAGCACACCACAGAGGACAACACACACCAGCCATCCGTCTGTCGACTGACAAACCCCTGCACGGCGATGATAGTACACACTGGTCGGCCCAAGGACGTGTATGTCTGTCTGCAAGCCAACACAATTAACACTAGGTGAGCAATTCAGCACAGACATCAATGCCTGGACGTTCCCTCTCTCCCATCCTTAGTGAACCTCCTCAACCTCTGCACCTATGAAACTCTCATTGTCCAACCCAAGGTCGATCACCAAATGATGAAATTTGCCAAAAATATGTTTTATTCCATTCATTAGGTGTAGGCTTAATAATACTCCTCGCTGATGGAGAACAGCAGCAAAGTCTTGTCACTAATGCTGGACTCATCCACACATTACATCATTAAAACCCTTCACACAAAGGTAGCCATGACTACTCGGTAGCTCGTGGCATGGGGAAATACAGTATTTACGAGAATCGGTGTGAGCTCACAGCCTCTGGAGGTCTCTGCGTGGACGTCTGTCATCTAACATATGTACGGCCAGTGTGTGTTGGTCTTAAGTTGAACGTAATTCTATCCATTGTAACTGACTTACCTTGATAGGCGTGCAAGGATACTCAGGGAAGGCAGCAGCCACTGCCTTTGCTCCTGCTTCATTTGTCCACTTAGATAAGCCCACGAAGAATTCTCTACCTGTTAACAGAATGTATTGTTGTGGTTTCAACAGTCTCAATTTGAAAAGAAAACTAAATGCAGACTGTACTACATTAACTCAAGTACTGTGACAAAACATTAGATGTTTTGCGAAAAAGGCTATGTAGTCTCGCTATGCACTTAATCCAAATAATTCAACAGTGGCATTTGAAGCTTGATTTTTTAAATAAATTTTACTTCAAAGTTTACTGTAATTTTTATAAATAAATTAGACTTAGATAGCAACAAAATATGAGCAGTACACTTCTAATTTTTTTTAAACATGAATAAATCATGCAATATGTCTTGCTACTCCAATGTTTGGCAGTTTGATTAATCTGAAGAGTAATCATTCATGAGTTTAAATTTAGTGTCGAATAGCTGTGATTTATTTTTAGTCATTAACAATCTAATCATCGCCAGAATAGTTATTCTATAGTTTATAAGACAATCTGTATTTTTATGTGTATGGACTTAGCATTAATGTAAATCTGGCCAAATAAATGACTTATGACTTAATAAGGAAATAGTTACTGCTGTCAGCCAATTTTTATAAGTTATTTTAAAACTTAAAGCTGTGATGCATTTTGCTAGTTTGTAAGTTACAGTTTGAGTTGGTTTGTACTTCAGTTAAACGAAAGAGCATTACTTTTTGTCATCTAGTTTCTTTCACAGTCAACTACTGTAATAATATTATAAGTGAGAAAGTTTGGATGTATGGATGAATGGATGAATGGATGTTTGTGACAAGTAAACACGAAAAATACTAAACCGAAAGGGTTAACATTTTGTATGATGATAGCTAACATACCCGATTAACAAATAGACTTATTCTTATCTTAAAAATCCTTTCGGGCTCCGCCCCAGTGGCTCTGGAGTTTCCTATGTTAACCTTATGAGTATTCATATAAATGGAAAGTATATAGGCCTAAAGCATATATATAAAGCAGAGTGTGTCCTCCTTAGTATCACTGCACCTAAACCATAGAAAAAAATAAAGTTCTCATTTTGTACCACAGCTTTTTGTTGCTAGTTGGTTCAAATTAGCTGTTATCATAAATGCAAAAAATAATAGTGCTGCACCCTATTGGTAAACCTTATAACTTTTTAACGCTATTTAATATCATAGAACTAACTTGTGCAGTTGAAACAGCTGGCAAAATTCTTTAATTAAGTCTGCTAAAAAGAGAAGTAATAGTAGATTGTGTGTAAAACAACAGATGTTACATCAGATTGAAGATTGTTCCTGTTGATCTGTGATTGTGATGCAGCAGGCACCTGATGACAGGAAGCTGATGTCACAATTGGGTGTCGTTGGCCTTTGACTCCACTCTTACTCAATTGCCTCAATCAAACGGACCGTTTCTGTTCAGATTCACTGTGGTTTACCCTGTCACTTCGTATGAACGATTGACAACAATAATTATGTTGTGATCATTTAAATTTGCTTCCTTTAATGTAAGAAATTGATACAATAAGATATTGTAAAGTGATAATTTTATAGTATGACAACTTAGTACCTATGAAAGATTTTTATAACTTCTAAAATGTATTATGTGGTCAGCAGAAAAATATCAGTCTCTTCCTCACTTTAACTTTAACTCTCTTTTAAACCTTTGAATATGTTACTAATTAACTCACATTAGGATAAATTTGCTACCAAAGTCATACTGAAATATTTAAACATGAAATAATACTTATAAATGTTTCCTACTTTTTGTCATGTTTGTTACTATAGATTATGGTTTCATGTTTCTATAGACCAACCATACAGTATTGGAATAAAAGAATATCGGTACTAATTTAATAAAATTTAATTTTAAAACACTATGATTTTATAATGGTGCCCTATTAAAAGTAGGCTCCCTCTAGAGTAGAATGCCGATTTTCGGAATGCCGGTAAAATGAAATCGCTGCCAAAGATGGTAAATTTAACCCTCCGAGTGTCCATAGTTTAGGCCTTAATGTCCACCTATTTTTGGCCCCTTTGCAAGGTTTTATTAAAACGGATCTGAGAAGCTTAAAACAATGTTAATTCTAATGTTCTATATACCATTTTGTTTGGAAAATCATGGGCTTCAATATTATATATAAAACATAAGGAACATTTTTTCAAAAAAAAAATTTTTAGGTAAAAAAAAAAATAATTTCGAAAATTAAAAAAAAAAAAATAAGTTCGCGCTCAATGAAATTGTATAAATTATAGGCCTATAAATATTTGAAAATAGCCACTTTGTTCTAAATTTAATGAGGATTACAAATATATAATCATATAGCGAGGTAAGTTATCAAATAAATAAGTTATGAGCGAAAAACGGATTTCAGTACATAGCCTTTAGCTAAGAATGCATAGCCTAACCATAGCTAGGAATCTGGCTGATAATTTACATCAATATCACTACCTACTTCTTCAGGATCATCAACCAGCCCTTCAAAATCACTTAAATCTTCTCATAATGCACCACGTATATCACTACTTTTGATTTTTAACACTAAAACAATGATAAACGTAATAAAACACATCAGTCATCGGTCCGGGGGAACCTAGCTGTTTACAAATACACGCATGTCAGCTGTCTGCTACAATATTTTCGGAACTAAAATGAATAGCGCTTAGAGACAGACCTCTGGAGAAAGCTTAGAATATTACGGAAAGAACGATACCTAACTCGATCCAGTTCAATCCGATTCAGTCAGTCATAGAGCCTTCGCCGTAAACGATGTTTGTGCGTCATAAAAGTGACGCGTGACCCTACACAAAGTGTGTTGTGCGTCATTTTTATGACGCGTGACACTCGGAGGGCTAAATTTACCACCACCCCAATATTACTAAAGCAGCCGACAGGAGTGCATGTGGCGCAATCTCACTTTGCAAGAATCTCAGCGAAAAGTGATCGTGTTGTAAAGTAGGTATCGTTGGTAAAGTAAGTATCGTATTGTCTCGGACTGTGCAGCTTTAGTTCTTGCTGGAACGCCGCCAATCGACCTTCTAATAAAGGAACGTACAGAAGTCTATAAAAAATAAAGCAGACTGCTTCAGAGTCGATAGCATGTCGTCAAAGGGATATTTTTTATACTAAAGTTAGTAGTAGTAAGTTAGTGGTTTGAAATAGGTAGGCCTAAGAATGAATTGAGTGACTATTTTATATATATATTATACTAGCAGAGTTCCCGTCCTACGTACAGGGTTGGCATATAAGTATAAAATGCTTATTGAAGTTGTTATACTCAAGGTTTGTGTTTGATATAGGGGAGGACACAGTTTGACAAAATTAAAAACAAACCTACCTGTAAACAACACATCACCACCGTCTAGCTTGGCATTTTCATCACTGATCTCAACAATGGGAAGGTCTAATTCTTTTTTTAGGACTGCTCTTATAGTTTCTACCTGTAAAAATAACAGCTATTATCATTATATAGCCTACTTTTATCATTATAATTATGATTTGGGATGGGGATTGGGGACACCACTCATGTGCGTATTTAAACCCAAGTATGAGTGAAGAATGAGTGTGGAATGGAGTAAAAGATGGTTTAGTTGGACTAATCAATAATGTTCAATATAAAAATGTTGCTAGGATAGGGAAAAACACAGAAAACATTACTACCCCACAGTTGCACAAAACTTGCAGACTAAGTGAATTTAAACATTGACTGATGAGATTTAACTAAAATATTTCCGATCTATTTTCTATTAAAATAACATGTCTTGAGGAATCCTCAGATAACTTAGTTTTATGAATATATTTCTAACCTTGATTATATTTGTTACCGATTACTATAGGCTATATGACTGGGTAAAAGACAATAATGATATAGGCCTAACAAAGGATTGTTTTAAGGATAATAAAAACAAACACAATAAATAATAATTTAAAAAATGGGCATGCATTTTTCAAATTGTTATTTATCAAGTTTTTAGCACTTTTTACAAAGTTCAAAAACAGTCTGGAGATAACATAAATCTACTAATCGATTCATTATAACCTAAACTTTAACTTCCCTAATCTAACCCACCTTCAAAGGACTTAGGTTATAGCCTACAGTCACAAATCCACACATACCTACCTACCTCACATGCCTTTTTCAACTTATAAAACAACTTATATGCGGTTCGAGAAGTTTAGTTGGGTTATGTTAGGTTAGAATAGTGTCAATTTGTTGTTTATTCATTCATGTCTGCATCATGGCGGGTGACGATACCATATTGCATTGTGGCTCTTGTAATTTAAAAGTTAATACAAGGGCAAAAGCCTTGAAATGTTCTGGGAAATGTGGGAAACCTTTCCATATTTCCTGTATTAATATATCTGATAGTGATTATAACAAGTTCAAAGACATTAGTGACTTCTCGCTTTGGTTTTGTGAAGGCTGTCGTTTGTGGTTAGACTCCATAAAGACATCGCCTACTGCTACAACTACAAACACAAACAAGGTTATTTATGATAGTTTGGCGCCTTCTGAGAAGCCTGTGTGTTGTGACTGTTTCGGATACATACAAATTTTGACAGAAGAATTGTCTAACTTGTCTGAAAATTATAAAATATTATCTCAAAATGTGTCATCTGTAGTACATCAGCAAGCTAAGTTTCATACTGTGTTGGACTCGCACACTGACATGTTGAGTGGTATTGCTCTATCGAAAGAATATGAAAATGACGATTTGGTACTGAACCAAGGAAAAATTAGCTATAGGAATGCTCTGGTAAGCAATGTAGACAAAGGACATGAATCTCCAGACTCAGGTAGGCCTAGGCTATCCAACATCCCTTCTACGGCTAAGCTTTCAGTAGAGGTAACACCGGCTCCTTCTGGTGGCTCAGATTCCAACAGTTCTGATGTATCAATTTCTACCGATGTTGGTCCAACCTATTCTATGGTAGTTAAAAACAGTAACTTTAAATCTCGTAACGCCAACCACAGAAATGATGTTGTGCGTAGAAGTTCTCAGTTGGATAATAGGCCTAGGCCTAGAGGGCAGCATGGTTATTCAGAGACTCGTTTTAAGCCGGAAAGTAAAAAGAAGCCCATTCTGGGATCAAAGTCCAGCGATAACCCAAATGTCAAAATCAAAGCTGCTTGTAAACGCACTTGGATTTTTGTGTCCCGACTTGATGTAAATGTGACTAAAGAAAATATGGAGGAGTATCTCAAGAGTTCAAACATAGCTGACTTTGTGTGTGTAGATGTTAAGCCTAAATTTGAAAGCTACAAGTCCTTCAAAATTGGTGTAAATGAAGAAACTGCCACCCAAATCTTAAGTCCTGAGTTTTGGGAGCAGGGAGTGCTGGTAAAGGAGTTCTTTCCTTCACGTAATCATTTTTTATCTCATCGGAATCCTGTACGGCATCGAAATTGAACTCATCGGTTCCTGACAATGTCTGTAAAACAGTGTTTACAAACAGTTCTAGTTACATAGGTGATGCTGGTTTGGAGCCTACTACGGATAACAAATTTACTGTAGTTCATTGGAACGTTCAAGGCATTGTTGAAAAAGTCGATGACCTGATCTACTTATCAAGAAAATTTAATGCTAATGTTATTGGCATTTGTGAACATTGGACTAGCAGAGACATTCTGGAAGACATAGTTATTCCTGGTTTTAAAGTAGCCAGTGCCTACCACCGACCTTCACCTGTGAGAGGAGGGACCTCTATCTTCATACAATCGGAGCTGGAGTGCGTTGAACTAGCCTACCTGGTGGAGCTTTCTACACCGCTGGTATGTGAAGTTTCAGCTGTTCTTATTTGTAATTTGAATGTTATTTGTTTAGAAATCTACAGAGTACCTGATGATAATAACTTTAATTCTTTCATTGAGTGTCTAAATATTGTTTTGAATACACTGTTTGAAAAAAATAAAACCAATGCACCTGTCATCATGTGTGGTGACTACAATATTGACATTTTGGTCAATGATGTCAAAAAGTATGTTTTTGAGAATCTATTAGCTAGTTTTAAGTTTTAACCTAAAAAATACAGTACATGAAGCTACTAGACCTAACCTAACTGGGGTAGGTATAGGCACTTGCATGGACAATATAACGGTTTCTATTCACTCTTCTCGAATTGTATCTGCTTTTGTTGAACACATGTTGGTATCAGATCATGACAGCGTTGTTTTTCAGTGCAAGTTTGAATCTACTTCTGTTCAAGACATTACAAAGCAGAATAAATACTCAAAAAATTTTAAAAAAGTTACAAGATCAATTGATGATATTAACAGTATTTATTTTGGGCTACTGCTTAGCAAAGTTAATTGGTTGGTATTATATTCTTTGTGTACTCTAGATGATAAGTTTGATTACTTTTTAAATGTATTCTTAGGAATAGTGGACACTGCATTTCCAATTAAAATTTGTACAATGTTAAATAGTAGGCCTAGGAAACCCAAATGGTATACTGAAGAATTGAGTTCACTCAAAAAACAGTGTCTGTTCATTTATGAATTATTCAAGAATACAGGAGAAGCATATTTGAAAGATTCTTACAAAAAGCTTAAAGCAAGGTATCAAAAAGAGGTTAGGTCAGCTAAGTTGTCTTATAATTGTGAAAGGGTCATCAAAGCCAAGGACAAACCTAAGGCAATTTGGTCTGTGGTTAAAGAGAGTTTAAATAAAAATGATTTACCTATAATTGTTAAGGAAAAAGATGATCTCTCTTGCGATGGTTTTAATGACTTTTTTATTAGTAATGTTAGTGCCATTGCTCATGATATACCTCAATCAAAACATACAATAGATTATTACCTAAACAAATTGTGTAACAATAAGTTGTATAATAGGCCAAGCAATGAGTCATCAAAGTTTTCATTTCAATGTGTGTCTGTTGAAAATGTGCACAATGCAATCAATTCTCTAAGTAGTAGTGAAAGTCTAGATGTATATAACCTCAACTCTCGTATTATGAAGCTCGCTTCACCTTTTATCGCTGAAGTATTATGTTATCTGTTAAATCTGTGTATTGTGTTTTCTGTCGTACCTCAATGTCTTAAACTTTCTAAGGTTATTCCATTGTTTAAAAAGGGCTCCAAATCTGATTATGCCAACTATCGTCCGATAACAATCGTACCAGTGATCTCAAAGGTTTTAGAAATAGTGCTAAACAAGCAGGTATTGTATTACTTTGAGGACAATTCATTGTTCACCCCCAAACAATATGGTTTTAGGCCCAAGCGTGGAACGAAAGACGCCATTGTTAATTTTATGAAAGAAAGTACTTTCAATGTAGACAGTAAGAAAAAGGTTATTAACAGCTTTTATGATATGTCCAAGGCCTTTGATACTATAAACCATGATGTTTTGGCTAGAAAACTTGAGTTCTACGGTTTTGATAATCAGTCAGTTAGGTTAGTTATGTCATACTTGTCAGACAGATATCAATATGTATTTTTTAATGGTAGTTCCTCTCAGTATTTAAAGGTTGACACAGGTGTTCCTCAAGGTTCAATTTTTGGTCCAACAATGTTTATAATATATGTTAATGATTTACCAGTAGCTTTAAGTAATGTTTGTGTATCGCCATACATGTACGCTGATGACCTTGCAGTTCAGATAAGTTGCTCAAATGATAATTTAGCGAATCAGATCCTCAATAATATCAACATGACTGTTGAGGACTGGACGGCTGCAAATTTTCTGTGTCTCAACAAGAAGAAAACTCAAATCCTCAAATTTAACCTAAGTTCTTGTTCTCACTACACACCTGAAGAGGTTAAATTTCTAGGTATAGTTCTGCAACCTAACATTAAATGGAATAATCATGTTGTCAGTGTGTGCAAAAAAGTGTGTAAAGGTATTTTTATGATTAGACGTCTCAGGTTGATTGTTGATTTTGATGTTCTGATGTCAATATACTTTGCTCACATTCAGAGTCACCTATCGTATGGAATTGTAGTGTGGGGATGTGACAGCAGCGTTAAAAAATTACTGATTTTGCAGAAGAAAGCTTTAAGAATCATTTGTAAAGTAAAAAGAAAAACTCACTGTAAACCTTTGTTTAGAAAACTTGGTGTGTTAACTGTACCTTCATTATACTTACTGGATTCTTTGTTGTACATTAAAGAAAATCTTAATAATATTCCTGCCAACAATTCAGTACATTCATACTTTACCAGACAGAGCCATTTTATCAGAATTCACCAATGTAATTATCAGACTACCATTAAATCTACTTTTGAATTAGGTAAGAAAATCTTTAATTTGCTGCCACATAATGTAAAATGCTTAGATGATAAGAAATTCAAAGTGCATTTGAAATCTCTTTTGATAGAATTAAGTGTCTATGATGTTGACGAATTTATCACTTATTTAAGGTGTCCAGTTTTGTAAATAGAAATTTATTGTAAAATATGACGATGCCATACGTATGTTTTGTATGTTTTACGGCAATAAATGATTTGATTTGATTTGATTTAATTAAAACTGCCACCACACTATTATCATAATGGGACATAACGGTTACATGGTCAAAACCTAAGCTAAGCCACTCGGTTAAGTGAAGAGAACAACGAAATGAATTCCTTCTTAATTTTTTAAAATCCAGTCAAGACCCAGATTAAATATGTCCGACCTTGAGGTGCTTATTAATGTTACAGTAGAACCCCGGTTAACCAAATTCGGGTTAACCGAATCCCGGGTTAATAGAAAAAGATTCCATAAAATAATACAGGGCTAAAGTATAAGTAATACCATTGACTATATATACCTACAGTAGGTATATATAGTCAATGGTAATACGTAATGTAAAATGCTTTAGTTAAAATGGATTTATAGTTTAAAGTATTTTCTAGCCCTTTGTAACATTTCTGTTGTAGCTGAAATAAAATACTGTACTATACAGACATCCATATAAAGCCCAAAGTACCCATGAACTTTTGAGAAAACTAGGGCCTACAAGTCACATCCCTATAAACTATATACTGTACTTAAAATGTTCGTCACGACGAGAAACCTTGCGCAAACTATCCATTATTTCATAAATTTCCCTTTAAGGTCGTAATTCCTTTCCAAAGGGAACTTTCCATATAACTAGTTTAAAAAAACCTCAGCTGTTTTTTTTTTATGTTAGGCCTATTCTTTCAATTTATTAAAATCAGGTGTGATTATTTGCTTGTATACTGTATCCTGTTTTTTAAAATTTCAGCTTAACCGATCAATAGTTTTATTAATATTTATGAAGTCAACCGGGGCAACAGCTAGTTGTTTTAAATTCATTTTTCCAACTCACCGCTCGTAATACATAGGCTATTTTTAGCATGCGACGGGTTAACCGACAAATTTGTTATCCGCAACGACTCTCCCCCCCCTTTATTTTGGTTAACCTGGGTTCTACATTACATTTTAATCAGATATTTCATAGCCTACTTAAATTAACGTACCGGTAAGTTATGTTACCTGTGTAAACTGTAAGTGTGGGTTGTGAGGGTAGGGAACTTAACTTATTTACTTTAAAATGACATAAGTTATAGCCTAATCAATCAATAAATGTGACTTCGGCTATTAACTTCAATTTTACAGTGTAAAAATTGAAGTGCAGATTCAATGTTCCTAATATAACATTAAAATGAAATTAAAACGATCGTAGTTTAAGTTACTGTAGGGCCTATTCAGTTTTTGTGACAGCAGAAACATTTTTGCACTGGTCATTGTTTTCAGGTAAAAATCTAAATAGTTTATAATGATATATAAATTAAGTTACTATGGTAGGCTACTCTTGGTCACCCTAGTCACAATAATTACCTAAGCCTAAGTTACATTAATCTAAGTATAGGTAGGGCGCTACTTAATCGATCTTGTGTATCTGTAAGATGGAACTCTTACAGTTCTGCAAGATGCCATTCTACAGCATAAGAGAATTTATGAACTGGCAGAATTTTGATTGTATTTGACAATTTATCTCATTTTAGCAAATTTCCCATATAGGGAATTTAAGCTATTACCGTAGGTCTCATGGTAAGACCTAGACCCGGGACCGATTTACTTTTTTGTTTTGAGGTCCCCAGAGGCCAAAAACACCATCCGTTCAAATTCATATATAGGTATAAATATTTATATATGTACCCGTTAGCGCGATAACTCGAGCAAAATTGATCCGATTTTGATGAAATTTGGTACAAACGTGTAAACCTACATTTATTCGAACGAGTTCGCGAACCAGCATAATCGGACCATGGGATCAGGGGTTTATGGGGGGTTTTATGGGGTAAAAATGGGTTTTTCTCATTTTTGACCCTAAAAACTTTAAATTTCTAAATTTCTCTCTAGACCATTTTCAAGAGCTTAAAAAAACAAATAATTTAGTATATTGAAGTTTTTTTGAATGTTCATTGACTACGGAGAAAATTAAAAAAATTGTAAATTTAAAATTCCCATGTTATTCTTATGGAGAATAAATAAACTGTTCTAGTTTGCTTGTTTATGGATATATTTTAATCAAATTTGGCAATTTGGCTTATTTCATACTAAGCTATCAATATTTCAATTGAAAAAAAACACACCTCAACATCTTCCCCGTAGCAGCAAACCTAACTACTCATTATTTATTAAAATTAATGTTAGGTAAAAACAAACTTTATGTCCTTTTCGACTAAACAAAGTAAACAGAAACTTGAACCCAAGTTGATCATTGATTCAGAATCAATAGAACAACTTTCTGAAGCCAAACTTTTAGGTCTCTATGTAGATGAACATCTTTCTAAGTTGGAATAAACACGTTGAAAAATTATTAAAAAAGCTTAATTCTGGAGTGTACGCATTGAAAAGAATGTCTTATTTGTATAACATCCTTATACTTGATTGAAGTGATAACCCAAACAATGAAACTGAACCCCACTAAACGATCAGAAACTCATAACTACAACACCAGGAAAAAACCCGATCTGAATCTACCGCAACACAGATTAGAAAAAACAGCAAAAACCCCAACATATAGAGGGATGAAACTTTACAATTTATTACCACATCGGCTAAAAGCTATTACAGACCCGAAAAAATTTGCTAACCAACTGAAAAACTATCTCCTTGAACGACCCTACTACAGTTTAAATGAATTCCTGGATGACCATACTTTTAACAGAAGACAATAAAAAACCAAGATACAACTAAGAAGATAAAGATAAAGAAAAAGATGACGCCTCCCCCAATCTTGATGACTGCGGAGGAGAAGAACAGCAGTAAGCAGTAAGTAAGTAAGTAAGCAGTAAGCTGGAATTCTAAAAAAAAACCAACTTTTGCTGGATCACTAATTCTAAGGAAATTACCTGCCTCTATAAAGGAGGAATCAAATTATAAATTATTTACAATGGAGGAACTCATTGAATAAATACCTATTCATACTTAAAATGTATTTATATCTTTAAGCTAGTTTAGTACTTTATACTTGACACTATTTTTGTACCCATGTACATGTAAGGAAAATAAAGATGTTTTGATTTGATTTGATTTTATTTAATTAGGAAATAAATCTGAAAATTTATAGGGAATATTTTAGTAGAAATCAAGCCGGGTAAATGGAAATTCGCTTAGTAAGCAGGTTTGCTGCGACGGGGGTATTTGTATTAACATTGTATTGATGCCTTTCAAATCTTTAAGATTTTGATTAAAGATTTTCTGTCTGTCTGTCTGTCTTGTGCACTTATTTTTGTTAATATTACTAGGCCCTAACTTAACTTACTGATAGAGATGTGGATGAGTAAACATGGAAATCAGTAGGCCTAACTTATTTAAAATCTATTCTTATTACCTAGGCCTAACTTAATGCACAAATTAATGTTCGAGGCTCTTCTCTGTGCATGTGCAAGACAAAACTAGGTACCCAGGTAGTCTAAAAAAATGACCCAGCATGCCGTCGTGGTGGACACTACAGCACGCCGCTGTAGTGCTGTGTGACTTGTGTCATTTGTTGAACGATTTTTTAAAGTTCATGCTTGGTGTGGCGTGGCCTTATAAACAACAATCACTTAGCCTACCAATGGGATTGTAACTTGGGCCTGAATCAAAATTCTGCCTTAATATTAGAGGTAAATTACAAAAAAAGGGGCAAAACATCTACTTACTTACTTACTTTCCGTGTCCGGAAGTAAGCTGAGTACAACCATGGAAGAAATGTAAATTATTTTCAAAATATTTAGGCCTAGTCAAGCGAATTGAATCTTTATTTTTAACCTAAAATAACACTTGGGATTTAGATCAATAGGTATGTGGGAAGAAAAGATTGTTTATGGGCCTGAATGTCAGACTTTTATTTCTAAGTGAACAACAGTAAGTAATCATACCTCTTTTAATCTGGCAGGATTTCCAGGTCTTGTAATCAATGCAATACCATTACAAACAACTGCAGTGTCCTCAACAAACACACACTCTGGTAAAGATTCGTCAGGTGGGAGTTCTATGACGTCCAATCCGATATTCCGAAGTAACCGCACATAATTTTCGTGCTGTCGCTTTGCTTCTTCAAAATTAATATCCTTAGATTTAAACGAATTTGGTATACGACTCACAACGGCATGAGTATACTTCAACGACGCCATTTTGAACAAGCAGATCGTTGATTTGGGCTGTCAAATTGACAGTTGACACTTCATTGACAAGTCCGCAAAATTAATTATCTGAAAAAAAAACTCCATAGA
Organism: Macrosteles quadrilineatus; assembly: GCF_028750875.1. NCBI lineage: Eukaryota > Metazoa > Arthropoda > Insecta > Hemiptera > Cicadellidae > Macrosteles > Macrosteles quadrilineatus. The sequence goes on along the minus strand of NW_026542598.1, from coordinate 18,069,362 downwards.
GTTAGCTGAGTTCTAAATGTTCTTATGTAATATCATGTATTACACTGTATTGCGATTTCTTATACAGAATAACAGAATGTCTGAATAAATATGCTAACCGACACAGTACAGTTAGTTGTTGTCATGGGGGACCTCGATATTAATTTAGCTTGTGATACAGTTCCAGCGCAAAAACTCATTACCTACATGGCATCCTTTGACTTTCAAAATATTATAACGTCATATACTAGAGAAGCACATGGATCTCGCAGTCTCATTGATCATGTGTTTACTGATAATAAGAGTGTTGATAGCTCAGTTATCATATCAGGACTCTCTGACCACAGTGCCCAAACTGCAACTTTTCATTTTAATAACATCATTCAAACCCCAAAAGCCCTATATAAATATGAGAGACTTTTTTCAAACTCAAATATAGAATCGTTCTCGTATCATCTATCTAAGGAAACTTGGGATGAAATATATAATGCAGCAGATTTGCAAACAAAGTTTGGAGATTTTTATCAAAAATTACCCACTTGTTCAAAAACTCTTTCCCAATTAAAAAAAAGAAAATAAATAAGAATAAACCTCGAAAAAAAGTCCATTCAAATGAAATAACAAAAGTCAAGGAACAGCTACTCGTTTTATATAACATGACAAAACATCTTGAATCCTCCCATTATTTGAGTCAAAATTACAGAAAAATGAAAACCCAGTATAGACGATTAATAAGGGAGAAAAAGTCTGAGGCAACACTTCAAAGAATAGAGGAGTCCGATAACAAAGCTAAAGCAATATGGGATATAATAAACCAGAGTAGACAGTCATCTAATATGAAACCCTCCGAAATAATTCTTTGAGAATGAAGACCATGAGCCGATCAGTGACCCCAAAGAAGTGTCCAACAAGCTAAATACATACTTTGCAGACATAGGGAAAAATTTTAACCCCCCCCCCCCCCAATAACTCTCCAAATTCACACATGATTAACCCCAGCTCCATGTTTCTATATCCAACAACTGAGGAGGAGATCTCTTAGATACGATCAAAAGCTTAAAAAACAAGAAATCGGCTGGTGTTGATGAGATATCACCCTTCTTATTAAAAAGGGTTGCAGCTTGCATAGCAAAGCCATTATGCCACTTAGTTAACGTTTCATTTTTAAATGGTTCATTTCCCGAAGCACTTAAGGTGTCTGTGTAATGATACCAATATTCAAAAAAGGGGACCCTAAACTTTGCAGTAGTTACAGGCCAATAACCGTTGTATCTGCCTTTTCTAAGGTACCGGTATTTGAAAAGATCATGCTGAACAAGATGTGGAATTTTCTAGAAAAACAAAATAATTTTCAAAAACCAACAAGGATTCTTAAAAGGTAAATCCACCACATCAGCAATGTATAACTTTATAACTGAGGTGATACGAGAACTAGACAAAGATAATTATTCGGCTGGTATCTTCTTCGATTTAAGTAAAGCCTTTGATATGGTTAATCATGGTTTGCTGCTTAATAGAATGTATGAAGTGGGGGTGAGAGGACTGGCTCTAGACTGGGTTGAAGCGTATCTTTGCGGCAGGAGCCAATTTGCTGAAATAAGGGCAATAGATGAGGCTGGTTGCATGAGATCCTATTCCTCTGCTGAGAAATACATTGTGAGAGGTGTACCACAGGGCTCCGTTCTGGGGCCTGTCCTTTTCCTCCTTTTCATCAACAACATCCCCTCCTGCACCACATCCTCAACATTATCACTATTTGCTGACGATACCTCCCTTTCCATATCTAGCTCCACTTTGTACAATCTGGAACAATTATCTTTTTCTGGAGCAAATAATTTAATTCAATGGTTTGACGACAACTTACTAAAAATTAACACTGAAAAAACTCAGCTTATAAATTTTCATTTAAATAAGAGACAAGATGTTGGGTTTAGTCTCCTCCTGGACGAGACTGAGGTCCACCCAACTGCAAATGTTGTTTAGGGTTGATCTTGGACGAGAGACTTAGTTTTTACAGCCATGCCAAACACATTTCAAGTAAACTCAGTTCTGGAATTTTTGTTTTACGCAATCTCAGAAACAATGAAAATCTCAATGTGCTGCTGACGGCTTATTTATGGTCTCATTTATCCTCATCTGGCATATGCTGTTGCAATTTGGGGATTTGAGAGCAAACAAACCAAATTTATTTCCAAAATCCAAAAGATGGCTGTGAGAACTATTTTATCCTTGCGTAAGCGCCAATCCTGCAGAGAGTACTTTTTCAATTCAAAAATCTTGACTTTTCCCTTCATATACATTCTAGAAACTTTGACCTTTTTGAAACAAAACTTTTCTGAATTTGACTTCTCTACTAAAAATCAATACACATTGCGCAATTCATTTAACTGGCCAATTCCTAAACACAAAACTTCTTTTTTTCAAAAAACACACATTGTACATTGGCATAACGCTTCTCAACTCACTTCCATTATCCCTTAAGTTGGAACCAAGCCTTTCAAAATTCAAAAAACAATTAAAACATAAATTGACTAAGTATAACCTGTTATAGCGTCCAAGAATTCCTGAAATGTTTTGAAAGCTCTAATTTGTAATTATTATTGTAAATATTAGAAAATATTAGTACAGTAATTGATGTATATAGTATAGTATATTTGTATTGACCTGGCTAATGCAAACTGTATAATTGTTAATTTGGCCCAATAAAATGATTTGATTTGATTTGATGTATATAGAAATGTAGAAATGTCTGTTACAGTGAATTAGAAGGGATAAAGCTGATAAGTATCTTCACAATGCTGGGTGGAATTTTGAAACGGTTATGGCATTTTTTTTATTTCCATAATCATTGAAATAGTAATAGAATTAATCAACCTACCACATAGTTGAGTAAAATATTTTATTTTATTTTAATTGTTTGGAAAAGCTGTCTGAAATTGTGAAATAAGAGTTTAGGAGTGCTGATTTTAGCGAATTTCCCTATAGGGAAGTAGCTATTACCGTAGGTCTCATGGTAAGACCTAAGCCCGGGACCGATTTACTTTTTCATTTTGATGTCCCCAGAGGCCAAAAACACCATTTGTTAAAATTTTTATATATCTATATATATATATATGTGTCCATCCGCACGATAACTTGAGTAATTTTTTCCGATTTTGATAAAATTTGGTTTGAAGGTGTAAGGCGGGATAAACTTGAATGAGTTCGCGAACCAGCATGATCGGACTATGGGAATGGGGGTTTATGGGGGGTTTTATGGGGTAAAAATATGTTTTTCCCATTTTTGACCCTAAAAACACAAAATTTCACAATTTCTTTTTAAACCATTTTGTAGAGCTTAAAAAAACAAATAATTTAGTATATTGAAGCGTTATTATGCGCCTAATTGATATGGAGAAAATTCAAACAAATTTTAATTTTAAAATTCCCATGTTATTCTTATGGAGAATAAGTCAACTGTTGTAGTTTGCTTGTTTATGAACATATTTTGATCGATTTTGGAAAATACTTTTATTTCTTACTAAACTATTATCATTTTATAAAAACAATCTTTTTTACCCTCCCTGTTGCAGCAAACCTAAGTACTCGTTAAACTAATTATAATTAACCCTTTCAGTGCTAGGCCAATAATTCATATTTTGTAAGACTTTTTTGTTTGCCTTTTAATTCCATTACCCGTTGTTGAATTTTAACTGTCATGTTGTCACTATTTTATTAATTAGGCTAATTTTGAATAATAACACAATAAGAAAATATATAAGAAAGATAAATCCCGGTATTTGTAGTAAACATCAAATAAAACTTAGTTTTTGTTGTAATTTTCCTGGTTTTCCTATACATTTTTATGTTCTGATAGCATTATTTGAAACCGAAATTTCACAAAATCAAAAGACATATAGTTTACAATGTAATATTGAATTTAACCCTGATTTAGTTGGACGAGGTTATTGTAATATAGAAATTTTAGAGAAACTAATGTTTTGCAGCAACGTCTCAGGAACACATTTACTACTACTAAAACTAAAAGATTGCATCTAAATAGTCCGTGACTAGCTGGTGCTGCTACCTAGTAACGCATTGAACAACCATCTGCAGCGCCATCTGTTCGCAATCGGTGGCGACAGCTTAAATACCGGGTTTTGACTCCCCAGTCTTCAAGCACTGATAGCCGAGAAGGCTAGGGCGTGTGTCACTTGGCCAGTGGCATTCGTCTGCTCGGGTTCGAATCCCGTCCTGTGTGGCAAATAATTGGTGACCTGTGTTTTTGTAGCGATATACTACAACCACTGGGGCATAGTGAGGTGTTCATAATCCTTGGTTTAGACATACACCTCGAAATCATCGGATTGGGCGAATCTTTTAGCTAAGTGGTTAGTAGTGTATCCTATGAACATGCAGGTCACCAACGGCCGTTTTGCTATTTTTTTTTTAAATAACCTTCCAAAGCTTATTTTTTTTTTTAAATAACCAAAAGATGGATGTGAGAACTATTTTATCCTTGCGTAAGCGTCAATCCTGCAGAGAGTACTTTTTCAATTAAAAAATCTTGACTTTTCCCTTCATATACATTCTAGAAACTTTGACCTTTTTGAAACAAAACTTTTCTGAATTTGACTTCTCTACTAAAAATCAATACACATTGCGCAATTCATTTAACTGGCCAATTCCTAAACACAAAACTTCTTTTTTTCAAAAAACACACATTGTACATTGGCATAACGCTTCTCAACTCACTTCCATTATCCCTTAAGTTGGAACCAAGCCTTTAACCAAGCCTTAAGCTGAGTTCTAAATGTTCTTATGTAATATCATGTATTACACTGTATTACGATTTCTTATACAGAATAACAGAATGTCTGAATAAATATGCTAACCGACACAGTACAGTTGTTGTCATGGGAGACCTCAATATTAATTTAGCTTGTGATACAGTTCCGGCGCAAAAACTCATTACCTACCTGGCATCCTTTGACTTGCAAAATATTATAACGTCATATACTAGAGAAGCACATGGATCTCGCAGTCTCATTGATCATGTGTTTACTGATAATAAGAGTGTTGATAGCTCAGTTATCATATCAGGACTCTCTGACCACAGTGCCCAAACTGCAACTTTTCATTTTAATAACATCATTCAAACCCCAAAAGCCCTATATAAATATGAGAGACTTTTTTCAAACTCAAATATAGAATCGTTCTCGTATCATCTATCTAAGGAAACTTGGGATGAAATATATAATGCAGCAGATTTGCAAACAAAGTTTGGAGATTTTTTATCAAAAATTACCCACTTGTTCAAAAACTCTTTCCCAATTAAAAAAAAGAAAATAAATAAGAATAAACCTCGAAAAAAAGTCCATTCAAATGAAATAACAAAAGTCAAGGAACAGCTACTCGTTTTATATAACATGACAAAACATCTTGAATCCTCCCATTATTTGAGTCAAAATTACAGAAAAATGAAAACCCAGTATAGACGATTAATAAGGGAGAAAAAGTCTGAGGCAACACTTCAAAGAATAGAGGAGTCCGATAACAAAGCTAAAGCAATATGGGATATAATAAACCAGAGTAGACAGTCATCTAATATGAAACCCTCCGAAATAATTCTTTGAGAATGAAGACCATGAGCCGATCAGTGACCCCAAAGAAGTGTCCAACAAGCTAAATACATACTTTGCAGACATAGGGAAAAATTTTAACCCCCCCCCCCCCCAATAACTCTCCAAATTCACACATGATTAACCCCAGCTCCATGTTTCTATATCCAACAACTGAGGAGGAGATCTCTTAGATACGATCAAAAGCTTAAAAAACAAGAAATCGGCTGGTGTTGATGAGATATCACCCTTCTTATTAAAAAGGGTTGCAGCTTGCATAGCAAAGCCATTATGCCACTTAGTTAACGTTTCATTTTTAAATGGTTCATTTCCCGAAGCACTTAAGGTGTCTGTGTAATGATACCAATATTCAAAAAAGGGGACCCTAAACTTTGCAGTAGTTACAGGCCAATAACCGTTGTATCTGCCTTTTCTAAGGTACCGGTATTTGAAAAGATCATGCTGAACAAGATGTGGAATTTTCTAGAAAAACAAAATAATTTTCAAAAACCAACAAGGATTCTTAAAAGGTAAATCCACCACATCAGCAATGTATAACTTTATAACTGAGGTGATACGAGAACTAGACAAAGATAATTATTCGGCTGGTATCTTCTTCGATTTAAGTAAAGCCTTTGATATGGTTAATCATGGTTTGCTGCTTAATAGAATGTATGAAGTGGGGGTGAGAGGACTGGCTCTAGACTGGGTTGAAGCGTATCTTTGCGGCAGGAGCCAATTTGCTGAAATAAGGGCAATAGATGAGGCTGGTTGCATGAGATCCTATTCCTCTGCTGAGAAATACATTGTGAGAGGTGTACCACAGGGCTCCGTTCTGGGGCCTGTCCTTTTCCTCCTTTTCATCAACAACATCCCCTCCTGCACCACATCCTCAACATTATCACTATTTGCTGACGATACCTCCCTTTCCATATCTAGCTCCACTTTGTACAATCTGGAACAATTATCTTTTTCTGGAGCAAATAATTTAATTCAATGGTTTGACGACAACTTACTAAAAATTAACACTGAAAAAACTCAGCTTATAAATTTTCATTTAAATAAGAGACAAGATGTTGGGTTTAGTCTCCTCCTGGACGAGACTGAGGTCCACCCAACTGCAAATGTTGTTTAGGGTTGATCTTGGACGAGAGACTTAGTTTTTACAGCCATGCCAAACACATTTCAAGTAAACTCAGTTCTGGAATTTTTGTTTTACGCAATCTCAGAAACAATGAAAATCTCAATGTGCTGCTGACGGCTTATTTATGGTCTCATTTATCCTCATCTGGCATATGCTGTTGCAATTTGGGGATTTGAGAGCAAACAAACCAAATTTATTTCCAAAATCCAAAAGATGGCTGTGAGAACTATTTTATCCTTGCGTAAGCGCCAATCCTGCAGAGAGTACTTTTTCAATTCAAAAATCTTGACTTTTCCCTTCATATACATTCTAGAAACTTTGACCTTTTTGAAACAAAACTTTTCTGAATTTGACTTCTCTACTAAAAATCAATACACATTGCGCAATTCATTTAACTGGCCAATTCCTAAACACAAAACTTCTTTTTTTCAAAAAACACACATTGTACATTGGCATAACGCTTCTCAACTCACTTCCATTATCCCTTAAGTTGGAACCAAGCCTTTCAAAATTCAAAAAACAATTAAAACATAAATTGACTAAGTATAACCTGTTATAGCGTCCAAGAATTCCTGAAATGTTTTGAAAGCTCTAATTTGTAATTATTATTGTAAATATTAGAAAATATTAGTACAGTAATTGATGTATATAGTATAGTATATTTGTATTGACCTGGCTAATGCAAACTGTATAATTGTTAATTTGGCCCAATAAAATGATTTGATTTGATTTGATGTATATAGAAATGTAGAAATGTCTGTTACAGTGAATTAGAAGGGATAAAGCTGATAAGTATCTTCACAATGCTGGGTGGAATTTTGAAACGGTTATGGCATTTTTTTTATTTCCATAATCATTGAAATAGTAATAGAATTAATCAACCTACCACATAGTTGAGTAAAATATTTTATTTTATTTTAATTGTTTGGAAAAGCTGTCTGAAATTGTGAAATAAGAGTTTAGGAGTGCTGATTTTAGCGAATTTCCCTATAGGGAAGTAGCTATTACCGTAGGTCTCATGGTAAGACCTAAGCCCGGGACCGATTTACTTTTTCATTTTGATGTCCCCAGAGGCCAAAAACACCATTTGTTAAAATTTTTATATATCTATATATATATATATGTGTCCATCCGCACGATAACTTGAGTAATTTTTTCCGATTTTGATAAAATTTGGTTTGAAGGTGTAAGGCGGGATAAACTTGAATGAGTTCGCGAACCAGCATGATCGGACTATGGGAATGGGGGTTTATGGGGGGTTTTATGGGGTAAAAATATGTTTTTCCCATTTTTGACCCTAAAAACACAAAATTTCACAATTTCTTTTTAAACCATTTTGTAGAGCTTAAAAAAACAAATAATTTAGTATATTGAAGCGTTATTATGCGCCTAATTGATATGGAGAAAATTCAAACAAATTTTAATTTTAAAATTCCCATGTTATTCTTATGGAGAATAAGTCAACTGTTGTAGTTTGCTTGTTTATGAACATATTTTGATCGATTTTGGAAAATACTTTTATTTCTTACTAAACTATTATCATTTTATAAAAACAATCTTTTTTACCCTCCCTGTTGCAGCAAACCTAAGTACTCGTTAAACTAATTATAATTAACCCTTTCAGTGCTAGGCCAATAATTCATATTTTGTAAGACTTTTTTGTTTGCCTTTTAATTCCATTACCCGTTGTTGAATTTTAACTGTCATAGTAGTGGTAAACCCAGAATATGACCCCACTTTCGGCGTTTTCGGACTCAGGACTTTTAAATTTTTTGGCGAAAAAACACCCCAAATAGGTATAATATGATGGTTTTACCCCATTTTTGGCGTTTTAGAGGCTATATGAGGGCACTTTTTTGGTAAAAAAATTTTATTAATACTGAAAAACATGTCTGGAAATGAAGAGCTTTTTTTGACCACTTTTTTTAAAGACCCGGCTCTCGGCACGCGAACTCGGGCGCACTCCCGACCTATAGGCATACTTCTGATCCCCAGCGATGACAAACTAAAAGTCTTATGAAAAAATGTTTGAAACAAAAATTGAGGAATATCTAGTCATCTATACTTTTCCCACTGGCAGTTTTTCTCTGACCGAAAAATAAAAAAAATCCTCGCTTACTCACTTTTTCATGTTTACTCAAAGTAACCTTTTTATATTTTCCATAATTAATAATTATACACTAGCACAAATTAAATTATATTTATATTGTATTAAACAGTAGTTCATGTAGAATTTTAATATATAAATTTCATGTTATAAATATTTTTATTAGAAGCTAGACAAACATGTAAGTGATAGGAGGCGCATCACTTTGAACATCGTCATGCCTCCGACAGTGCCGTGCTGGCAACACCTGGAGTTTGAAACCATTGCTATTGCTGAAATTATATTATAACACATTTACATACAAAAGAAACTGGTAAATGGTTTTAAATGTTTAAACTTTTTATGCTGTATTATTATGTAGAAGGTCATGTAGTATGTAGGCTGGAATTTTAGCCGTTTTGTTGTATATCAAGCCTTTTTGAGATATAAATAAACAATAAAGCAGACCTTTATTTACTAATGCTGATATTATATTACAATGCATTGGCATACAAATGAAAACGGTTTGATTTATTTGTACTCATATAAAATAATATAATTCTTTTGAGTTATAGGGACGTCTGGTGATAAAATCACAAATTTAGAACATTTATAATGGACTTTTAAAATAATGGAATTAAGTATAGACTTATAACATTTTCATGATAACTGTTTGATTTATTTGTACTCATTTAAAATAATGTTAAAATAGTATTTGATTTTTATTGTTTTATATCAAAAGTTGAAATCAATGTAGTGTGCCTAAATATGTTTATTTACTGTATCTCAAGCAAATTGATAGAATAGGATAAAGAGGTGTTTTTGGTGTTTTACCTATGAGAATAACATGGGGAAATTTTAAGCCACTTTTTAAAAATCGTGCTTACTCTCTATACATTTCTATGCAAATGTCCATCTCCAAAAATATTTCCAATCCCCATTAATGTCTGTATCATGTGAGATTTGCACCAGTTGGTTTGAAATATTTATAAATATAACGTGTTGCTGGAATCGCCTTAAATGGCAAGAAACATGTAGTCTTGGGACCTCTGGTAAAATATTGGAGTTTTCCTAGTATGGACTAAATATTTTTGAAAATTGGAAAAAATATGTTTTTTACTCAACTATTTTAGTGTCTTGAAACATGTATTACCGAGGAATCAGGCAAATATTTCGTGCCGAAATTATATTTTACCTTACGTGAGAACTTGGAATCATTATTTAAACTCAGTCCTACTCCACAGTATTATTGCAGGCTTGCTTCTCGTCCCAAGTGGTGAATTGTGTACAGTTTATGTGTGGTGCAAAGACTAGTTTCTCTTTTTAGTTGTGACCAGCTCATTTCTAAGATGCTTAATGGTATCCACTTTGCCTTTGAACATAAGTAAATTGTAATCTTCAGTTTAGGACTTAAAGTTAATGTCGGATGCGATGCCTCTTTAATCGGAAGTTTGGGTTGTGATGAGCTCAACCCCTATCACCAATATCAGCATAGATCCATTGAACTATTATGTGTTATTGTACTTTGTGCTGATTAATATGTGTTTGGTAAATTAGCATGGCACAACACACAATCCCACATCTTGCTAATCGTAGTTGGTAGTTTAACTTAGCAACGATAATAACAAATTATTATGTCATTGCATTATTATGTCATGTCGGGGGTCTATTTGGTGGTCAAAGTAGAAGTAGGGAGCATTGACTTTCTACAATCATGATGAGATATCCAGCCAGAGCCTCAGACTGTAATAAAAAAATAGATGAAAATGCAAACTCTAAAGGCCCTGACCATGTTGTATACTTCCAGGCTGGAACAACCTTTACTTGGAATATTGTATATAAATTGTTTGTATACATAAGACACTTGTAGTGAATGTACTCTTTGATGAAAATACAAAATAAAGATGAAAACTACTTTATGCAAAGAAGAGAAAGTAATTGTGAAGGGTAGCTACAAACAATTGCATTTTAGTGAGCAATGAAAGTTGCTATAATTATTGGGATTGTTTTGGGTAAGTTTATAGATATGCATTGTGTTTACAGGAATTAATCATAGTGGGGATGCCATTTACATCGAGACATATCGATTTAGTTAAAGTGATAAAACGAAGACCATGATAGTGGTGGATAAAGATTTTATTTGTTGAGCAATCGATATGAGAAGGAGTTTCTTGTTAAACAATAACCTGGAAAACCAATACAACATAATGCACTGTCATCCCTCATTGGTATTGTAACTTACAAGCTCTGTTGTTCTTTACTCATTTTCAAAAACTTATAAATTATAAAATAAGCCATTTTGTTGTTTATTTTACTGTTATGTATTGTAAGTGTATATATTGAAATAAATGGTTAAATAAATGTAAGTTGAAAAATGAGCCTTATTTTGTCACTAGTTTATTTACATTGATTTGAATCACATTTTTGAACTAACAGATGATTAAATTATTAATTGCATAACATTTGAAACATAGAGATACAACATTTACATTATTAACTGGAAACTATAGATCTATATTATTGTATGAACATAATTTCTGTATTTCATATATGTAAAAGCAATGAGACCATGCTAAATTACAGGATTCAATAACAAAGGAAGCTGATATTGTGCTATATACCTGAGGGTGTAAATATAGAGGTGGGCATTTCCATAGAGACTTAATGACGAATTAGAATGTGAAAGTTCTATGGTAGAAATATCAAGTATGCAAGAGTGATCATCAGAGGTAACATGGTCATCAGGCAATTCATAGAGAGGGGTCAGTCAGGTTGAACTAGTATATTGCAGTGATTCATCCAATATAGAAACAATAGTTACAAATAACCAGAACCAATTACTGAATATTGTAGTTACCAGTTTTCCTATCCTACTGTTAAAATATGAACCTCATTTTAATATGAGTTGGTGAGTTCATGCCCGGTAACATGAATGTAATAATGTTTCTAAATGTATTTATCTTATTTTATGGTAGATTTCACTATGTGTGCTTACTCTATGGTAAAATTCTTTGAGATCATTTAATATTTAACACACTTATATTAGTGAATAAATCATCAAAGTGCGATATAAATATGCTGGGTGAAACGTATTAAAACTTGCTTCCAGTTTATCTATTAAAGGATTGTCAAACGTCTCGGTTTTGCTAACTATGACCTGGTGTCCCGAAAAGGGCTCTTAAGACCATAAGATGACAATACATAAAGTTTGGACTATTGACTGTGATGTGAATTTATGCATACTTTGTCATACAAATTTTACACTATAGTATTTTTACGAGTTCTGACTGTGACTGTGATGTGAATTTGTGTGTATTTCATTACATAAATTTCACACTTTTTTCACTCATTTCACACCACTATTATGATGTGTTGTGCCTGCATGAGTGTGTTGAGCCATGAATATCATAGACTACCAAGCTATAAGGACGTATGCTAGAACTGATCTAACCTCTGCCAAACCCTGAATACGAGCCTGGATGCACAGACTTTGGACCAAGGATCAATAATTGTAAATAGACAAACCTGTGTGATAGGATATAGAACACTGAAAAATACAAATGTTAGAAACTTTAGTCTTTTACTTATTTACCCTTACCACCCTCTGTTTTGGAGGAAACTGCCTTACAACCAACATTATGAAGATTGCATTAATACTCATGATCTTGGTCATTATAAAATTTATCAAACATAAATCCGTATTTGCCATTATTCATAAACCTTTCCTTGTCTATTATGAAAAAGCTATCCAACACTGGTGGTAAAGACTTTTATATTGATGAAATGAAAAGTCATTATTAATATGATTGTTAAATATAAGGTTTAAAATTTATATTGCCTTGTTTGGATAATATTAGAAAATGTACGTTATCGCATAAATGTTTGCGTACTTTCTAAGTAAAAGCAGTTAATATTTTTATGTTGACCCATTGAGAGAAATTGTATACTATTTGTACTATAAAAAGTCTATTCATGCATATCAGTACAGTAAAAGTTCTGTTACAATCCAGTCATAGGTCAGTCTCAATTGCATCCATAGTTTCTCAGTCAACCTGTCAGTCATTTGGTTACAGTCTGTTTTCTAACTCTTCATTAACCAATATTACATAACATTTTTTATTTAAAACACAATATTCTATAAAATTTTCATTGGCCAGTTGTTGTTGATTGTTATAAACAGTACTTGATATACAAACACATACGTTGTCATCAGTCAGGCGTCCAAACAATTAAAAAATATCGTTGAGAAGAAATCGGTTGTTGTATTTAACAACATAAAGGTCGATTCACAAACGGTATGTAATAGTTTAATCACGTCACAGTGTATACAACAACTGACTGTGACTGTGATGTGAATTTGATTAGTTGTGTGAAATGTGTGAAAATAGTGTGAAATTTTTGAAATTGCTTCCAGTTTATATGTTGTCATTAAGCAAGCGTTTAAAAATCCAACAATATCGTTGAGAAGAAACCAGCTGTTGTATTTGACGACATAAAAATCAATTCACACATAACACGTCACAGTTCAATCATATCAGTTACGACACAGTGTATACACCAACTGACTGTGACTGTGATGTGAATTTGTGTGTACTTCGTCACACAAATTTTACACAAATTTCACACATTTTTCACACATTTCACACAACTATCATGATATTTGTGTGAAATGTGTGAAAAATGTGTGAAATTTGTGTAAAATTTGTGTGACGAAGTACACACAAATTCACATCACAGTCACAGTCAGTTGGTGTATACACTGTGTCGTAACTGATATGATTGAACTGTGACGTGTTATGTGTGAATTGATTTTTATGTCGTCAAATACAACAGCTGGTTTCTTCTCAACGATATTGTTGGATTTTTAAACGCTTGCTTAATGACAACATATAAACTGGAAGCAATTTCAAAAATTTCACACTATTTTCACACATTTCACACAACTAATCAAATTCACATCACAGTCACAGTCAGTTGTTGTATACACTGTGACGTGATTAAACTATTACATACCGTTTGTGAATCGACCTTTATGTTGTTAAATACAACAACCGATTTCTTCTCAACGATATTTTTTAATTGTTTGGACGCCTGACTGATGACAACGTATGTGTTTGTATATCAAGTACTGTTTATAACAATCAACAACAACTGGCCAATGAAAATTTTATAGAATATTGTGTTTTAAATAAAAAATGTTATGTAATATTGGTTAATGAAGAGTTAGAAAACAGACTGTAACCAAATGACTGACAGGTTGACTGAGAAACTATGGATGCAATTGAGACTGACCTATGACTGGATTGTAACAGAACTTTTACTGTACTGATATGCATGAATAGACTTTTTATAGTACAAATAGTATACAATTTCTCTCAATGGGTCAACATAAAAATATTAACTGCTTTTACTTAGAAAGTACGCAAACATTTATGCGATAACGTACATTTTCTAATATTATCCAAACAAGGCAATATAAATTTTAAACCTTATATTTAACAATCATATTAATAATGACTTTTCATTTCATCAATATAAAAGTCTTTACCACCAGTGTTGGATAGCTTTTTCATAATAGACAAGGAAAGGTTTATGAATAATGGCAAATACGGATTTATGTTTGATAAATTTTATAATGACCAAGATCATGAGTATTAATGCAATCTTCATAATGTTGGTTGTAAGGCAGTTTCCTCCAAAACAGAGGGTGGTAAGGGTAAATAAGTAAAAGACTAAAGTTTCTAACATTTGTATTTTTCAGTGTTCTATATCCTATCACACAGGTTTGTCTATTTACAATTATTGATCCTTGGTCCAAAGTCTGTGCATCCAGGCTCGTATTCAGGGTTTGGCAGAGGTTAGATCAGTTCTAGCATACGTCCTTATAGCTTGGTAGTCTATGATATTCATGGCTCAACACACTCATGCAGGCACAACACATCATAATAGTGGTGTGAAATGAGTGAAAAAAGTGTGAAATTTATGTAATGAAATACACACAAATTCACATCACAGTCACAGTCAGAACTCGTAAAAATACTATAGTGTAAAATTTGTATGACAAAGTATGCATAAATTCACATCACAGTCAATAGTCCAAACTTTATGTATTGTCATCTTATGGTCTTAAGAGCCCTTTTCGGGACACCAGGTCATAGTTAGCAAAACCGAGACGTTTGACAATCCTTTAATAGATAAACTGGAAGCAAGTTTTAATACGTTTCACCCAGCATATTTATATCGCACTTTGATGATTTATTCACTAATATAAGTGTGTTAAATATTAAATGATCTCAAAGAATTTTACCATAGAGTAAGCACACATAGTGAAATCTACCATAAAATAAGATAAATACATTTAGAAACATTATTACATTCATGTTACCGGGCATGAACTCACCAACTCATATTAAAATGAGGTTCATATTTTAACAGTAGGATAGGAAAACTGGTAACTACAATATTCAGTAATTGGTTCTGGTTATTTGTAACTATTGTTTCTATATTGGATGAATCACTGCAATATACTAGTTCAACCTGACTGACCCCTCTCTATGAATTGCCTGATGACCATGTTACCTCTGATGATCACTCTTGCATACTTGATATTTCTACCATAGAACTTTCACATTCTAATTCGTCATTAAGTCTCTATGGAAATGCCCACCTCTATATTTACACCCTCAGGTATATAGCACAATATCAGCTTCCTTTGTTATTGAATCCTGTAATTTAGCATGGTCTCATTGCTTTTACATATATGAAATACAGAAATTATGTTCATACAATAATATAGATCTATAGTTTCCAGTTAATAATGTAAATGTTGTATCTCTATGTTTCAAATGTTATGCAATTAATAATTTAATCATCTGTTAGTTCAAAAATGTGATTCAAATCAATGTAAATAAACTAGTGACAAAATAAGGCTCATTTTTCAACTTACATTTATTTAACCATTTATTTCAATATATACACTTACAATACATAACAGTAAAATAAACAACAAAATGGCTTATTTTATAATTTATAAGTTTTTGAAAATGAGTAAAGAACAACAGAGCTTGTAAGTTACAATACCAATGAGGGATGACAGTGCATTATGTTGTATTGGTTTTCCAGGTTATTGTTTAACAAGAAACTCCTTCTCATATCGATTGCTCAACAAATAAAATCTTTATCCACCACTATCATGGTCTTCGTTTTATCACTTTAACTAAATCGATATGTCTCGATGTAAATGGCATCCCCACTATGATTAATT
>NW_026542598.1:15199517-15505140 GCF_028750875.1 Macrosteles quadrilineatus | reverse complement strand
TCATTAAAAAGTGTTCATTCATATATAATTATTTTTATATAAAAATTTTAAAATATGTATTTTTATTATGATAAAAAAAACCTGTCAATATTTAATTGCATATTATCCTTACTATAATATTAATATATATGTATTATTATTATTAAAAACATTATTAAAAAGTGTTCATTCATATATAATTATAATTATAAAAATATTATAAAATATGTATTTATATTATGATCAAAAACATTTATATATATTTATTTGTATATTATCCTTCCTATAATATTATTATATATGTATTATTCATAACAAAAACATTATTAAAAAGTGTTCATTCATATATAATTATAATTATAAAAAAACTTTAAACTATGTATTTATATTATGATCAAAAAAACCTGTCAATATTTATTTGCATATTATCGTTTCTATAATATTATTATATTTGTATTATTAATTACAAAAACATTACTAAAAAGTGTTCATTCATATATTATTATTATTATAAAACACTTTAAAATATGTATTTATATTATGATAAAAAAACCTGTGAATATTTATTTGCATATTATCCTTCCTATAATATTATTATATATGTATTATTAATAACAAAAACATTATTAAAAAGTGTTCATTCATATATAATTATTATTATAAAAATATTATAAAATATGTATTTATATTATGATCAAAAACATTTATATATATTTATTTGTATATTATCCTTCCTAAAATATTATTATATATGTATTAATAATAACAAAAACATTATTGAAAAGTGTTCATTCATATATAATTATTATTATAAAAATATTATAAAATATGTATTTATATTATGATCAAAAACATTTTTATATATTTATTTGTATATTATCCTTCCTATAATATTATTATATATGTATTATTCATAACAAAAACATTATTAAAAAGTGTTCATTCATATATAATTATAATTATAAAAAAACTTTAAACTATGTATTTATATTATGATCAAAAAAACTTGTCAATATTTATTTGCATATTATTGTTTCTATAATATTATTATATTTGTATTATTAATTACAAAAACATTACTAAAAAGTGTTCATTCATATATAATTATTATTATAAAAAACTTTGAAATATGTATTTATATTATGATAAAAAAAACCTGTCAATATTTAATTGCATATTATCCTTCCTATAATATTAATATATATGTATTATTATTATTAAAAACATTATTAAAAAGTGTTCATTCATATATAATTATAATTATAAAAATATTATAAAATATGTATTTATATTATGATCAAAAACATTTATATATATTTATTTGTATATTATCCTTCCTATAATATTATTATATATGTATTATTAATAACAAAAACATTATTCAAAAGTGTTCATTCATATATAATTATTATTATAAAAATATTATAAAATATGTATTTATATTATGATCAAAAACATTTATATATATTTATTTGTATATTATCCTTCCTATAATATTATTATATATGTATTATTCATAACAAAAACATTATTAAAAAGTGTTCATTCATATATAATTATAATTATAAAAAAACTTTAAACTATGTATTTATATTATGATCAAAAAAACCTGTCAATATTTATTTTCATATTATCGTTTCTATAATATTATTATATTTGTATTATTAATTACAAAAACATTACTAAAAAGTGTTCATTCATATATAATTATTATTATAAAAAACTTTAAAATATGTATTTATATTATGATAAAAAAACCTGTGAATATTTATTTGCATATTATCCTTCCTATAATATTATTATATATGTATTATTAATAACAAAAACATTATTAAAAAGTGTTCATTCATATATAATTATTATTATAAAAATATTATAAAATATGTTTTTATATTATGATCAAAAACATTTATATATATTTATTTGTATATTATCCTTCCTATAATATTATTATATATGTATTATTCATAACAAAAACATTATTAAAAAGTGTTCATTCATATATTATTATAATTATAAAAATATTATAAAATATGTATTTATATTATGATCAAAAACATTTATATATATTTATTTGTATATTATCCTTCCTATAATATTATTATATATGTATTATTCATAACAAAAACATTATTAAAAAGTGTTCATTCATATATAATTATAATTATAAAAAAACTTTAAACTATGTATTTATATTATGATCAAAAAAACCTGTCAATATTTATTTGCATATTATCGTTTCTATAATATTATTATATTTGTATTATTAATTACA
Organism: Macrosteles quadrilineatus; assembly: GCF_028750875.1. NCBI lineage: Eukaryota > Metazoa > Arthropoda > Insecta > Hemiptera > Cicadellidae > Macrosteles > Macrosteles quadrilineatus. Next base: position 15,502,886 of record NW_026542598.1, on the reverse strand, counting down.
AAAACATTACTAAAAAGTGTTCATTCATATATATTTATTATTATAAAAAAACTTTAAACTATGTATTTATATTATGATCAAAAAAACCTGTCAATATTTATTTGCATATTATCGTTTCTATAATATTATTATATTTGTATTATTAATTACAAAAACATTACTAAAAAGTGTTCATTCATATATTATTATTATTATAAAAAACTTTAAAATATGTATTTATATTATGATAAAAAAACCTGTGAATATTTATTTGCATATTATCCTTCCTATAATATTATTATATATGTATTATTAATAACAAAAACATTATTAAAAAGTGTTCATTCATATATAATTATTATTATAAAAATATTATAAAATATGTATTTATATTATGATCAAAAACATTTATATATATTTATTTGTATATTATCCTTCCTATAATATTATTATATATGTATTATTAATAACAAAAACATTATTCAAAAGTGTTCATTCATATATAATTATTATTATAAAAATATTATAAAATATGTATTTATATTATGATCAAAAACATTTATATATATTTATTTGTATATTATCCTTCCTATAATATTATTATATATGTATTATTAATAACAAAAACATCATTAAAAAGTGTTCATTCATATATAATTATTTTTATATAAAAATTATAAAATATGTATTTATATTATGATAAAAAAAACCTGTCAATATTTAATTGCATATTATCCTTACTATAATATTAATATATATGTATTATTATTATTAAAAACATTATTAAAAAGTGTTCATTCATATATAATTATAATTATAAAAATATTATAAAATATGTATTTATATTATGATCAAAAACATTTTTATATATTTATTTGTATATTATCCTTCCTATAATATTATTATATATGTATTATTCATAACAAAAACATTATTAAAAAGTGTTCATTCATATATAATTATAATTATAAAAAAACTTTAAACTATGTATTTATATTATGATCAAAAAAACTTGTCAATATTTATTTGCATATTATTGTTTCTATAATATTATTATATTTGTATTATTAATTACAAAAACATTACTAAAAAGTGTTCATTCATATATAATTATTATTATAAAAAACTTTAAAATATGTATTTATATTATGATAAAAAAAAACTGTCAATATTTAATTGCATATTTTCCTTCCTATAATATTAATATATATGTATTATTATTATTAAAAACATTATTAAAAAGTGTTCATTCATATATAATTATTATTATAAAAATATTATAAAATATGTATTTATATTATGATCAAAAACATTTATATATATTTATTTGTATATTATCCTTCCTATAATATTATTATATATGTATTATTAATAACAAAAACATCATTAAAAAGTGTTCATTCATATATAATTATTTTTATATAAAAATTTTAAAATATGTATTTATATTATGATAAAAAAAACCTGTCAATATTTAATTGCATATTATCCTTACTATAATATTAATATATATGTATTATTATTATTAAAAACATTATTAAAAAGTGTTCATTCATGTATAATAATAATTATAAAAATATTATAAAATATGTATTTATATTATGATCAAAAACATTTATATATATTTATTTGTATATTATCCTTCCTATAATATTATTATATATGTATTATTAATAACAAAAACATTATTCAAAAGTGTTCATTCATATATAATTATTATTATAAAAATATTATAAAATATGTATTTATATTATGATCAAAAACATTTATATATATTTATTTGTATATTATCCTTCCTATAATATTATTATATATGTATTATTCATAACAAAAACATTATTAAAAAGTGTTCATTCATATATTATTATAATTATAAAAATATTATAAAATATGTATTTATATTATGATCAAAAACATTTATATATATTTATTTGTATATTATCCTTCCTATAATATTATTATATATGTATTATTCATAACAAAAACATTATTAAAAAGTGTTCATTCATATATAATTATAATTATAAAAAAACTTTAAACTATGTATTTATATTATGATCAAAAAAACCTGTCAATATTTATTTGCATATTATCTTTTCTATAATATTTTTATATTTGTATTATTAATTACAAAAACATTACTAAAAAGTGTTCATTCATATATATTTATTATTATAAAAAAACTTTAAACTATGTATTTATATTATGATCAAAAAAACCTGTCAATATTTATTTGCATATTATCGTTTCTATAATATTATTATATTTGTATTATTAATTACAAAAACATTACTAAAAAGTGTTCATTCATATATTATTATTATTATAAAAAACTTTAAAATATGTATTTATATTATGATAAAAAAACCTGTGAATATTTATTTGCATATTATCCTTCCTATAATATTATTATATATGTATTATTAATAACAAAAACATTATTAAAAAGTGTTCATTCATATATAATTATTATTATAAAAATATTATAAAATATGTATTTATATTATGATCAAAAACATTTTTATACAATTATTTGTATATTATCCTTCCTATATTATTATTATATATGTATTATTAATAACAAAAACATTATTCAAAAGTGTTCATTCATATATAATTATTATTATAAAAATATTATAAAATATGTATTTATATTATGATCAAAAACATTTATATATATTTATTTGTATATTATCCTTCCTATAATATTATTATATATGTATTATTAATAACAAAAACATCATTAAATAGTGTTCATTCATATATAATTATTTTTATATAAAAATTATAAAATATGTATTTATATTATGATAAAAAAAACCTGTCAATATTTAATTGCATATTATCCTTACTATAATATTAATATATATGTATTATTATTATTAAAAACATTATTAAAAAGTGTTCATTCATATATAATTATAATTATAAAAATATTATAAAATATGTATTTATATTATGATCAAAAACATTTTTATATATTTATTTGTATATTATCCTTCCTATAATATTATTATATATGTATTATTCATAACAAAAACATTATTAAAAAGTGTTCATTCATATATAATTATAATTATAAAAAAACTTTAAACTATGTATTTATATTATGATCAAAAAAACTTGTCAATATTTATTTGCATATTATTGTTTCTATAATATTATTATATTTGTATTATTAATTACAAAAACATTACTAAAAAGTGTTCATTCATATATAATTATTATTATAAAAAACTTTAAAATATGTATTTATATTATGATAAAAAAAACCTGTCAATATTTAATTGCATATTATCCTTCCTATAATATTAATATATATGTATTATTATTATTAAAAACATTATTAAAAAGTGTTCATTCATATATAATTATAATTATAAAAATATTATAAAATATGTATTTATATTATGATCAAAAACATTTATATATATTTATTTGTATATTATCCTTCCTATAATATTATTATATATGTATTATTAATAACAAAAACATTATTCAAAAGTGTTCATTCATATATAAATATTATTATAAAAATATTATAAAATATGTATTTATATTATGATCAAAAACATTTATATATATTTATTTGTATATTATCCTTCCTATAATATTATTATATATGTATTATTAATAACAAAAACATCATTAAAAAGTGTTCATTCATATATAATTATTTTTATATAAAAATTTTAAAATATGTATTTATATTATGATAAAAAAAACCTGTCAATATTTAATTGCATATTATCCTTACTATAATATTAATATATATGTATTATTATTATTAAAAACATTATTAAAAAGTGTTCATTCATGTATAATAATAATTATAAAAATATTATAAAATATGTATTTATATTATGATCAAAAACATTTATATATATTTATTTGTATATTATCCTTCCTATAATATTATTATATATGTATTATTCATAACAAAAACATTATTAAAAAGTGTTCATTCATATATAATTATAATTATAAAAAAACTTTAAACTATGTATTTATATTATGATCAAAAAAACCTGTCAATATTTATTTGCATATTATCGTTTCTATAATATTATTATATTTGTATTATTAATTACAAAAACATTACTAAAAAGTGTTCATTCATATATTATTATTATTATAAAAAACTTTAAAATATGTATTTATATTATGATAAAAAACCTGTGAATATTTATTTGCATATTATCCTTCCTATAATATTATTATATATGTATTATTAATAACAAAAACATTATTAAAAAGTGTTCATTCATATATAATTATTATTATAAAAATATTATAAAATATGTATTTATATTATGATCAAAAACATTTATATATATTTATTTGTATATTATCCTTCCTAAAATATTATTATATATGTATTATTAATAACAAAAACATTATTCAAAAGTGTTCATTCATATATAATTATTATTATAAAAATATTATAAAATATGTATTTATATTATGATCAAAAACATTTATATATATTTATTTGTATATTATTCTTCCTATAATATTATTATATATGTATTATTCATAACAAAAACATCATTAAAAAGTGTTCATTCATATATAATTATTTTTATATAAAAATTTTAAAATATGTATTTATATTATGATAAAAAAAAACCTGTCAATATTTAATTGCATATTATCCTTACTATAATATTAATATATATGTATTATTATTATTAAAAACATTATTAAAAAGTGTTCATTCATATATAATTATAATTATAAAAATATTATAAAATATGTATTTATATTATGATCAAAAACATTTTTATATATTTATTTGTATATTATCCTTCCTATAATATTATTATATATGTATTATTCATAACAAAAACATTATTAAAAAGTGTTCATTCATATATAATTATAATTATAAAAAAACTTAATAATTATAAATTATTATTATACATGAATGAACACTTTTTAATAATGTTTTTAATAATAATAATACATATATATTAATATTATAGTAAGGATAATATGCAATTAAATATTGACAGGTTTTTTTTATCATAATATAAATACATATTTTAAAATTTTTATATAAAAATAATTATATATGAATGAACACTTTTTAATGATGTTTTTGTTATTAATAATACATATATAATAATATTATAGGAAGGATAATATACAAATAAATATATATAAATGTTTTTAATCATAATATAAATACATATTGTATAATATTTTTATAATTATAATTATATATGAATGAACACTTTTGAATAATGTTTTTGTTATTAATAATACATATATAATAATATTATAGGAAGGATAATATACAAATAAATATATATAAATGTTTTTGATCATAATATAAATACATATTTTATAATATTTTTATAATTATAATTATATATGAATGAACACTTTTTAATAATGTTTTTAATAATAATAATACATATATATTAATATTATAGTAAGGATAATATGCAATTAAATATTGACAGGTTTTTTTTATCATAATATAAATACATATTTTAAAATTTTTATATAAAAATAATTATATATGAATGAACACTTTTTAATGATGTTTTTGTTATGAATAATACATATATAATAATATTATAGTAAGGATAATATGCAATTAAATATTGACAGGTTTTTTTTATCATAATATAAATACATATTTTAAAATTTTTATATAAAAATAATTATATATGAATGAACACTTTTTAATGATGTTTTTGTTATTAATAATACATATATAATAATATTATAGGAAGGATAATATACAAATAAATATATATAAATGTTTTTGATCATAATATAAATACATATTTTATAATATTTTTATAATAATAATTATATATGAATGAACACTTTTGAATAATGTTTTTGTTATTAATAATACATATATAATAATATTATAGGAAGGATAATATACAAATAAATATATATAAATGTTTTTGATCATAATATAAATACATATTTTATAATATTTTTATAATTATAATTATATATGAATGAACACTTTTTAATAATGTTTTTAATAATAATAATACATATATATTAATATTATAGGAAGGATAATATGCAATTAAATATTGACAGGTTTTTTTTATCATAATATAAATACATATTTTAAAGTTTTTTATAATAATTATATATGAATGAACACTTTTTAGTAATGTTTTTGTAATTAATAATACAAATATAATAATATTATAGAAACAATAATATGCAAATAAATATTGACAAGTTTTTTTGATCATAATATAAATACATAGTTTAAAGTTTTTTTATAATTATAATTATATATGAATGAACACTTTTTAATAATGTTTTTGTTATGAATAATACATATATAATAATATTATAGAAAGGATAATATACAAATAAATATATAAAAATGTTTTTGATCATAATATAAATACATATTTTATAATATTTTTATAATTATAATTATATATGAATGAACACTTTTTAATAATGTTTTTAATAATAATAAAACATTTATATTAATATTATAGTAAGGATAATATGCGATTAAATATTGACAGGTTTTTTTTATCATAATATAAATACATATTTTATAATTTTTATATAAAAATAATTATATATGAATGAACACTTTTTAATGATGTTTTTGTTATTAATAATACATATATAATAATATTATAGGAAGGATAATATACAAATAAATATATATAAATGTTTTTGATCATAATATAAATACATATTTTATAATATTTTTATAATAATAATTATATATGAATGAACACTTTTGAATAATGTTTTTGTTATTAATAATACATATATAATAATATTTTAGGAAGGATAATATACAAATAAATATATATAAATGTTTTTGATCATAATATAAATACATATTTTATAATATTTTTATAATAATAATTATATATGAATGAACACTTTTTAATAATGTTTTTGTTATTAATAATACATATATAATAATATTATAGGAAGGATAATATGCAAATAAATATTCACAGGTTTTTTTATCATAATATAAATACATATTTTAAAGTTTTTTATAATAATAATAATATATGAATGAACACTTTTTAGTAATGTTTTTGTAATTAATAATACAAATATAATAATATTATAGAAACGATAATATGCAAAAAAATATTGACAGGTTTTTTTGATCATAATATAAATACATAGTTTAAAGTTTTTTTATAATTATAATTATATATGAATGAACACTTTTTAATAATGTTTTTGTTATGAATAATACATATATAATAATATTATAGGAAAGATAATATACAAATAAATATATATAAATGTTTTTGATCATAATATAAATACATATTTTATAATATTTTTATAATTATAATTATATATGAATGAACACTTTTTAATAATGTTTTTAATAATAATAATACATATATATTAATATTATAGTAAGGATAATATGCAATTAAATATTGACAGGTTTTTTTTTATCATAATATAAATACATATTTTAAAATTTTTATATAAAAATAATTATATATGAATGAACACTTTTTAATGATGTTTTTGTTATTAATAATACATATATAATAATATTATAGGAAGGATAATATACAAATAAATATATATAAATGTTTTTGATCATAATATAAATACATATTTTATAATATTTTTATAATAATAATTATATATGAATGAACACTTTTGAATAATGTTTTTGTTATTAATAATACATATATAATAATATTATAGGAAGGATAATATACAAATAAATATATATAAATGTTTTTGATCATAATATAAATACATATTTTATAATATTTTTATAATTATTATTATACATGAATGAACACTTTTTAATAATGTTTTTAATAATAATAATACATATATATTAATATTATAGTAAGGATAATATGCAATTAAATATTGACAGGTTTTTTTTATCATAATATAAATACATATTTTAAAATTTTTATATAAAAATAATTATATATGAATGAACTCTTTTTAATGATGTTTTTGTTATTAATAATACATATATAATAATATTATAGGAAGGATAATATACAAATAAATATATATAAATGTTTTTGATCATAATATAAATACATATTTTATAATATTTTTATAATAATAATTATATATGAATGAACATTTTTGAATAATGTTTTTGTTATTAATAATACATATATAATAATATTATAGGAAGGATAATATACAAATAAATATATATAAATGTTTTTGATCATAATATAAATACATATTTTATAATATTTTTATAATTATAATTATATATGAATGAACACTTTTTAATAATGTTTTTAATAATAATAATACATATATATTAATATTATAGGAAGGATAATATGCAATTAAATATTGACAGGTTTTTTTTATCATAATATAAATAAATATTTTAAAGTTTTTTATAATAATAATTATATATGAATGAACACTTTTTAGTAATGTTTTTGTAATTAATAATACAAATATAATAATATTATAGAAACAATAAAATGCAAATAAATATTGACAAGTTTTTTTGATCATAATATAAATACATAGTTTAAAGTTTTTTTATAATTATAATTATATATGAATGAACACTTTTTAATAATGTTTTTGTTATGAATAATACATATATAATAATATTATAGGAAGGATAATATACAAATAAATATATAAAAATGTTTTTGATCATAATATAAATACATATTTTATAATATTTTTATAATTATAATTATATATGAATGAACACTTTTTAATAATGTTTTTAATAATAATAATACATATATATTAATATTATAGTAAGGAAAATATGCAATTAAATATTGACAGGTTTTTTTTATCATAATATAAATACATATTTTATAATTTTTATATAAAAATAATTATATATGAATGAACACTTTTTAATGATGTTTTTGTTATTAATAATACATATATAATAATATTATAGGAAGGATAATATACAAATAAATATATATAAATGTTTTTGATCATAATATAAATACATATTTTATAATATTTTTATAATAATAATTATATATGAATGAACACTTTTGAATAATGTTTTTGTTATTAAAAATACATATATAATAATATTATAGGAAGGATAATATACAAATAAATATATATAAATGTTTTTGATCATAATATAAATACATATTTTATAATATTTTTATAATAATAATTATATATGAATGAACACTTTTTAATAATGTTTTTGTTATTAATAATACATATATAATAATATTATAGGAAGGATAATATGCAAATAAATATTCACAGGTTTTTTTATCATAATATAAATACATATTTTAAAGTTTTTTATAATAATAATAATATATGAATGAACACTTTTTAGTAATGTTTTTGTAATTAATAATACAAATATAATAATATTATAGAAACGATAATATGCAAATAAATATTGACAGGTTTTTTTGATCATAATATAAATACATAGTTTAAAGTTTTTTTATAATAATAAATATATATGAATGAACACTTTTTAGTAATGTTTTTGTAATTAATAATACAAATATAATAATATTATAGAAACGATAATATGCAAATAAATATTGACAGGTTTTTTTGATCATAATATAAATACATAGTTTAAAGTTTTTTTATAATTATAATTATATATGAATGAACACTTTTTAATAATGTTTTTGTTATGAATAATACATATATAATAATATTATAGGAAGGATAATATACAAATAAATATATATATATGTTTTTGATCATAATATAAATACATATTTTATAATATTTTTATAATTATAATAATATATGAATGAACACTTTTAATAATGTTTTTGTTATGAATAATACATATATAATAATATTATAGGAAGGATAATATACAAATAAATATATATAAATGTTTTTGATCATAATATAAAAACATATTTTATAATATTTTTATAATAATAATTATATATGAATGAACACTTTTTAATAATGTTTTTGTTATTAATAATACATATATAATAATATTATAGGAAGGATAATATGCAAATAAATATTCACAGGTTTTTTTTATCATAATATAAATACATATTTTAAAGTTTTTTATAATAATAATTATATATGAATGAACACTTTTTAGTAATGTTTTTGTAATTAATAATACAAATATAATAATATTATAGAAACGATAATATGAAAATAAATATTGACAGGTTTTTTTGATCATAATATAAATACATAGTTTAAAATTTTTTTATAATTATAATTTTATATGAATGAACACTTTTTAATAATGTTTTTGTTATGAATAATACATATATAATAATATTATAGGAAGGATAATATACAAATAAATATATATAAATGTTTTTGATCATAATATAAATACATATTTTATAATATTTTTATAATAATAATTATATATGAATGAACACTTTTGAATAATGTTTTTGTTATTAATAATACATATATACTAATATTATAGGAAGGATAATATACAAATAAATATATATAAATGTTTTTGATCATAATATAAATACATATTTTATAATATTTTTATAATAATAATTATATATGAATGAACACTTTTTAATAATGTTTTTGTTATTAATAATACATATATAATAATATTATAGGAAGGATAATATGCAAATAAATATTCACAGGTTTTTTTATCATAATATAAATACATATTTTAAAGTTTTTTATAATAATAATAATATATGAATGAACACTTTTTAGTAATGTTTTTGTAATTAATAATACAAATATAATAATATTATAGAAACGATAATATGCAAATAAATATTGACAGGTTTTTTGATCATAATATAAATACATAGTTTAAAGTTTTTTTATAATTATAATTATATATGAATGAACACTTTTTAATAATGTTTTTGTTATGAATAATACATATATTATAATATTATAGGAAGGATAATATACAAATAAATATATATAAATGTTTTTGATCATAATATAAATACATATTTTATAATATTTTTATAATAATAATAATATATGAATGAACACTTTTTAATAATATTTTTGTTATTAATAATACATATATAATAATATTATAGGAAGGATAATATACAAATAAATATATATAAATGTTTTTGATCATAATATAAATACATATTTTATAATATTTTTATAATAATAATTATATATGAATGAACACTTTTTAATAATGTTTTTGTTATTAATAATACATATATAATAATATTATAGGAAGGATAATATACAAATAAATATATATAAATGTTTTTGATCATAATATAAATACATATTTTATAATATTTTTATAATTATAATTATATATGAATGAACACTTTTTAATAATGTTTTTGTTATTAATAATACATATATAATAATATTATAGGAAGGATAATATACAAATAAATATATATAAATGTTTTTGATCATAATATAAATACATATTTTATAATATTTTTTATAATTATAATTATATATGAATGAACACTTTTTAATAATGTTTTTAATAATAATAATACATATATATTAATATTATAGGAAGGATAATATGCAATTAAATATTGACAGGTTTTTTTTATCATAATATAAATACATATTTTAAATCTTTTTATAATAATAATTATATATGAATGAACACTTTTTAGTAATGTTTTTGTAATTAATAATACAAATATAATAATATTAAAGAAACAATAATATGCAAATAAATATTGACAGGTTTTTTTGATCATAATATAAATACATAGTTTAAAGTTTTTTTATAATTATAATTATATATGAATGAACACTTTTTAATAATGTTTTTGTTATGAATAATACATATATAATAATATTATAGGAAGGATAATATACAAATAAATATATAAAAATGTTTTTGATCATAATATAAATACATATTTTATAATATTTTTATAATTATAATTATATATGAATGAACACTTTTTAATAATGTTTTTAATAATAATAATACATATATATTAATATTATAGTAAGGATAATATGCAATTAAATATTGACAGGTTTTTTTTATCATAATATAAATACATATTTTATAATTTTTATATAAAAATAATTATATATGAATGAACACTTTTTAATGATGTTTTTGTAATTAATAATACATATATAATAATATTATAGGAAGGATAATATGCAAATAAATATTCACAGTTTTTTTTTTATCATAATATAAATACATATTTAAAAGTTTTTTATAATAATAATTATATATGAATGAACACTTTTTAGTAATGTTTTTGTAATTAATAATACAAATATAATAATATTATAGAAACAATAATATGCAAATAAATATTGACAAGTTTTTTTGATCATAATATAAATACATAGTTTAAAGTTTTTTTATAATTATAATTATATATGAATGAACACTTTTTAATAATGTTTTTGTTATGAATAATACATATATAATAATATTATAGGAAGGATAATATACAAATAAATATATAAAAATGTTTTTGATCATAATATAAATACATATTTTATAATATTTTTATAATTATAATTATATATGAATGAACACTTTTTAATAATGTTTTTAATAATAATAATACATATATATTAATATTATAGTAAGGATAATATGCAATTAAATATTGACAGGTTTTTTTTATCATAATATAAATACATATTTTAAAATTTTTATATAAAAATAATTATATATGAATGAACACTTTTTAATGATGTTTTTGTTATGAATAATACATATATAATAATATTATAGGAAGGATAATATACAAATAAATATATATAAATGTTTTTGATCATAATATAAATACATATTTTATAATATTTTTATAATAATAATTATATATGAATGAACACTTTTGAATAATGTTTTTGTTATTAATAATACATATATAATAATATTTTAGGAAGGATAATATACAAATAAATATATATAAATGTTTTTGATCATAATATAAATACATATTTTATAATATTTTTATAATAATAATTATATATGAATGAACACTTTTTAATAATGTTTTTGTTATTAATAATACATATATAATAATATTATAGGAAGGATAATATGCAAATAAATATTCACAGGTTTTTTTATCATAATATAAATACATATTTTAAAGTTTTTTATAATTATAATAATATATGAATGAACACTTTTTAGTAATGTTTTTGTAATTAATAATACAATTAATATAATAATATTATAGAAACGATAATATGCAAATAAATATTGACAGGTTTTTTTGATCATAATATAAATACATAGTTTAAAGTTTTTTTATAATTATAATTATATATGAATGAACACTTTTTAATAATGTTTTTGTTATGAATAATACATATATAATAATATTATAGGAAGGATAATATACAAATAAATATATATAAATGTTTTTGATCATAATATAAATACATATTTTATAATATTTTTATAATTATAATTATATATGAATGAACACTTTTTAATAATGTTTTTAATAATAATAATACATATATATTAATATTATAGTAAGGATAATATGCAATTAAATATTGACAGGTTTTTTTTATCATAATATAAATACATATTTTAAAATTTTTATATAAAAATAATTATATATGAATGAACACTTTTTAATGATGTTTTTGTTATTAATAATACATATATAATAATATTATAGGAAGGATAATATACAAATAAATATATATAAATGTTTTTGATCATAATATAAATACATATTTTATAATATTTTTATAATAATAATTATATATGAATGAACACTTTTGAATAATGTTTTTGTTATTAATAATACATATATAATAATATTATAGGAAGGATAATATACAAATAAATATATATAAATGTTTTTGATCATAATATAAATACATATTTTATAATATTTTTATAATTTTATTATACATGAATGAACACTTTTTAATAATGTTTTTAATAATAATAATACATATATATTAATATTATAGTAAGGATAATATGCAATTAAATATTGACAGGTTTTTTTTATCATAATATAAATACATATTTTAAAATTTTTATATAAAAATAATTATATATGAATGAACACTTTTTAATGATGTTTTTGTTATTAATAATACATATATAATAATATTATAGGAAGGATAATATACAAATAAATATATATAAATGTTTTTGATCATAATATAAATACATATTTTATAATATTTTTATAATAATAATTATATATGAATGAACACTTTTGAATAATGTTTTTGTTATTAATAATACATATATAATAATATTATAGGAAGGATAATATACAAATAAATATATATAAATGTTTTTGATCATAATATAACTACATATTTTATAATATTTTTATAATTATAATTATATATGAATGAACACTTTTTAATAATGTTTTTAATAATAATAATACATATATATTAATATTATAGGAAGGATAATATGCAATTAAATATTGACAGGTTTTTTTTATCATAATATAAATAAATATTTTAAAGTTTTTTATAATAATAATTATATATGAATGAACACTTTTTAGTAATGTTTTTGTAATTAATAATACAAATATAATAATATTATAGAAACAATAATATGCAAATAAATATTGACAAGTTTTTTTGATCATAATATAAATACATAGTTTAAAGTTTTTTTATAATTATAATTATATATGAATGAACACTTTTTAATAATGTTTTTGTTATGAATAATACATATATAATAATATTATAGGAAGGATAATATACAAATAAATATATAAAAATGTTTTTGATCATAATATAAATACATATTTTATAATATTTTTATAATTATAATTATATATCAATGAACACTTTTTAATAATGTTTTTAATAATAATAATACATATATATTAATATTATAGTAAGGATAATATGCAATTAAATATTGACAGGTTTTTTTTATCATAATATAAATACATATTTTATAATTTTTATATAAAATAATTATATATGAATGAACACTTTTTAATGATGTTTTTGTTATTAATAATACATATATAATAATATTATAGGAAGGATAATATACAAATAAATATATATAAATGTTTTTGATCATAATATAAATACATATTTTATAATATTTTTATAATAATAATTATATATGAATGAACACTTTTGAATAATGTTTTTGTTATTAATAATACATATATAATAATATTATAGGAAGGATAATATACAAATAAATATATATAAATGTTTTTGATCATAATATAAATACATATTTTATAATATTTTTATAATAATAATTATATATGAATGAACACTTTTTAATAATGTTTTTGTTATTAATAATACATATATAATAATATTATAGGAAGGATAATATGCAAATAAATATTCACAGGTTTTTTTATCATAATATAAATACATATTTTAAAGTTTTTTATAATAATAATAATATATGAATGAACACTTTTTAGTAATGTTTTTGTAATTAATAATACAAATATAATAATATTATAGAAACGATAATATGCAAATAAATATTGACAGGTTTTTTTGATCATAATATAAATACATAGTTTAAAGTTTTTTTATAATAATAAATATATATGAATGAACACTTTTTAGTAATGTTTTTGTAATTAATAATACAAATATAATAATATTATAGAAACGATAATATGCAAATAAATATTGACAGGTTTTTTTGATCATAATATAAATACATAGTTTAAAGTTTTTTTATAATTATAATTATATATGAATGAACACTTTTTAATAATGTTTTTGTTATGAATAATACATATATAATAATATTATAGGAAGGATAATATACAAATAAATATATATATATGTTTTTGATCATAATATAAATACATATTTTATAATATTTTTATAATTATAATAATATATGAATGAACACTTTTTAATAATGTTTTTGTTATGAATAATACATATATAATAATATTATAGGAAGGATAATATACAAATAAATATATATAAATGTTTTTGATCATAATATAAAAACATATTTTATAATATTTTTATAATAATAATTATATATGAATGAACACTTTTTAATAATGTTTTTGTTATTAATAATACATATATAATAATATTATAGGAAGGATAATATGCAAATAAATATTCACAGGTTTTTTTTATCATAATATAAATACATATTTTAAAGTTTTTTATAATAATAATTATATATGAATGAACACTTTTTAGTAATGTTTTTGTAATTAATAATACAAATATAATAATATTATAGAAACGATAATATGAAAATAAATATTGACAGGTTTTTTTGATCATAATATAAATACATAGTTTAAAGTTTTTTTATAATTATAATTTTATATGAATGAACACTTTTTAATAATGTTTTTGTTATGAATAATACATATATAATAATATTATAGGAAGGATAATATACAAATAAATATATATAAATGTTTTTGATCATAATATAAATACATATTTTATAATATTTTTATAATAATAATTATATATGAATGAACACTTTTGAATAATGTTTTTGTTATTAATAATACATATATACTAATATTATAGGAAGGATAATATACAAATAAATATATATAAATGTTTTTGATCATAATATAAATACATATTTTATAATATTTTTATAATAATAATTATATATGAATGAACACTTTTTAATAATGTTTTTGTTATTAATAATACATATATAATAATATTATAGGAAGGATAATATGCAAATAAATATTCACAGGTTTTTTTATCATAATATAAATACATATTTTAAAGTTTTTTATAATAATAATAATATATGAATGAACACTTTTTAGTAATGTTTTTGTAATTAATAATACAAATATAATAATATTATAGAAACGATAATATGCAAATAAATATTGACAGGTTTTTTGATCATAATATAAATACATAGTTTAAAGTTTTTTTATAATTATAATTATATATGAATGAACACTTTTTAATAATGTTTTTGTTATGAATAATACATATATTATAATATTATAGGAAGGATAATATACAAATAAATATATATAAATGTTTTTGATCATAATATAAATACATATTTTATAATATTTTTATAATAATAATAATATATGAATGAACACTTTTTAATAATATTTTTGTTATTAATAATACATATATAATAATATTATAGGAAGGATAATATACAAATAAATATATATAAATGTTTTTGATCATAATATAAATACATATTTTATAATATTTTAATAATAATAATTATATATAAATGAACACTTTTTAATAATGTTTTTGTTATTAATAATACATATATAATAATATTATAGGAAGGATAATATACAAATAAATATATATAAATGTTTTTGATCATAATATAAATACATATTTTATAATATTTTTATAATTATAATTATATATGAATGAACACTTTTTAATAATGTTTTTGTTATTAATAATACATATATAATAATATTATAGGAAGGATAATATACAAATAAATATATATAAATGTTTTTGATCATAATATAAATACATATTTTATAATATTTTTTATAATTATAATTATATATGAATGAACACTTTTTAATAATGTTTTTAATAATAATAATACATATATATTAATATTATAGGAAGGATAATATGCAATTAAATATTGACAGGTTTTTTTTATCATAATATAAATACATATTTTAAATCTTTTTATAATAATAATTATATATGAATGAACACTTTTTAGTAATGTTTTTGTAATTAATAATACAAATATAATAATATTAAAGAAACAATAATATGCAAATAAATATTGACAGGTTTTTTTGATCATAATATAAATACATAGTTTAAAGTTTTTTTATAATTATAATTATATATGAATGAACACTTTTTAATAATGTTTTTGTTATGAATAATACATATATAATAATATTATAGGAAGGATAATATACAAATAAATATATATAAATGTTTTTGATCATAATATAAATACATATTTTATAATATTTTTTATAATTATAATTATATATGAATGAACACTTTTTAATAATGTTTTTAATAATAATAATACATATATATTAATATTATAGTAAGGATAATATGCAATTAAATATTGACAGGTTTTTTTTATCATAATATAAATACATATTTTATAATTTTTATATAAAAATAATTATATATGAATGAACACTTTTTAATGATGTTTTTGTAATTAATAATACATATATAATAATATTATAGGAAGGATAATATGCAAATAAATATTCACAGTTTTTTTTTTATCATAATATAAATACATATTTAAAAGTTTTTTATAATAATAATTATATATGAATGAACACTTTTTAGTAATGTTTTTGTAATTAATAATACAAATATAATAATATTATAGAAACGATAATATGAAAATAAATATTGACAGGTTTTTTTGATCATAATATAAATACATAGTTTAAAGATTTTTTATAATTATAATTATATATGAATGAACACTTTTTAATAATGTTTTTGTTATGAATAATACATATATAATAATATTATAGGAAAGATAATATACAAATAAATATATAAAAATGTTTTTGATCATAATATAAATACATATTTTATAATATCTTTATAATTATAATTATATATGAATGAACACTTTTTAATAATGTTTTTAATAATAATTATACATATATATTAATATTATAGTAAGGATAATATGCAATTAAATATTGACAGGTTTTTTTTTATCATAATATAAATACATATTTTATAATTTTTATATAAAAATAATTATATATGAATGAACACTTTTTAATGATGTTTTTGTTATTAATAATACATATATAATAATATTATAGGAAGGATAATATACAAATAAATATATATAAATGTTTTTGATCATAATATAAATACATATTTTATAATATTTTTATAATAATAATTATATATGAATGAACACTTTTGAATAATGTTTTTGTTATTAATAATACATATATAATAATATTATAGGAAGGATAATATACAAATAAATATATATAAATGTTTTTGATCATAATATAAATACATATTTTATAATATTTTTATAATAATAATTATATATGAATGAACACCTTTTAATAATGTTTTTGTTATTAATAATACATATATAATAATATTATAGGATGGATAATATGCAAATAAATATTCACAGGTTTTTTTATCATAATATAAATACATATTTTAAAGTTTTTTATAATAATAATAATATATGAATGAACACTTTTTAGTAATGTTTTTGTAATTAATAATCCAAATATAATAATATTATAGAAACGATAATATGCAAATAAATATTGACAGGTTTTTTTGATCATAATATAAATACATAGTTTAAAGTTTTTTTATAATTATAATTATATATTAATGAACACTTTTTAATAATGTTTTTGTTATGAATAATACATATATAATAATATTATAGGAAGGATAATATACAAATAAATATATATAAATGTTTTTGATCATAATATAAATACATATTTTATAATAATTTTATAATAATAATAATATATGAATGAACACTTTTTAATAATGTTTTTGTTATTAATAATACATATATAATAATATTATAGAAACGATAATATGCAAATAAATATTGACAGGTTTTTTTGATCATAATATAAATACATAGTTTAAAGTTTTTTTATAATAATAATTATATATGAATGAACACTTTTTAGTAATGTTTTTGTAATTAATAATACAAATATAATAATATTATAGAAACGATAATATGCAAATAAATATTGACAGGTTTTTTTGATCATAATATAAATACATAGTTTAAAGTTTTTTTTATAATTATAATTATATATGAATGAACACTTTTTAATAATGTTTTTGTTATGAATAATACATATATAATAATATTATAGGAAGGATAATATACAAATAAATATATATAAATGTTTTTGATCATAATATAAATACATATTTTATAATAATTTTATAATTATAATAATATATGAATGAACACTTTTTAATAATGTTTTTGTTATTAATAATACATATATAATAATATTATAGAAATGATAATATGCAAATAAATATTGACAGGTTTTTTTGATCATAATATAAATACATAGTTTAAAGTTTTTTTATAATAATAATTATATATGAATGAACACTTTTTAGTAATGTTTTTGTAATTAATAATACAAATATAATAATATTATAGAAACGATAATATGCAAATAAATATTGACAGGTTTTTTTGATCATAATATAAATACATAGTTTAAAGTTTTTTTTATAATTATAATTATATATGAATGAACACTTTTTAATAATGTTTTTGTTATGAATAATACATATATAATAATATTATAGGAAGGATAATATACAAATAAATATATATAAATGTTTTTGATCATAATATAAATACATATTTTATAATATTTTTATAATAATAATTACATATGAATGAACACTTTTTAATAATGTTTTTGTTATTAATAATACATATATAATAATATTATAGGAAGGATAATATACAAATAAATATATATAAATGTTTTTGATCATAATATAAATACATATTTTATAATATTTTTTATAATTATAATTATATATGAATGAACACTTTTTAATAATGTTTTTAATAATAATAATACATATATATTAATATTATAGGAAGGATAATATGCAATTAAATATTGACAGGTTTTTTTTATCATAATATAAATACATATTTTAAATCTTTTTATAATAATAATTATATATGAATGAACACTTTTTAGTAATGTTTTTGTAATTAATAATACAAATATAATAATATTAAAGAAACAATAATATGCAAATAAATATTGACAGGTTTTTTTGATCATAATATAAATACATTGTTTAAAGTTTTTTTATAATTATAATTATATATGAATGAACACTTTTTAATAATGTTTTTGTTATGAATAACACATATATAATAATATTATAGGAAGGATAATATACAAATAAATATATATAAATGTTTTTGATCATAATATAAATACATATTTTATAATATTTTTTTAATTATAATTATATATGAATGAACACTTTTTAATAATGTTTTTGTTATTAATAATACATATATAATAATATTATAGGAAGGATAATATGCAAATAAATATTCACAGGTTTTTTTATCATAATATAAATACATATTTTAAAGTTTTTTATAATAATAATAATATATGAATGAACACTTTTTAGTAATGTTTTTGTAATTAATAATCTAAATATAATAATATTATAGAAACGATAATATGAAAATAAATATTGACAGGTTTTTTTGATCATAATATAAATACATAGTTTAAAGTTTTTTTATAATTATATTTATATATGAATGAACACTTTTTAATAATGTTTTTGTTATGAATAATACATATATAATAATATTATAGGAAGGATAATATACAAATAAATATATAAAAATGTTTTTGATCATAATATAAATACATATTTTATAATATTTTTATAATTATAATTATATATGAATGAACACTTTTTAATAATGTTTTTAATAATAATACATATATATGAATATTATAGTAAGGATAATAAGCAATTAAATATTGACAGGTTTTTTTTATAATAATATAAATACATATTTTATAATTTTTATATAAAAATAATTATATATGAATGAACACTTTTTAATGATGTTTTTGTTATTAATAATACATATATAATAATATTATAGGAAGGATATTATACAAATAAATATATATAAATGTTTTTGATCATAATATAAATACATATTTTATAATATTTTTATAATAATAATTATATATGAATGAACACTTTTGAATAATGTTTTTGTTATTAATAATATATATATAATAATATTATAGGAAGGATAATATACAAATAAATATATATAAATGTTTTTGATCATAATATAAATACATATTTTATAATATTTTTATAATAATAATTATATATGAATGAACACTTTTTAATAATGTTTTTGTTATTAATAATACATATATAATAATATTATAGGAAGAATAATATGCAAATAAATATTCACAGGTTTTTTTATCATAATATAAATACATATTTTAAAGTTTTTTATAATAATAATAATATATGAATGAACACTTTTTAGTAATGTTTTTGTAATTAATAATCCAAATATAATAATATTATAGAAACGATAATATGGAAATAAATATTGACAGGTTTTTTTGATCATAATATAAATACATAGTTTAAAGTTTTTTTATAATAATAATTATATATGAATGAACACTTTTTAGTAATGTTTTTGTAATTAATAATACAAATATAATAATATTATAGAAACGATAATATGCAAATAATTATTGACAGGTTTTTTTGATCATAATATAAATACATAGTTTAAAGTTTTTTTATAATTATAATTATATATGAATGAACACTTTTTAATAATGTTTTTGTTATGAATAATACATATATAATAATATTATAGGAAGGATAATATACAAATAAATATATATAAATGTTTTTGATCATAATATAAATACATATTTTATAATATTTTTATAATAATAATTATATATGAATGAACACTTTTTAATAATGTTTTTGTTATGAATAATACATATATAATAATAATATAGGAAGGATAATATACAAATAAATATATATAAATGTTTTTGATCATAATATAAATACATATTTTATAATATTTTTATAATAATAATTATATATGAATGAACACTTTTTAATAATGTTTTTGTTATTAATAATACATATATAATGATATTATAGGAAGGATAATATACAAATAAATATATATAAATGTTTTTGATCATAATATAAATACATATTTTATAATATTTTTATGATTATAATTATATATGAATGAACACTTTTTAATAATGTTTTTAATAATAATAATACATATATATTAATATTATAGTAAGGATAATATGCAATTAAATATTGACAGGTTTTTTTTATCATAATATAAATACGTATTTTAAAATTTTTATATAAAAATAATTATATATGAATGAACACTTTTTAATGATGTTTTTGTTATTAATAATACATATATAATAATATTATAGGAAGGATAATATACAAATAAATATATATAAATGTTTTTGATCATAATATAAATACATATTTTATAATATTTTTATAATAATAATTTTATATGAATGAACACTTTTGAATAATGTTTTTGTTATTAATAATACATATATAATAATATTATAGGAAGGATAATATACAAATAAATATATATAAATGTTTTTGATCATAATATAAATACATATTTTATAATATTTTTATAATAATAATTATATATGAATGAACACTTTTTAGTAATGTTTTTGTAATTAAACTATGTATTTATATTATGATCAAAAAAAACTTGTTAATATTTATTTGCATATTATTGTTTCTATAATATTATTATATTTGTATTATTATTTACAAAAACATTACTAAAAAGTGTTCATTCATATATAATTATTATTATAAAAAACTTTAAAATATATATTTATATTATGATAAAAAAAACCTGTCAATATTTAATTGCATATTATCCTTCCTATAATATTAATATATATGTATTATTATTATTAAAAACATTATTAAAAAGTGTTCATTCATATATAATTATAATTATAAAAATATTATAAAATATGTATTTATATTATGATCAAAAACATTTATATATATTTATTTGTATATTATCCTTCCTATAATATTATTATATATGTATTATTAATAACAAAAACATTATTCAAAAGTGTTCATTCATATATAATTATTATTATAAAAATATTATAAAATATGTATTTATATTATGATCAAAAACATTTATATATATTTATTTGTATATTATCCTTCCTATAATATTATTATATATGTATTATTAATAACAAAAACATCATTAAAAAGTGTTCATTCATATATAATTATTTTTATATAAAAATTTTAAAATATGTATTTATATTATGATAAAAAAAACCTGTCAATATTTAATTGCATATTATCCTTACTATAATATTAATATATATGTATTATTATTATTAAAAACATTATTAAAAAGTGTTCATTCATGTATAATAATAATTATAAAAATATTATAAAATATGTATTTATATTATGATCAAAAACATTTATATATATTTATTTGTATATTATCGTTCCTATAATATTATTATATATGTATTATTAATAACAAAAACATTATTCAAAAGTTTTCATTCATATATATGAATATTTATAATATGAATATATATATATATATGAATATATTATGAATATATATGAATATTTTTATAATAATAATTATATATGAATGAACACTTTTGAATAATGTTTTTGTTATTAATAATACATATATAATAATATTATAGGAAGGATAATATACAAATAAATATATATAAATGTTTTTGATCATAATATAAATACATATTTTATAATATTTTTATAATAATAATTATATAATTATTATTATAAAAATATTATAAAATATGTATTTATATTATGATCAAAAACATTTATATATATTTATTTGTATATTATCCTTCCTATAATATTATTATATATGTATTATTAATAACAAAAACATCATTAAAAAGTGTTCATTCATATATAATTATTTTTATATAAAAATTTTAAAATATGTATTTATATTATGATAAAAAAACCTGTCAATATTTAATTGCATATTATCCTTACTATAATATTAATATATATGTATTATTATTATTAAAAACATTATTAAAAAGTGTTCATTCATATATAATTATAATTATAAAAATATTATAAAATATGTATTTATATTATGATCAAAAACATTTATATATATTTATTTGTATATTATCCTTCCTATAATATTATTATATATGTATTATTCATAACAAAAACATTATTAAAAAGTGTTCATTCATATATAATTATAATTATAAAAAAACTTTCAACTATGTATTTATATTATGATCAAAAAAACCTGTCAATATTTATTTGCATATTATCGTTTCTATAATATTATTATATTTGTATTATTAATTACAAAAACATTACTAAAAAGTGTTCATTCATATATAATTATTATTATAAAAAACTTTAAAATATGTATTTATATTATGATAAAAAAACCTGTGAATATTTATTTGCATATTATCCTTCCTATAATATTATTATATATGTATTATTAATAACAAAAACATTATTAAAAAGTGTTCATTCATATATAATTATTATTATAAAAATATTATAAAATATGTATTTTTATTATGATCAAAAACATTTATATATATTTATTTGTATATTATCCTTCCTATAATATTAGTATATATGTATTATTAATAACAAAAACATTATTCAAAAGTGTTCATTCATATATAATTATTATTATAAAAATATTATAAAATATGTATTTATATTATGATTAAAAACATTTATATATATTTATTTGTATATTATCCTTCCTATAATATTATTATATATGTATTATTCATAACAAAAACATTATTAAAAAGTGTTCATTCATATATAATTATAATTATAAAAAAACTTTAAACTATGTATTTATATTATGATCAAAAAAACCTGTCAATATTTATTTGCATATTATTGTTTCTTTAATATTATTATATTTGTATTATTAATTACAAAAACATTACTAAAAAGTGTTCATTCATATATAATTATTATTATAAAAAGATTTAAAATATGTATTTATATTATGATAAAAAAAACCTGTCAATATTTAATTGCATATTATCCTTCCTATAATATTAATATATATGTATTATTATTATTAAAAACATTATTAAAAAGTGTTCATTCATATATAATTATAATTATAAAAAATATTATAAAATATGTATTTATATTATGATCAAAAACATTTATATATATTTATTTGTATATTATTCTTCCTATAATATTATTATATATGTATTATTAATAACAAAAACATTATTAAAAAGTGTTCATTCATATATAATTATTATTATAAAAATATTATAAAATATGTATTTATATTATGATCAAAAACATTTATATATATTTATTTGTATATTATCCTTCCTATAATATTATTATATATGTATTAATAATAACAAAAACATTATTAAAAAGTGTTCATTCATATATAATTATAATTATAAAAATATTATAAAATATGTATTTATATTATGATCAAAAACATTTATATATATTTATTTGTATATTATCCTTCCTATAATATTATTATATATGTATTATTAATAACAAAAACATTATTAAAAAGTGTTCATTCATATATAATTATTATTATAAAAATATTATAAAATATGTATTTATATTATGATCAAAAACATTTATATATATTTATTTGTATATTATCCTTCCTATAATATTATTATATATGTATTATTAATAACAAAAACATTATTAAAAAGTGTTCATTCATATATTATTATTATTATAAAAATATTATAAAATATGTATTTATATTATGATCAAAAACATTTATATATATTTATTTGTATATTATCCTTTCTATAATATTATTATATATGTATTATTCATAACAAAAACATTATTAAAAAGTGTTCATTCATATATAATTATAATTATAAAAAAACTTTAAACTATGTATTTATATTATGATCAAAAAACCTGTCAATATTTATTTGCATATTATCGTTTCTATAATATTATTATATTTGTATTATTAATTACAAAAACATTACTAAAAAGTGTTCATTCATATATAATTATTATTATAAAAAAACTTTAAACTATGTATTTATATTATGTTCAAAAAAATTTATATTATGATAAAAAAAACTGTGAATATTTATTTGCATATTATCCTTCCTATAATATTATTATATATGTATTATTAATTACAAAAACATCATTAAAAAGTGTTCATTCATATATAATTATTATTATAAAAATATTATAAAATATGTATTTATATTATGATCAAAAACATTTATATATATTTATTTGTATATTATCCTTCCTATAATATTATTATATATGTATTATTAATAACAAAAACATCATTAAAAAGTGTTCATTCATATATAATTATTTTTATATAAAAATTATAAAATATGTATTTATATTATGATAAAAAAAAACCTGTCAATATTTAATTGCATATTATCCTTACTATAATATTAATATATATGTATTATTATTATTAAAAACATTATTAAAAAGTGTTCATTCATATATAATTATAATTATAAAAATATTATAAAATATGTATTTATATTATGATCAAAAACATTTTTATATATTTATTTGTATATTATCCTTCCTATAATATTATTATATATGTATTATTCATAACAAAAACATTATTAAAAAGTGTTCATTCATATATTATTATAATTATAAAAAAACTTTAAACTATGTATTTATATTATGATCAAAAAAACCTGTCAATATTTATTTGCATATTATCGTTTCTATAATATTATTATATTTGTATTATTAATTACAAAAACATTACTAAAAAGTGTTCATTCATATATAATTATTATTATAAAAAAACTTTAAACTATGTATTTATATTATGATCAAAAAAACCTGTTAATATTTATTTGCATATTATCGTTTCTATAATATTATTATATTTGTATTATTAATTACAAAAACATTACTAAAAAGTGTTCATTCATATATTATTATTATTATAAAAAACTTTAAAATATGTATTTATATTATGATCAAAAAAACCTGTGAATATTTATTTGCATATTATACTTCCTATAATATTATTATATATGTATTATTAATAACAAAAACATTATTAAAAAGTGTTCATTCATATATAATTATTATTATAAAAATATTATAAAATATGTATTTATATTATGATCAAAAACATTTATATATATTTATTTGTATATTATCCTTCCTATAATATTATTATATATGTATTATTAATAACAAAAACATTATTCAAAAGTGTTCATTCATATATAATTATTATTATAAAAATATTATAAAATATGTATTTATATTATGATCAAAAACATTTATATATATTTATTTGTATATTATCCTTCCTATAATATTATTATATATGTATTATTAATAACAAAAACATCATTAAAAAGTGTTCATTCATATATAATTATTTTTATATAAAAATTATAAAATATGTATTTATATTATGATAAAAAAAACCTGTCAATATTTAATTGCATATTATCCTTACTATAATATTATTATATATGTATTATTCATAACAAAAACATTATTAAAAAGTGTTTATTCATATATAATTATAATTATAAAAAAACTTTAAACTATGTATTTATATTATGATCAAAAAAACCTGTCAATATTTATTTTCATATTATCGTTTCTATAATATTATTATATTTGTATTATTAATTACAAAAACATTACTAAAAAGTGTTCATTCATATATAATTATTATTATAAAAAACTTTAAAATATGTATTTATATAATGATAAAAAAAACCTGTGAATATTTATTTGCATATTATCCTTCCTATAATATTATTATATATGTATTATTAATTACAAAAACATCATTAAAAAGTGTTCATTCATATAAAATTATTTTTATATAAAAATTTTAAAATATGTATTTATATTATGATAAAAAAAACCTGTCAATATTTAATTGCATATTATCCTTACTATAATTTTAATATATATGTATTATTATTATTAAAAACATTATTAAAAAGTGTTCATTCATATATAATTATAATTATAAAAATATTATAAAATATGTATTTATATTATTATCAAAAACATTTATATATATTTATTTGTAAATTATCCTTCCTATAATATTATTATATATGTATTATTCATAACAAAAACATTATTAAAAAGTGTTCATTCATATATAATTATAATTATAAAAAAACTTTAAACTATGTATTTATATTATGATCAAAAAAACCTGTGAATATTTATTTGCATATTATCCTTCCTATAATATTATTATATATGTATTATTAATAACAAAAACATTATTAAAAAGTGTTCATTCATATATAATTATTATTATAAAAATATTATAAAATATGTTTTTATATTATGATCAAAAACATTTATATATATTTATTTGTATATTATCCTTCCTATAATATTATTATATATGTATTATTCATAACAAAAACATTATTAAAAAGTGTTCATTCATATATTATTATTATTATAAAAATATTATAAAATATGTATTTATATTATGATCAAAAACATTTATATATATTTATTTGTATATTATCCTTCCTATAATATTATTATATATGTATTATTCATAACAAAAACATTATTAAAAAGTGTTCATTCATATATAATTATAATTATAAAAAAACTTTAAACTATGTATTTATATTATGATCAAAAAAACCTGTCAATATTTATTTGCATATTATCGTTTCTATAATATTATTATATTTGTATTATTAATTACAAAAACATTACTAAAAAGTGTTCATTCATATATAATTATTATTATAAAAAAACTTTAAACTATGTATTTATATTATGATCAAAAAAACCTGTGAATATTTATTTGCATATTATCCTTCCTATAATATTATTATATATGTATTATTAATAACAAAAACATCATTAAAAAGTGTTCATTCATATAAAATTATTTTTATATAAAAATTTTAAAATATGTATTTATATTATGATAAAAAAAACCTGTCAATATTTAATTGCATATTATCCTTACTATAATTTTAATATATATGTATTATTATTATTAAAAACATTATTAAAAAGTGTTCATTCATATATAATTATAATTATAAAAATATTATAAAATATGTATTTATATTATGATCAAAAACATTTATATATATTTATTTGTATATTATCCATCCTATAATATTATTATATATGTATTATTCATAACAAAAACATTATTAAAAAGTGTTCATTCATATATAATTATAATTATAAAAAAACTTTAAACTATGTATTTATATTATGATCAAAAAAACCTGTCAATATTTATTTTCATATTATCGTTTCTATAATAATATTATATTTGTATTATTAATTACAAAAACGTTACTAAAAAGTGTTCATTCATATATAATTATTATTATAAAAAACTTTTAAAAAAGGATTTATATTATGATCAAAAAAACCTGTCAATATTTATTTGCATATTATCGTTTCTATAATATTATTATATTTGTATTATTAATTACAAAAACATTACTAAAAAGTGTTCATTCATATATTATTATTATTATAAAAAACTTTAAATTATGTATTTATATTATGATAAAAAAACCTGTGAATATTTATTTGCATATTATCCTTCCTATAATATTATTATATATGTATTATTAATAACAAAAACATTATTAAAAAGTGTTCATTCATATATAATTATTATTATAAAAATATTATAAAATATGTATTTATATTATGATCAAAAACATTTATATATATTTATTTGTATATTATCCTTCCTAAAATATTATTATATATGTATTATTAATAACAAAAACATTATTCAAAAGTGTTCATTCATATATAATTATTATTATAAAAATATTATAAAATATGTATTTATATTATGATCAAAAACATTTATATATATTTATTTGTATATTATCCTTCCTATAATATTATTATATATGTATTATTCATAACAAAAACATCATTAAAAAGTGTTCATTCATATATAATTATTTTTATATAAAAATTATAAAATATGTATTTATATTATGATAAAAAAAACCTGTCAATATTTAATTGCATATTATCCTTACTATAATATTAAAATATATGTATTCTTATTATTAAAAACATTATTAAAAAGTGTTCATTCATATATAATTATAATTATAAAAATATTATAAAATATGTATTTATATTATGATCAAAAACATTTTTATATATTTATTTGTATATTATTATAATTATAAAAATATTATAAAATATGTATTTATATTATGATCAAAAACATTTTTATATATTTATTTGTATATTATCCTTCCTATAATATTATTATATATGTATTATTCATAACAAAAACATTATTAAAAAGTGTTCATTCATATATAATTATAATTATAAAAAAACTTTAAACTATGTATTTATATTATGATCAAAAAAACCTGTCAATATTTATTTGCATATTATCGTTTCTATAATATTATTATATTTGTATTATTAATTACAAAAACATTACTAAAAAGTGTTCATTCATATATAATTATTATTATAAAAAAACTTTAAACTATGTATTTATATTATGATCAAAAAAACCTGTCAATATTTTTTTGCATATTATCGTTTCTATAATATTATTATATTTGTATTATTAATTACAAAAACATTACTAAAAAGTGTTCATTCATATATTATTATTATTATAAAAAACTTTAAAATATGTATTTATATTATGATCAAAAAAACCTGTGAATATTTATTTGCATATTATCCTTCCTATAATATTATTATATATGTATTATTAATAACAAAAACATTATTAAAAAGTGTTCATTCATATATAATTATTATTATAAAAATATTATAAAATATGTATTTATATTATGATCAAAAACATTTATATATATTTATTTGTATATTATCCTTCCTATAATATTATTATATATGTATTATTAATAACAAAAACATTATTCAAAAGTGTTCATTCATATATAATTATTATTATAAAAATATTATAAAATATGTATTTATATTATGATCAAAAACATTTATATATATTTATTTGTATATTATCCTTCCTATAATATTATTATATATGTATTATTAATAACAAAAACATCATTAAAAAGTGTTCATTCATATATAATTATTTTTATATAAAAATTATAAAATATGTATTTATATTATGATAAAAAAAACCTGTCAATATTTAATTGCATATTATCCTTACTATAATATTATTATATATGTATAATTCATAACAAAAACATTATTAAAAAGTGTTTATTCATATATAATTATAATTATAAAAAAACTTTAAACTATGTATTTATATTATGATCAAAAAAACCTGTCAATATTTATTTTCATATTATCGTTTCTATAATATTATTATATTTGTATTATTAATTACAAAAACATTACTAAAAAGTGTTCATTCATATATAATTATTATTATAAAAAACTTTAAAATATGTATTTATATAATGATAAAAAAAACCTGTGAATATTTATTTGCATATTATTATATATGTATAATTAATTACAAAAACATCATTAAAAAGTGTTCATTCATATAAAATTATTTTTATATAAAAATTTTAAAATATGTATTTATATTATGATAAAAAAAACCTGTCAATATTTAATTGCATATTATCCTTACTATAATTTTAATATATATGTATTATTATTATTAAAAACATTATTAAAAAGTGTTCATTCATATATAATTATAATTATAAAAATATTATAAAATATGTATTTATATTATTATCAAAAACATTTATATATATTTATTTGTAAATTATCCTTCCTATAATATTATTATATATGTATTATTCATAACAAAAACATTATTAAAAAGTGTTCATTCATATATAATTATAATTATAAAAAAACTTTAAACTATGTATTTATATTATGATCAAAAAAACCTGTGAATATTTATTTGCATATTATCCTTCCTATAATATTATTATATATGTATTATTAATAACAAAAACATTATTAAAAAGTGTTCATTCATATATAATTATTATTATAAAAATATTATAAAATATGTATTTATATTATGATCAAAAACATTTATATATATTTATTTGTATATTATCCTTCCTATAATATTATTATATATGTATTATTAATAACAAAAACATTATTCAAAAGTGTTCATTCATATATAATTATTATTATAAAAATATTATAAAATATGTATTTATATTATGATCAAAAACATTTATATATATTTATTTGTATATTATCCTTCCTATAATATTATTATATATGTATTATTAATAACAAAAACATCATTAAAAAGTGTTCATTCTTATATAATTATTTTTATATAAAAATTATAAAATATGTATTTATATTATGATAAAAAAAACCTGTCAATATTTAATTGCATATTATCCTAACTATAATATTATTATATATGTATTATTCATAACAAAAACATTATTAAAAAGTGTTCATTCATATATAATTATAATTATAAAAAAACTTTAAACTATGTATTTATATTATGATCAAAAAAACCTGTGAATATTTATTTGCATATTATCCTTCCTATAATATTATTATATATGTATTATTAATAACAAAAACATTATTAAAAAGTGTTCATTCATATATAATTATTATTATAAAAATATTATAAAATATGTATTTATATTATGATCAAAAACATTTATATATATTTATTTGTATATTATCCTTCCTATAATATTATTATATATGTATTATTCATAACAAAAACATTATTAAAAAGTGTTCATTCATATATAATTATAATTATAAAAAAACTTTAAACTATGTATTTATATTATGATCAAAAAAACCTATCAATATTTATTTTCATATTATCGTTTCTATAATATTATTATATTTGTATTATTAATTACAAAAACATTACTAAAAAGTGTTCATTCATATATAATTATTATTATAAAAAACTTTAAAATATGTATTTATATTATGATAAAAAAAACCTGTGAATATTTATTTGCATATAATCCTTCCTATAATATTATTATATATGTATTATTAATAACAAAAACATTATTAAAAAGTGTTCATTCATATATAATTATTATTATAAAAATATTATAAAATATGTTTTTATATTATGATCAAAAACATTTATATATATTTATTTGTATATTATCCTTCCTATAATATTATTATATATGTATTATTCATAACAAAAACATTATTAAAAAGTGTTCATTCATATATTATTATTATTATAAAAATATTATAAAATATGTATTTATATTATGATCAAAAACATTTATATATATTTATTTGTATATTATCCTTCCTATAATATTATTATATATGTATTATTCATAACAAAAACATTATTAAAAAGTGTTCATTCATATATAATTATAATTATAAAAAAACTTTAAACTATGTATTTATATTATGATCAAAAAAACCTGTCAATATTTATTTGCATATTATCGTTTCTATAATATTATTATATTTGTATTATTAATTACAAAAACATTACTAAAAAGTGTTCATTCATATATAATTATTATTATAAAAAAACTTTAAACTATGTATTTATATTATGATCAAAAAAACCTGTGAATATTTATTTGCATATTATCCTTCCTATAATATTATTATATATGTATTATTAATAACAAAAACATCATTAAAAAGTGTTCATTCATATAAAATTATTTTTATATAAAAATTTTAAAATATGTATTTATATTATGATAAAAAAACCTGTCAATATTTAATTGCATATTATCCTTACTATAATTTTAATATATATGTATTATTATTATTAAAAACATTATTAAAAAGTGTTCATTCATATATAATTATAATTATAAAAATATTATAAAATATGTATTTATATTATGATCAAAAACATTTATATATATTTATTTGTATATTATCCATCCTATAATATTATTATATATGTATTATTCATAACAAAAACATTATTAAAAAGTGTTCATTCATATATAATTATAATTATAAAAAAACTTTAAACTATGTATTTATATTATGATCAAAAAAACCTGTCAATATTTATTTTCATATTATCGTTTCTATAATAATATTATATTTGTATTATTAATTACAAAAACGTTACTAAAAAGTGTTCATTCATATATAATTATTATTATAAAAAACTTTTAAAAAAGGATTTATATTATGATCAAAAAAACCTGTCAATATTTATTTGCATATTATCGTTTCTATAATATTATTATATTTGTATTATTAATTACAAAAACATTACTAAAAAGTGTTCATTCATATATTATTATTATTATAAAAAACTTTAAAATATGTATTTATATTATGATAAAAAAACCTGTGAATATTTATTTGCATATTATCCTTCCTATAATATTATTATATATGTATTATTAATAACAAAAACATTATTAAAAAGTGTTCATTCATATATAATTATTATTATAAAAATATTATAAAATATGTATTTATATTATGATCAAAAACATTTATATATATTTATTTGTATATTATCCTTCCTAAAATATTATTATATATGTATTATTAATAACAAAAACATTATTCAAAAGTGTTCATTCATATATAATTATTATTATAAAAATATTATAAAATATGTATTTATATTATGATCAAAAACATTTATATATATTTATTTGTATATTATCCTTCCTATAATATTATTATATATGTATTATTCATAACAAAAACATCATTAAAAAGTGTTCATTCATATATAATTATTTTTATATAAAAATTATAAAATATGTATTTATATTATGATAAAAAAAACCTGTCAATATTTAATTGCATATTATCCTTACTATAATATTAAAATATATGTATTCTTATTATTAAAAACATTATTAAAAAGTGTTCATTCATAAATAATTATAATTATAAAAATATTATAAAATATGTATTTA
The DNA here is from genome assembly GCF_028750875.1 of Macrosteles quadrilineatus. NCBI lineage: Eukaryota > Metazoa > Arthropoda > Insecta > Hemiptera > Cicadellidae > Macrosteles > Macrosteles quadrilineatus. The sequence continues at coordinate 15,467,463 of NW_026542598.1, read as the reverse complement.
TATTATGATCAAAAACATTTTTATATATTTATTTGTATATTATTATAATTATAAAAATATTATAAAATATGTATTTATATTATGATCAAAAACATTTTTATATATTTATTTGTATATTATCCTTCCTATAATATTATTATATATGTATTATTCATAACAAAAACATTATTAAAAAGTGTTCATTCATATATAATTATAATTATAAAAAAACTTTAAACTATGTATTTATATTATGATCAAAAAAACCTGTCAATATTTATTTGCATATTATCGTTTCTATAATATTATTATATTTGTATTATTAATTACAAAAACATTACTAAAAAGTGTTCATTCATATATAATTATTATTATAAAAAAACTTTAAACTATGTATTTATATTATGATCAAAAAAACCTGTCAATATTTTTTTGCATATTATCGTTTCTATAATATTATTATATTTGTATTATTAATTACAAAAACATTACTAAAAAGTGTTCATTCATATATTATTATTATTATAAAAAACTTTAAAATATGTATTTATATTATGATCAAAAAAACCTGTGAATATTTATTTGCATATTATCCTTCCTATAATATTATTATATATGTATTATTAATAACAAAAACATTATTAAAAAGTGTTCATTCATATATAATTATTATTATAAAAATATTATAAAATATGTATTTATATTATGATCAAAAACATTTATATATATTTATTTGTATATTATCCTTCCTATAATATTATTATATATGTATTATTAATAACAAAAACATTATTCAAAAGTGTTTATTCATATATAATTATTATTATAAAAATATTATAAAATATGTATTTATATTATGATCAAAAACATTTATATATATTTATTTGTATATTATCCTTCCTATAATATTATTATATATGTATTATTAATAACAAAAACATCATTAAAAAGTGTTCATTCATATATAATTATTTTTATATAAAAATTATAAAATATGTATTTATATTATGATAAAAAAAACCTGTCAATATTTAATTGCATATTATCCTTACTATAATATTATTATATATGTATAATTCATAACAAAAACATTATTAAAAAGTGTTTATTCATATATAATTATAATTATAAAAAAACTTTAAACTATGTATTTATATTATGATCAAAAAAACCTGTCAATATTTATTTTCATATTATCGTTTCTATAATATTATTATATTTGTATTATTAATTACAAAAACATTACTAAAAAGTGTTCATTCATATATAATTATTATTATAAAAAACTTTAAAATATGTATTTATATAATGATAAAAAAAACCTGTGAATATTTATTTGCATATTATTATATATGTATTATTAATTACAAAAACATCATTAAAAAGTGTTCATTCATATAAAATTATTTTTATATAAAAATTTTAAAATATGTATTTATATTATGATAAAAAAAACCTGTCAATATTTAATTGCATATTATCCTTACTATAATTTTAATATATATGTATTATTATTATTAAAAACATTATTAAAAAGTGTTCATTCATATATAATTATAATTATAAAAATATTATAAAATATGTATTTATATTATTATCAAAAACATTTATATATATTTATTTGTAAATTATCCTTCCTATAATATTATTATATATGTATTATTCATAACAAAAACATTATTAAAAAGTGTTCATTCATATATAATTATAATTATAAAAAAACTTTAAACTATGTATTTATATTATGATCAAAAAAACCTGTGAATATTTATTTGCATATTATCCTTCCTATAATATTATTATATATGTATTATTAATAACAAAAACATTATTAAAAAGTGTTCATTCATATATAATTATTATTATAAAAATATTATAAAATATGTATTTATATTATGATCAAAAACATTTATATATATTTATTTGTATATTATCCTTCCTATAATATTATTATATATGTATTATTAATAACAAAAACATTATTCAAAAGTGTTCATTCATATATAATTATTATTATAAAAATATTATAAAATATGTATTTATATTATGATCAAAAACATTTATATATATTTATTTGTATATTATCCTTCCTATAATATTATTATATATGTATTATTAATAACAAAAACATCATTAAAAAGTGTTCATTCTTATATAATTATTTTTATATAAAAATTATAAAATATGTATTTATATTATGATAAAAAAAACCTGTCAATATTTAATTGCATATTATCCTTACTATAATATTATTATATATGTATTATTCATAACAAAAACATTATTAAAAAGTGTTCATTCATATATAATTATAATTATAAAAAAACTGTAAACTATGTATTTATATTATGATCAAAAAAACCTGTCAATATTTATTTTCATATTATCGTTTCTATAATATTATTATATTTGTATTATTAATTACAAAAACATTACTAAAAAGTGTTCATTCAAATATAATTATTATTATAAAAAACTTTAAAATATGTATTTATATTATGATAAAAAAAACCTGTGAATATTTATTTGCATATTATCCTTCCTATAATATTATTATATATGTATTATTAATTACAAAAACATCATTAAAAAGTGTTCATTCATATAAAATTATTTTTATATAAAAATTTTAAAATATGTATTTATATTATGATAAAAAAAACCTGTCAATATTTAATTGCATATTATCCTTCCTATAATTTTAATATATATGTATTATTATTATTAAAAACATTATTAAAAAGTGTTCATTCATATATAATTATAATTATAAAAATATTATAAAATATGTATTTATATTATGATCAAAAACATTTATATATATTTATTTGTATATTATCCTTCCTATAATATTATTATATATGTATTATTCATAACAAAAACATTATTAAAAAGTGTTCATTCATATATAATTATAATTATAAAAAAACTTTAAACTATGTATTTATATTATGATCAAAAAAACCTGTCAATATTTATTTTCATATTATCGTTTCTATAATAATATTATATTTGTATTATTAATTACAAAAACATTACTAAAAAGTGTTCATTCATATATAATTATTATTATAAAAAACTTTAAAATATGTATTTATATTATGATAAAAAAAACCTGTGAATATTTATTTGCATATTATCCTTCCTATAATATTATTATATATGTATTATTAATTACAAAAACATCATTAAAAAGTGTTCATTCATATATAATTATTTTTATATAAAAATTTTAAAATATGTATTTATAATATGATAAAAAAAACCTGTCAATATTTAATTGCATATTATCCTTACTATAATATTAATATATATGTATTATTATTATTAAAATCATTATTAAAAAGTGTTTATTCATATATAATTATAATTATAAAAATATTATAAAATATGTATTTATATTATGATCAAAAACATTTATATATATTTATTTGTATATTATCCTTCCTATAATATTATTATATATGTATTATTAATAACAAAAACATTATTAAAAAGTGTTCATTCATATATAATTATTATTATAAAAATATTATAAAATATGTATTTATATTATGATCAAAAACATTTATATATATTTATTTGTATATTATCCTTCCTATAATATTATTATATATGTATTATTCATAACAAAAACATTATTAAAAAGTGTTCATTCATATATAATTATAATTATAAAAAAACTTTAAACTATGTATTTATATTATGATCAAAAAAACCTGTCAATATTTATTTGCATATTATCGTTTCTATAATATTATTATAGTTGTATTATTAATTACAAAAACATTACTAAAAAGTGTTCATTCATATATAATTATTATTATAAAAAACTTTAAACTATGTATTTATATTATGATCAAAAAAACCTGTCAATATTTATTTGCATATTATCGTTTCTATAATATTATTATATTTGTATTATTAATTACAAAAACATTACTAAAAAGTGTTCATTCATATATAATTATTATTATAAAAATATTATAAAATATGTATTTATATTATGATCAAAAACATTTATATATATTTATTTGTATATTATCCTTCCTATAATATTATTATATATGTATTATTAATAACAAAAACATTATTCAAAAGTGTTCATTCATATAAAATTATTATTAAAAAAATATTATAAAATATGTATTTATATTATGATCAAAAACATTTATATATATTTATTTGTATATTATCCTTCCTATAATATTATTACATATGTATTATTAATAACAAAAACATCATTAAAAAGTGTTCATTCATATATAATTATTTTTATATAAAAATTTTAAAATATATATTTATATTATGATAAAAAAACCTGTCAATATTTAATTGCATATTATCCTTAGTATAATATTAATATATATGTATTATTATTATTAAAAACATTATTAAAAAGTGTTCATTCATATATAATTATAATTATAAAAATATTATAAAATATGTATTTATATTATGATCAAACACATTTATATATATTTATTTGTATATTATCCTTCCTATAATATTATTATATATGTATTATTCATAACAAAAACATTATTAAAAAGTGTTCATTCATATATAATTATAATTATAAAAAAACTTTAAACTATGTATTTATATTATGATCAAAAAAACCTGTCAATATTTATTTTCATATTATCGTTTCTATAATATTATTATATTTGTATTATTAATTACAAAAACATTACTAAAAAGTGTTCATTCATATATAATTATTATTATAAAAAACTTTAAAATATGTATTTATATTATGATAAAAAAAACCTGTCAATATTTATTTTCATATTATCGTTTCTATAATATTATTATATTTGTATTATTAATTACAAAAACATTACTAAAAAGTGTTCATTCATATATAATTATTATTATAAAAAACTTTAAAATATGTATTTATATTATGATAAAAAAAACCTGTGAATATTTATTTGCATATTATCCTTCCTATAATATTATTATATATGTATTATTAATTACAAAAACATCATTAAAAAGTGTTCATTCATATATAATTATTTTTATATAAAAATTTTAAAATATGTATTTATATTATGATAAAAAAAACCTGTCAATATTTAATTGCATATTATCCTTACTATAATATTAATATATATGTATTATTATTATTAAAAACATTATTAAAAAGTGTTCATTCATATATAATTATAATTATAAAAATATTATTAAATATGTATTTATATTATGATCAAAAACATTTATATATATTTATTTGTATATTATCCTTCCTATAATATTATTATATATGTATTATTCATAACAAAAACATTATTAAAAAGTGTTCATTCATATATTATTATTATTATAAAAATATTATAAAATATGTATTTATATTATGATCAAAAAAATTTATATATATTTATTTGTATATTATCCTTCCTATAATATTATTTTATATGTATTATTCATAACAAAAACATTATTAAAAAGTGTTCATTCATATATATTATAATTATAAAAAAACTTTAAACTATGTATTTATATTATGATCAAAAAAACCTGTCAATATTTATTTGCATATTATCGTTTCTATAATATTATTATATTTGTATTATTAATTACAAAAACATTACTAAAAAGTGTTCATTCATATATAATTATTATTATAAAAAAACTTTAAACTATGTATTTATATTATGATCAAAAAAACCTGTCAATATTTATTTGCATATTATCGTTTCTATAATATTATTATATTTGTATTATTAATTACAAAAACATTACTAAAAAGTGTTCATTCATATATTATTATTATTATAAAAAACTTTAAAATATGTATTTATATTATGATAAAAAAACCTGTGAATATTTATTTGCATATTATCCTTCCTATAATATTATTATATATGTATTATTAATAACAAAAACATTATTAAAAAGTGTTCATTCATATATAATTATTATTATAAAAATATTATAAAATATGTATTTATATTATGATCAAAAACATTTATATATATTTATTTGTATATTATCCTTCCTATAATATTATTATATATGTATTATTCATAACAAAAACATTATTAAAAAGTGTTCATTCATATATAATTATAATTATAAAAAAACTTTAAACTATGTATTTATATTATGATCAAAAAAACCTGTCAATATTTATTTGCATATTATCGTTTCTATAATATTATTATATTTGTATTATTAATTACAAAAACATTACTAAAAAGTGTTCATTCATATATAATTATTATTATAAAAAAACTTTAAACTATGTATTTATATTATGATCAAAAAAACCTGTCAATATTTATTTGCATATTATCGTTTCTATAATATTATTATATTTGTATTATTAATTACAAAAACATTACTAAAAAGTGTTCATTCATATATAATTATTATTATAAAAATATTATAAAATATGTATTTATATTATGATCAAAAACATTTATATATATTTATTTGTATATTATCCTTCCTATAATATTATTATATATGTATTATTAATAACAAAAACATTATTCAAAAGTGTTCATTCATATAAAATTATTATTAAAAAAATATTATAAAATATGTATTTATATTATGATCAAAAACATTTATATATATTTATTTGTATATTATCCTTCCTATAATATTATTATATATGTATTATTAATAACAAAAACATCATTAAAAAGTGTTCATTCATATATAATTATTTGTATATAAAAATTTTAAAATATATATTTATATTATGATAAAAAAACCTGTCAATATTTAATTGCATATTATCCTTACTATAATATTAATATATATGTATTATTATTATTAAAAACATTATTAAAAAGTGTTCATTCATATATAATTATAATTATAAAAATATTATAAAATATGTATTTATATTATGATCAAAAACATTTATATATATTTATTTGTATATTATCCTTCCTATAATATTATTATATATGTATTATTCATAACAAAAACATTATTAAAAAGTGTTCATTCATATATAATTATAATTATAAAAAAACTTTAAACTATGTATTTATATTATGATCAAAAAAACCTGTCAATATTTATTTTCATATTATCGTTTCTATAATATTATTATATTTGTATTATTAATTACAAAAACATTACTAAAAAGTGTTCATTCATATATAATTATTATTATAAAAAACTTTAAAATATGTATTTATATTATGATAAAAAAAACCTGTCAATATTTATTTTCATATTATCGTTTCTATAATATTATTATATTTGTATTATTAATTACAAAAACATTACTAAAAAGTGTTCATTCATATATAATTATTATTATAAAAAAACTTTAAACTATGTATTTATATTATGATCAAAAAAACCTGTCAATATTTATTTGCATATTATCGTTTCTATAATATTATTATATTTGTATTATTAATTACTAAAACATCATTAAAAAGTGTTCATTCATATATAATTATTTTTATATAAAAATTATAAAATATGTATTTATATTATGATAAAAAAACCTGTCAATATTTAATTGCATATTATCCTTACTATAATATTAATATATATGTATTATTATTATTAAAAACATTATTAAAAAGTGTTCATTCATATATAATTATAATTATAAAAATATTATAAAATATGTATTTATATTATGATCAAAAACATTTTTATATATTTATTTGTATATTATCCTTCCTATAATATTACCACAAATACACAATAAGGGTTCTCACTCAAATAATATTCAATGATAAGGCTCAATTAATTAGCAAAATTAAAATTACTAACTAATATCTATGTACACAACCACTAAATAAATTAGGGTTCACAACGCACCACGCTGTAACAGAAAACAGGTTAGGCCTACCCAACCGACTATAAAATCACAGCAGGTCTGCCTAAAACTCTGCTCAACAGTTCAGGTCCGCAGCCAATCTGCACAAGTCCGCAGCAAATCTGCACAAATAAAATTATTTTGTTCGGGCGCCGTTAATACGTCAGCAACTCAGCACCACTGCCAACCATAGTCCCTGTTCGCAGGCGCCATCTTGCGACGAAATTTTCTGCACTGGAAAAAAATATATTAATTAAAAGTGCAGCAGTCGCAACCGTTTGCCGGGGATAGCTCAGCCTACAATGGCTGGGTAAAGTTCCAGGGTCTGCGATAAGGTCGGGGAAACCACTAGGCCAATAGCCGGGTCTAACCGGTATAGGACTGGCTCATACACGGGCACTGTGAACAAGTCAAAAACAAGTCACAAAACAAACGTGCAATAATCACTACCAGGCCTACGCCGATTCTCCACACTCCTAGGGGGTCGTTGCTGACTACGCAACTCGGGCTTCGTCCTAACTATCCAATAGTTAAGCCCAGAGTGCCTAAAACACAGTGAGTTACACGACGACTTGCCAATAAAAACCACAACGCGAGTTATCAAAAGGCGGGGTCTACTAGGCCACTATAATCCAATACACAACTCTAATGCCCAAGCTAAGAATCAATCAGTTCACTCAATAATCGTACCACATAATAATATACAAGTACACTATAGGTAGAGTGACTACGCCACGAATAGCTGGTCTCAATAAATACCAAGCCAGACAGGCAAAACTAAATGGCAATTGCACTATTAAAATATTGAGCTACTTAGTAGCAGATAAATAACTGTTAAATACGTTCCAAACACTAGATAAATATATTATCTGATAGCCGGTACTCCGCTATCCAAGCTACCGAGATAACGTGTTGGACTACCAAACAAGCTGTTCAGGTTAAATTAAAATAATCAAATGAATAAACAATAACAACCCTACTACTGCTACTGCCAACTTTATGTTACTTAGCTGGGCTTCTGTTAATAGGCTAATAAAACTAGCTACTAGCCTACTGGCCTCGTGCTTCCAACTACGCACGCTAAATCGTGCAGCCTAGGTTTGTCGGGCCTCAGAGTTATTAGTAATATAACTAACTCTAGGTACAACGCAAAATAATAACTACTACAGCCAATTAAATTATATTATTTCGCTCTAGGGACGAACACATTGAAGCACTCTGCCATAAGCTAAGCACCGCAATTTTTGCACTGAGAAGAACAATGGCTGTGAGCACAGAAGAGGCGGCACTAACAGCATACTATGCCCTTCTTGAGAGTATTCTCTGTTATGGCATTGTGGTGTGGGGTGGATCGTCGGCACAGAACCTTAACAGAGTTCTCATCATGCAAAAGAGGGCTGTTTGAACCCTGACTGGCATTGAGACAACAGATAGTTGCAGACCACAGTTTAGGAGGTTAAAAATCCTGACCGTAGTCAACCTCTTCATACTACGGACTCTTACCATTGTCGACTCTTCCAGGACCTGTCGTCATCAGGAGGTGCACTCATACAACACAAGACGAAGAAATGATTACAACCTTCCTGCTCACAACACAAGGCTCTATGAAGAGAAACCCTCATACATGCGTGCCAAGTTTTTTAACGTCCTTCCCGTCCACTTGAAGTCTCTTCAACCCAGAAAACTGAAGAAAGAACTAAAGTGCTGGCTGTTACATAGACCATTTTATAGTCTGAATGAGTATTTGTCTTGACAAGAACTTGAATAAATCATCACTGCAAGAACTCTGATAAGCTATTTTTTATTCTTAAAAAATAACAATTTGTTTTGACTTTTATATAGCAATTGCACAATTCTGTATTGACGCCCTTTCAATCTTAAAGATTGTAAATAAAGTATTCTTGTATCTTGTATCTTGTATCTTGTATCTCTAGCACCTGCCCAGAACCGTCAGGAATACACTTTAATATTATTCCTGACTAATATAAATCCTAACTACCGTCAGGCTTCTAACTCTCGCAATAAAACCAGATATTAATATTATCAAACTAATAATATCAAGTCGTCCACTCACCACAAGTGGGTCAGTACCCAACTTACACCAACACTCGGCGCGATCACACCACCAGCATACTCCGACACCACTGTCACGTACACCACTGGACGTCTCACTAGACACACGCTCGCTCTTCACTGCACGGGATCCACGACTCGAATGTCTCTGTCCTAGGCTATCCTGAAGATCTAGGATATCCCAGGCTTATCGGCACTGATAAGCAGGGTCAAAGGGCGCTCGCTAGCCTCGCTGCCGCCGCTCACTCACCTCATCAATCGGTGCGCGGCCAAATAGCAAATAATTACCCCCCTAGGAAAAATAACTCGTTACACTTTTAGCGGCAGTAGTGTTACAGTTGACTTTGATTTTAGCGTATTGTGGTGTAATTCTCTTCTTGATGCATTCTTTGTTTGAAGTAAATATCTGCAATCTTCATGGAAATCTTGATTCTTGTATCCCTATATTTTGCTGCTAATTTTGCTTGACTAGCTTCACTAAATAACTTCTTGATCAGCATTGTACGTGTTATTAAATTTACGGAAAGTAAATAAAAGAAACGTCTTATAACACTTAAAACATATATTTACGCTTATACTGTTACTCACAAGACGGTAAATATACAAAAAAGGTGGTAAGTAGTGATCGATTTCGATTGGACACTCCAATCATCATCAGACCCAATAGGCGAATGACAAGAATCTTGAATGGCGTCCCTACTTATACCCTATTGGCTACCGGAAGCACCGGCCAATACATTTTTATAAGTGCAACTGGAATCAAAATGTATTTGTTCATTAATCAACTTATTTCTATCTTTACATTTTTCCTTATAAATATACAATTCTTCCCAAGCATTCATTACATATCCTTTCTTACAATTCTTTAAAATATCTAGACTATCCTCCATTTTTCCTAGTGAGTGCCCATTTTGTAACAGGTGTTGTGCGACATTTGATCTTTCCGGTTTGTTGTTCCTCCATGCAGATATGTGGTTTTTGAAGCGATAACGAAGTTCACAGTCTGTCCAATGTAGAAGCTATCACAATCGTCACAATTGATTTTATATATGCCTGAAGTGTCGAATTTGTTACAATCTTCTATTTTTGGATGCAGTATTTTACTCATGGTGTTCTGAGTCCTGTAGGCTATTGAAACTCCGTATTTCTTGAATCTGTTAGCAGTCCTTTGTGTTGTAGTCCCCGTGTAGCTAAATGTGATATATCTAGTGTTTTCCTCTTTTATCTCTTCTAATGTTGTTCTGCTGTGTAGTGTATTCTGTCTATCGATTTTCCTCCTCGTCTTCCTTGCGATGTCCTCTATCGTCTTGGTCCGAAATCCATTCACTTGAGCGATCTTCTAAATGGTGTCCAGTTCTTTTTTCCTATAGGTTTGGCTAAGTGGGATCTTATAGGCTCGGTACAGCATAGATCTAAAGGCTGCGGTCTTGTGGATTGTCGGATGGATAGACTTGTTGTTGATTGTAGTGTCCGTTTGCGTAGGTTTCCTGTAGATGTCAAACTCTATCTTGCTGTCTTTTCTCTCTAATGTGAGGTCCAGGAATTTGATCTTTTTGTTTTCTTCAAACTCGTTAGTAAAGGTTAGGTTCGGGTGGTGGTTGTTTAGTGTCTGCATCATCGTTTCGTGCTCCTGCTCCTGGGCTTGTCTGAAGATAACAAGAATGTCGTCTACATATCTAACATACAGTTTTACATCATGATTTTTTCTTAAATTCGTTAACATTTCTTTTTCCTGATGCTGTAAAAATATTTCTGACAAAATTGCCGAAAGTGGACTTCCCATAGCTAAACCATCTGTTTGTTCGTAAAATCTATTGTTGAATCAAAAATAATTTTGCTTCAAAACAGTCACAAGTAATTTTACAATCTGATTGACATATTCATCGTCTAAACTATTCTGTAAAAGCCTATATTTAACAAGATCTACAGTTTCAGATACAGGAATGTTTGTGTACAGATTTGCGATATCAAATGAGACTAGCCTACTATTCGAATCTATATCTATGTTCTTGACACGTTCAACAAATTCATACCTATTCTTTACATTGTATACATGTTCTAATTCTAAATCATTGCTGAGCTTACTTGCTAACAATTTTGAAACATTGTAGGTAGGAGCACATTTAAAGTTAACTAATGGTCTGATGGGTACATTCTTCTTGTGTATTTTTGGGATCCCTTTCATCACGGGCGCTTTAGAATTTAGGATGTTCATCTTCTGTCGACATTCTTCGGGAATCACTCTGGTGCATCTCTTCACGACGTCGGACAGCTCTCTTTGGTACTTCTGCGTTGGATCCTTTTTCAGCTCTTTGAAGTTATTTTCTTTGATGAAATCTTCCGTCTTCTTTATATATTCTTCTTTTCCGAGCACTACAATGGCGTTGCTTTTGTCTGCTTTCACAACGATTGAGCTATTCTCTTCCAGTTTCTTCTTTATTTTGCTGCACGTCTTCAGTTCTTAATTTCTGCTGGGATCTATGTGTCCTTGGCTGGTGAAATCGTTGGCTGTTACTTCCTTCCGAACGGCATAATGGTCTACGTCTCTGAGTGATTTTACATTTGCTTCAACTTCAGTAGCTAGTAGTTCGTTTTCGCCCTTCTTCTTCATTGGGAAATTGTACTTCATTCCGTAGTTCAGTATTTTCGTTTCTTCTTCACTGAATTGAATGTCTGTAAGGTTGATGACTCTCTTCTGGAATTTGTGTTCTGTACTGGTCCTATCCAAGTCTTTATTAGGTGTATTCTTCTCTACGAGTTTGTCTAATTTGTAGTTTATCCGTAAATATTTCCTGTCCATGGCATCTTCAACCTCTTCACTGACGACTTCGTGTAGTAAATTCCATGCTATTAGTCCGTATGATCTCAAAAATTGTAGGTGGATGTCGTAGGCAATCTGGTTCAGTTCTTCTTTTTCACAGTAAAGTTGTTTGATCATATTTTGGATGAATAATACCTCTCCTTGTTCCTTGATCTTTTAGCGGCAGTAGTTTACAGTTGACTTTGATTTTAGCGTATTGTGGTGTAATTCTCTTCTTGATGCATTCTTTGTTTGAAGTAAATATCTGCAATCTTCATGGAAATCTTGATTCTTGTATCCATATATTTTGCTGCTAATTTTGCTTGACTAGCTTCACTAAATAACTTCTTGATCAGCATTGTACGTGTTATTAAATTTACGGAAAGTAAATAAAAGAAACGTCTTAAAACACTTAAAACATATATTTACGCTTATACTGTTACTCACAAGACGGTAAATTTACAAAAAAGGTGGTAAGTGGTGATCGATTTCGATTGGACACTCCAATCATCATCAGACCCAATAGGCGAATGACAAGAATCTTGAATGGCGTCCCTACTTATACCCTATTGGCTACCGGAAGCACCGGCCAATACATTTTTATAAGTGCAACTGGAATCAAAATGTATTTGTTCATTAATCAACTTATTTCTATCTTTACATTTTTCCTTATAAATATACAATTCTTCCCAAGCATTCATTACATATCCTTTCTTACAATTCTTTAAAATATCTAGACTATCCTCCATTTTTCCTAGTGAGTGCCCATTTTGTAACAGGTGTTGTGCGACATTTGATCTTTCCGGTTTGTTGTTCCTCCATGCAGATATGTGGTTTTTGAAGCGGTTAACGAAGTTCACAGTCTGTCCAATGTAGAAGCTATCACAATCGTCACAATTGATTTTATATATGCCTGAAGTGTCGAATTTGTTACAATCTTCTATTTTTGGATGCAGTATTTTACTCATGGTGTTCTGAGTCCTGTAGGCTATTGAAACTCCGTATTTCTTGAATCTGTTAGCAGTCCTTTGTGTTGTAGTCCCCGTGTAGCTAAATGTGATATATCTAGTGTTTCCTCTTTTATCTCTTCTAATGTTGTTCTGCTGTGTAGTGTATTCTGTCTATCGATTTTCCTCCTCGTCTTCCTTGCGATGTCCTCTATCGTCTTGGTCCGAAATCCATTCACTTGAGCGATCTTCTAAATGGTGTCCAGTTCTTTTTTCCTATAGGTTTGGCTAAGTGGGATCTTATAGGCTCGGTACAGCATAGATCTAAAGGCTGCGGTCTTGTGGATTGTCGGATGGATAGACTTGTTGTTGATTGTAGTGTCCGTTTGCGTAGGTTTCCTGTAGATGTCAAACTCTATCTTGCTGTCTTTTCTCTCTAATGTGAGGTCCAGGAATTTGATCTTTTTGTTTTCTTCAAACTCGTTAGTAAAGGTTAGGTTCGGGTGGTGGTTGTTTAGTGTCTGCATCATCGTTTCGTGCTCCTGCTCCTGGGCTTGTCTGAAGATAACAAGAATGTCGTCTACATATCTAACATACAGTTTTACATCATGATTTTTTCTTAAATTCGTTAACATTTCTTTTTCCTGATGCTGTAAAAATATTTCTGACAAAATTGCCGAAAGTGGACTTCCCATAGCTAAACCATCTGTTTGTTCGTAAAATCTATTGTTGAATCAAAAATAATTTTGCTTCAAAACAGTCACAAGTAATTTTACAATCTGATTGACATATTCATCGTCTAAACTATTCTGTAAAAGCCTACATTTAACAAGATCTACAGTTTCAGATACAGGAATGTTTGTGTACAGATTTGCGATATCAAATGAGACTAGCCTACTATTCGAATCTATATCTATGTTCTTGACACGTTCAACAAATTCATACCTATTCTTTACATTGTATACATGTTCTAATTCTAAATCATTGCTGAGCTTACTTGCTAACAATTTTGAAACATTGTAGGTAGGAGCACATTTAAAGTTAACTAATGGTCTGATGGGTACATTCTTCTTGTGTATTTTTGGGATCCCTTTCATCACGGGCGCTTTAGAATTTAGGATGTTCATCTTCTGTCGACATTCTTCGGGAATCACTCTGGTGCATCTCTTCACGACGTCGGACAGCTCTCTTTGGTACTTCTGCGTTTGATCCTTTTCAGCTCTTTGAAGTTATTTTCTTTGATGAAATTTTCTGTCTTCTTTATATATTCTTCTTTTCCGAGCACTACAATGGCGTTGCTTTTGTCTGCTTTCACAACGATTGAGCTATAAATGTTTTTGATCATAATATAAATACATAGTTTAAAGTTTTTTATAATTATAATTATATATGAATGAACACTTTTTAATAATGTTTTTGTTATTAATAATACATATATAATAATATTATAGGAAGGATAATATACAAATAAATATATATATAAATGTTTTTAATCATAATATAAATACATATTTTATAGTATTTTTATAATTATAATTATATATGAATGAACACTTTTTAATAATGTTTTTGTAATTAATAATACATATATAATAATATTACAGGAAGAATAATATGCAAATAAATATTGACAGGTTTTTTGATCATAATATAAATACATAGTTTAAAGTTTTTTAATAATTTTACAAGTAATACAAATAAATATATATATAAATGTTTTTGATCATAATATAAATACATATTTTATAATATTTTTATAATTATAATTATATATGAATGAACACTTTTTAATAATGTTTTTAATAATAATAATACATATATAAATATAATAGTAAGGATAATATGCAATTAAATATTGACAGATTTTTTTATCCAAATATAAAAACATATTTTAAAATTTTTTTATAATAATAATTATATATGAATGAACACTTTTTAATGATGTTTTTGTAATTAATAATACATATATAATAATATTATAGGAAGGATAATATGCAAATAAATATTCACAGGTTTTTTTTATCATAATATAAATACATAGTTTAAAGTTTTTTTATAATTATAATTAAATATGAATAAACACTTTTTAATAATGTTTTTGTTATTAATAATACATATATAATAATATTATAGGAAGGATAATATACAAATAAATATATATAAATGTTTTTGATCATAATATAAATACATATTTAATAATATTTTTATAATTATAATTATATATGAATGAACACTTTTTAATAATGTTTTTAATAATAATAATACATACATATTAATATTTTAGTAAGGTTAATATACAAATAATTATTAACAGGTTTTTTTGATCATAATATAAATACATATTTTAAAGTTTTTTTATAATAATAATTATATATGAATGAATACTTTTTAATAATGTTTTTGTAATTTATTATACATATATAATAATATTATAGGATGGATAATATACAAATAAATATATATAATTTTTTGATCGTAATATAAATACATATTTTATAATTTTTTCATAATTATAATTATATATGAATCAACACTTTTTAATAATGTTTTTGTAATTAATAATACATATATAATAATATTATAGGAAGGATAATATACAAATAAATATATATAAATGTTTTTGATCATAATATAAATACATATTTATAATATTTTTATAATTATAATTATATATGAATGAACACTTTTTAATAATGTTTTTAATAATAATAATACATACATATTAATATTATAGTAAGGATAATATGCAAATAAATATTGACAGGTTTTTTTGATCATAATATAAATACATTTTTTAAAGTTTCTTTATAATTATAATTATATATGAATGAACACTTTTTAATGATGTTTTTGTAATTAATAATACATATATAATATTATTTGGTGAAAGATAATATGCTAATAAATATATATATACATTTTTTGTTCATAATATAAATACATATTTTAAAGTTTTTTATAATTATAATTATATATGAAAGTATACATTTTAATAATGTTTTTAATATTAATAATATATATATAATAATATTAAAGGAATAATAATATGCAAATAAATATATATACATTTTTTGATCATAATATAAATACATATTTTAAAGATTTTTTTTATAATTATAATTGTATATGAATGAATACATTTTAATAATGTTTTTGTTATTAATAATACATATATAATAATATTATAGGAAGGATAATATACAAATAAATATATATAAATGTTTTTAATCATAATATAAATACATATTTTATAATATTTTTATAATTATAATTATATATGAATGAACACTTTTTAATAATGTTTTTAATAATAATAATACATACATATTAATATTATAGTAAGGTTAATATGCAAATAAATATTGACAGGCTTTTTTGATCATAATATAAATACATTTTTTAAAGTTTTTTTATAATAATAATTATATATAAATAAACACTTTTTAATGATGTTTTTGTAATTAATAATACATATATAATAATATTATAGGAAGGATATTATGCAAATAAATATTCACAGGTTTTTTTGATCATAATATAAATACATATTTTAAAGTTTTTTTTTATAATTATAATTATAAATTAATGAACACTTTTTAATAATGTTTTTGTTATAATTAATACATATATAATAATATTATAGGAAGGATAATATACAAATAAATATATATAAATGTTTTTGATCATAATATAAATACATATTTTATAATATTTTTATAATTATAGTTATATATGAATGAACACTTTTTAATAATGTTTTTAATAATAATAATACATATATATTAATATTATAGTAAGGATAATATGCAATTAAATATTGACAGGTTTTTTTATCATAATATAAATACATATTTTAAAATTTTTATATAAAAATAATTATATATGAATGAACACTTTTTAATGATGTTTTTGTAATTAATAATACATATATAATAATATTATAGGAAGGATAATATGCAAATATATATTCACAGGTTTTTTTGATCATAATATAAATACATATTTTAAAGTTTTTTTATAATAATAATTATATACGAATGAACACTTTTTAGTAATGTTTTTGTAATTAATAATACAAATATAATAATATTATAGAAAGGATAATATACAAATAAATAAATATAAATATTTTTGATCATAATATAAATACATATTTTATAATATTTTTAAAATTATAATTATATATGAATGAACACTTTTTAATAATGTTTTTGTTATTAATAATACATATATAATAATATTATAGGAAGAATAATATACAAATAAATATATATACTGTTTTGATCATAATATAATTACATATTTTATAATATTTTTAGAATAATAATTATATATGAATGAAAAATTTTTAATAATGTTTTTGTAATTAATAATACATATATAATAATATTATAGGAAGGATAATATTCAACTAAATATTGACAGGTTTTTTTTTATCATAATATTAATACATAGTTTAAAGTTTTTTTATAATTTTATTTTATATATATGAATGAATATAATAAGGTTTTTGTAATTTATTATACATATATAATAATATTATAGGATGGATAATATACAAATAAATATATATAATTTTTTGATCATAATATAAATACATATTTTATAATTTTTTCATAATTATAATTATATATGAATCATTATTTTTTAATAATGTTTTTATAATTAATAATACATACATAATTTTATTATGTGAAAGATAATATGCTAATAAATATATATATACATTTTTTATATCCTTCCTATAATATTATTATATATGTATTATTAATTACAAAAACATTATTAAAAAGTGTTCATTCATATATAATTATTATTATAAAAATATTATAAAATATGTATTTATATTATGATCAAAACAGTATATATATTTATTTGTATATTATTCTTCCTATAATATTATTATTTATGTATTATTAATAACAAAAACATTATTAAAAGTGTTCATTCATATATAATTATAATTATAAAAATATTATAAAATAGGTATTTATATTATGATCAAAAACATTATTATATATTTATTTGTATATTATCCTTTCTATAATATTATTATATTTGTATTATTAATTACAAAAACATTACTAAAAAGTGTTCATTCATATATAATTATGATTATAAAAAAACTTTAAAATATGTATTTATATTATGATAAAAAAAACCTATGAATATTTATTTGCATATTATCCTACCTATAATATTATTATATATGTATTATTAATTACAAAAACATAATTAAAAAGTGTTCATTCATATATAATTATTTTTATATAAAAATTTTAAAATATGTATTTATATTATGATAAAAAAACCTGTCAATATTTAATTGCATATTATCCTTACTATAATATTAATATATATGTATTATTATTATTAAAAACATTATTAAAAAGTGTTCATCCATATATAAATATAATTATAAAAATATTATAAAATATGTATTTATATTATGATCAAAAACATTTATATATATTTATTTGTATATTATCCTTCCTATAATATTATTATATATGTATTTTATTATAACAAAAACATTATTAAAAAGTATTCATTCATATATAATTATAATTATAAAAAAACTTTAAAATATGTATTTATATTATGATAAAAAAAAACCTATGAATATTTATTTGCATATTATCCTTCCTATAATATTATTATATAAAAATGTATTTTTAATTACAAAAACATCATTAAAAAGTGTTCATTCATATATAATTATTATTATAAAAAAACTTTAAAAAATGTATTTATATTATGATCAAAAATACCTGTCAATATTTATTTGCATATTAACCTTACTATAATATTAATATGTATGTATTATTATTAATAAAAACATTATTAAAAAGTGTTCATTCATATATAATTATAATTATAAAAATATTATAAAATATGTATTTATATTATAATTAAAAACATTTATATATATTTATTTGTATATTATCCTTCCTATAATATTATTATATATGTATTATTAATTACAAAAACATTATTAAAATGTATTTATTCATATACAATTATAATTATAAAAAAAATCTTTAAAATATGTATTTATATTATGATCAAAAATGTATATATATATTTATTAGCATATTATCTTTCACCTAATAATATTATATATGTATTATTAATTATAAAAACATTATTAAAAAGTGTTGATTCATATATAATTATTATTATAAAAATATTATAAAATATGTATTTATATTATGATCAAAAACATTTATATATATTTATTTGTATATTATCCTTCCTATAATATTATTATATATGTATTATTAATTACAATAACATTATTAAAAAGTGTTGATTCATATATAATTATAATTATGAAAAAATTATAAAATATGTATTTATATTATGATCAAAAAATTATATATATTTATTTGTATATTATCCATCCTATAATATTATTATATATGTATAATTAATTACAAAAACATAATTAAAATGTATTCATTCATATATAATTAAAGTTATAAAAAAACTTTAAACTATGTATTTATATTATGATCAAAAAAACCTGTCAATATTTAGTTGGATATTATCCTTCCTATAATATTATTATATATGTATTATTAATTACAAAAACATTATTAAAAAGTGTTCATTCATATATAATTATTATTATAAAAATATTATAAAATATGTATTTATATTATGATCAAAAACATTTATATATATTTATTTGTATATTATCCTTCCTATAATATTATTATATATGTATTATTATTAACAAAAACATTATTAAAAAGTGTTCATTCATATATAATTATAATTATAAAAAACTTGAAACTATGTATTTATATTATGATCAAAAAAACCTGTGAATATTTATTTGCATATTATCCTTCCTATAATATTATTATATATGTATAATTATTATTAAAAACATTATTAAAAAGTGTTCATTCATATATAATTGTAATTATAAAAATATTATAAAATATGTATTTATATTATGGTCAAAAACATTTATATATATTTATTTGTATATTATCCTTCCTATAATATTATTATATATGTATTACAAAAACATTATTAAAAAGTGTTCATTCATATATAATTATAATTATAAAATAACTTTAAAAAATGTATTTATATTATGATCAAAAAAACCTGTCAATATTTAGTTGCATATTATCCTTACTATAATATTAATATATATGTATTATTATTATTAAAAACATTATTAAAAAGTGTTAATTCATATATAATTATAATTATAAAAATATTATAAAATATGTATTTATATTATGATCAAAAACATTTATATATATTTATTTGTATATTATCCTTCCTATAATATTATTATATATGTATTATTCATAACAAAAACATTATTAAAAAGTGTTCATTCATATATAATTATAATTATAAAAAAACTTTAAACTATGTTTTTATATTATGATCAAAAAAACCTGTCAATATTTATTTGCATATTATCGTTTCTATAATATTATTATATTTGTATTATTAATTACAAAAACATTACTAAAAAGTGTTCATTCATATATAATTATTATTATAAAAAACTTTAAAATATGTATTTATATTATGATAAAAAAAACCTGTGAATATTTATTTGCATATTATCCTTCCTATAATATTATTATATATGTATTATTAATTACAAACACATCATTAAAAAGTTTTCATTCATATATAATTATTTTTATATAAAAATTTTAAAATATGTATTTATATTATGATGAAAAAACCTGTCAATATTTAATTGCATATTATCCTTACTATAATATTAATATATATGTATTATTAATTACAAAAACATTACTAAAAAGTGTTCATTCATATATAATTATTATTATAAAAAACTTTAAAATATGTATTTATATTATGATAAAAAAAACCTGTGAATATTTATTTGCATATTATCCTTCCTATAATATTATTATATATGTATTATTAATTACAAAAACATCATTAAAAAGTGTTCATTCATATATAATTATTTTTATATAAAAATTTTAAAATATGTATTTATATTATGATAAAAAAAACCTGTCAATATTTAATTGCATATTATCCTTAATATAATATTAATATATATGTATTATTATTATTAAAAACATTATTAAAAAGTGTTCGTTCGTATATAATTATAATTATAAAAATATTATAAGATATGTATTTATATTATGATCAAAAACATTTATATATATTTATTTGTATATTATCCTTCCTATAATATTATTATATATGTATTATTAATAACAAAAACATTATTAAAAAGTGATCATTCATATATAATTATTATTATAAAAATATTATAAAATATGTATTTATATTATGATCAAAAACATTTATATATATTAATTTGTATATTATCCTTCCTATAATATTATTATATATGTATTATTAATAACAAAAACATTATTCAAAAGTGTTCATTCATATATTATTATTATTATAAAAATATTATAAAATATGTATTTATATTATGATCAAAAACATTTATATATATTTATTTGTATATTATCCTTCCTATAATATTATTATATATGTATTATTAATAACAAAAACATCATTAAAAAGTGTTCATTCATATATAATTATTATTATAAAAAACTTTAAACTATGTATTTATATTATGATAAAAAAAACCTGTGAATATTTATTTGCATATTATCCTTCCTATAATATTATTATATATGTATTATTAATTACAAACACATCATTAAAAAGTTTTCATTCATATATAATTATTTTTATATAAAAATTATAAAATATGTATTTATATTATGATAAGAAACACCTGTCAATATTTAATTGCATATTATCCTTACTATAATATTAATATATATGTATTATTATTATTAAAAACATTATTAAAAAGTGTTCATTCATATATAATTATAATTATAAAAATATTATAAAATACGTATTTACATTATGATCAAAAACATTTTTATATACTTATTTGTATATTATCCTTCCTATAATATTATTATATATGTATTATTCATAACAAAAACATTATTAAAAAGTGTTCATTCATATATAATTATAATTATAAAAAAACTTTAAAATATGTATTTATATTATGATAAAAAACCTGTCAATATTTTATTGCATATTATCCTTCCTATAATATTATTATATATGTATTATTAATAACAAAATCATCATTAAAAAGTGTTCATTCATATATAATTATTTTTATATAAAAATTTTAAAATATGTATTTATATTATGATAAAAAAAAACCTGTCAATATTTAATTGCATATTATCCTTACTATAATATTAATATATATGTATTATTATTATTAAAACATTATTAAAAAGTGTTCATTCGTATATAATTATAATTATAAAAATATAATAAAATATGTATTTATATTATGATCAAAAACATTTATATATATTTATTTGTATATTATCCTTCCTATAATATTATTATATATGTATTATTAATAACAAAAACATTATTAAAAAGTGTTCATTCATATATAATTATTATTATAAAAATATTATAAAATATGTATTTATATTATGATCAAAAACATTTATATATATTATTTTTGTATATTATCCTTCCTATAATATAATTATATATGTATTATTAATAACAAAAACATTATTAAAAAGTGTTCATTCATATATTATTAATATTATAAAAATATTATAAAATATGTATTTATATTATGATAAAAAACATTTATATATATTTATTTGTGTATTATCCGTCCTATAATATTATTATATATGTATTATTCATAACAAAAACATTATTAAAAAGTGTTCATTCATATATAATTATAATTATAAAAAAACTGTAAACTATGTATTTATATTATGATCAAAAAACCCTGTCAATATTTATTTGCATATTATCGTTTCTATAATATTATTATATTTGTATTATTAATTACAAAAACATTACTAAAAAGTGTTCATTCATATATAATTATAATTATAAAAAAACTGTAAACTATGTATTTATATTATGATCAAAAAACCCTGTCAATATTTATTTGCATATTATCCTTTCTATAATATTATTATATATGTATTATTAATTACAAAAACATCATTAAAAAGTGTTCATTCATATATAATTATTTTTATATAAAAATTTTAAAATATGTATTTATATTATGATAAAAAAACCTGTCAATATTTAATTGCATATTATCCTTACTATAATATTAATATATATGTATTATTATTATTAAAAACATTATTAAAAAGTGTTCATTCATATATAATTATAATTAAAAAAATATAATAAAATATGTATTTATATTATGATCAAAAACATTTATATATATTTATTTGTATATTATCCTTCCTATAATATTATTATATATGTATTATTCATAACAAAAACATTATTAAAAAGTGTTCATTCATATATAATTAAAATTATAAAAAAACTTTAAACTATGTATTTATATTATGATCAAAAAAACCTGTCAATATTTATTTGCATATTATCGTTTCTATAATATTATTATATTTGTATTATTAATTACAAAAACATTACTAAAAAGTGTTCATTCATATATTAATTATAATTATAAAAATATTATAAAATATGTATTTATATTATGATCAAAAACATTTATATATATTTATTTGTATAAAATCCTTCCTATAATATTATTATATATGTATTATTAATAACAAAAACATTATTAAAAAGTGTTCCTTCATATATAATTATTATTATAAAAATATTATAAAATATGTATTTATATTATGATCAAAAACATTTATATATATTTATTTGTATATTATCCTTCCTATAATATTATTATAAATGTATTATTCATAACAAAAACATGATTAAAAAGTGTTCATTCATATATAATTATAATTATAAAAAAACTTTAAACTATGTATTTATATTATGATAAAAAAAACCTGTCAATATTTATTTGCATATTATCGTTTCTATAATATTATTATATTTGTATTATTAATTACAAAAACATTACTAAAAAGTGTTCATTCATATATAATTATTATTATAAAAAACTTTAAAATATGTATTTATATTATGATAAAAAAAACCTGTGAATATTTATTTGCATATTATCCTTCCTATAATATTATTATATATGTATTATTAATTACAAAAACATCATTAAAAAGTGTTCATTCATATATAATTATTTTTATATAAAAATTTTAAAATATGTATTTATATTATAATAAAAAAAACCTGTGAATATTTAATTGCATATTATCCGGACTATAATATTAATATATATGTATTATTATTATTAAAACATTATTAAAAAGTGTTCATTCATATATAATTATAATTATAAAATTATTATAAAATATGTATTTATATTATGATCAAAAACATTTATATATATTTATTTGTATATTATCCTTCCTATAATATTATTATATATGTATTATTAATAACAAAAACATTATTAAAAAGTGTTCATTCATATATAATTATTATTATAAAAATATAATAAAATATGTATTTATATTATGATCAAAAACATTTATATATATTTATTTGTATATTAGCCTTCCTATTATATTATTATATATGTATTATTAATAACAAAAACATTATTAAAAAGTGTTCATTCATATATAATTATTATAAAAATATTATAAAATATGTATTTATATTATGATCAAAAACATTTATATATATTTATTTGTATATTATCCTTACTATAATTTTATTATATATGTATTATTCATAACAAAAACATTATTAAAAAGTGTTCATTCATATATAATTATAATTATAAAAAAACTTTAAACTATGTATTTATATTATGATCAAAAAAACCTGTCAATATTTATTTGCATATTATCGTTTTTATAATATTATTATATTTGTATTATTAATTACAAAAACATTACTAAAAAGTGTTCATTCATATATAATAATTAATATAAAAAAACTTTAAAATATGTATTTATATTATGATAAAAAAAAACCTGTGAATATTTATTTGCATATTATCCTTCTTATAATATTATTATATATGTATTATTAATTACAAAAACATCATTAAAAAGTGTTCATTCATATATAATTATTTTTATATAAAAATTTTAAAATATGTATTCATATTATGATAAAAAAACCTGTCAATATTTAATTGCGTATTATCCTTACTATAATATTAATATATATGTATTATTATTATTAAAAACATTATTAAAAAGTGTTCATTCATATATAATTATAATTATAAAAATATTATAAAATATGTATTTATATTATGATCAAAAACATTTATATATATTTATTTGTATATTATCCTTCCTATAATATTATTATATATGTATTATTAATAACAAAAACATTATTAAAAAGTGTTCATTCATATATAATTATTATTATAAAAAAACTTTAAACTATATATTTATATTATGATCAAAAAAACCTGTCAATATTTATTTGCATATTATCGTTTCTATAATATTTGTAATAATATTTTTATTGTTGATAATATTTGTATTATTAATTACAAAAACATTACTAAAAAGTGTTCGTTCATATATAATTATTATTATAAAAAACTTTAAAATATGTATTTATATTATGATCAAAAAAACTTGTCAATATTTAGTTGCATATTATCCTTCCTATAATATTATTATATATGTATTATTAATTACGAAAACATTATTAAAAAGTGTTCATTCATATATAATTATAATTATAAAAATATTATAAAATATGTATTTATATTATGATCAAAAACATTTATATATATTTATTTGTATATTATCCTTCCTATAATATTATTATATATGTATTATTCATAACAAAAACATTATTAAAAAGTGTTTATTCATATATAATTATAATTATAAAAAAACTTTAAACTATGTATTTATATTATGATCAAAAAAACCTGTCAATATTTATTTGCATATTATCGTTTCTATAATATTATTATATTTGTATTATAAATTACAAAAACATTACTAAAAAGTGTTCATTCATATATTAAATATAATTATAAAAATATTATAAAATATGTATTTATATTATGATCAAAAACATTTATATATATTTATTTGTATATTATCCTTCCTATAATATTATTATATATGTATTATTAATAACAAAAACATTATTAAAAAGTGTTCATTCATATATAATTATTATTATAAAAAACTTTAAAATATGTATTTATATTATGATAAAAAAACCTGTGAATATTTATTTGCATATTATCCTTCCTATAATATTATTATATATGTATTATTAATTACAAAAACATCATTAAAAAGTGTTCATTCATATATAATTATAATTATAAAAATATTATAAAATATGTATTTATATTATGATAAAAAAAACCTGTCAATATTTAATTGCATATTATCCTTACTATAATATTAATATATATGTATTATTATTATTAAAAACATTATTAAAAAGTGTTCATTCATATATAATTATAATTATAAAAATATTATAAAATATGTATTTATATTATGATCAAAAACATTTATATATATTTATTTGTATATTATCCTTCCTATAATATTATTATATTTGTATTATTAATTACAAAAACATTACTAAAAAGTGTTCGTTCATATATAATTATTATTATAAAAAACTTTAAAATATGTATTTATATTATGATCAAAAAAACCTGTCAATATTTAGTTGCATATTATCCTTCCTATAATATTATTATATATGTATTATTAATTACAAAAACATTATTAAAAAGTGTTCATTCATATATAATTATAATTATAAAAATATTATAAAATATGTATTTATATTATGATCAATAACATTTATATATATTTATTTGTATATTATCCTTCCTATAATATTATTATATATGTATTATTCATAACAAAAACATTATTAAAAAGTGTTTATTCATATATAATTATAATTATAAAAAAACTTTAAACTATGTATTTATATTATGATCAAAAAAACCTGTGAATATTTATTTGCATATTATCCTTCCTATAATATTATTATATATGTATTATTAATTACAAAAACATCATTAAAAAGTGTTCATTCATATATAATTATTTTTATATAAAAATTTTAAAATATGTATTTATATTATGAAAAAAAAAACCTGTCAATATTTAATTGCATATTATCCTTACTATAATATAATTATATATGTATTATTATTAAAAACATTATTTAAAAGTGTTCATTCATATATAATTATAATTATAAAAATAATATAAAATATGTATTTATATTATGATCAAAAACATTTATATATATTTATTTGTATATTATCCTTCCTATAATATTATTATATATGTATTATTAATTACAAAAACATCATTAAAAAGTGTTCATTCATATATAATTATTTTTATATAAAAATTTTAAAATATGTATTTATATTATGATAAAAAAAACCTGTCAATATTTAATTGCATATTATCCTTACTATAATATTAATATATATGTATTATTATTATTTAAAACATTATTAAAAAGTGTTCATTCATATATAATTATAATTATAAAAATATTATAAAATATGTATTTATATTATGATCAAAAAAACCTGTCAATATTTATTTGCATATTATCGTTTCTATAATATTTGTAATAATATTTTTATTGTTGATAATATTTGTATTATTAATTACAAAAACATTACTAAAAAGTGTTCGTTCATATATAATTATTATTATAAAAAACCTTAAAATATGTATTTATATTATGATCAAAAAAACCTGTCAATATTTAGTTGCATATTATCCTTCCTATAATATTATTATATATGTATTATTAATTACAAAAACATTATTAAAAAGTGTTCATTCATATATAATTATTATTATAAAAATATTATAAAATATGTATTTATATTATGATCAAAAACATTTATATATATTTATTTGTATATTATCCTTCCTATAATATTATTATATATGTATTATTAATAACAAAAACATTATTAAAAAGTGTTCATTCATATATAATTATTATAATAAAAATATTATAAAATATGTATTTATATTATGATCAAAAACATTTATATATATTTATTTGTATATTATCCTTCCTATAATATTATTATATATGTATTTTTAATAACAAAAACATTATTAAAAAGTGTTCATTCATATATTATTATTATTATAAAAATATTATAAAATATGTATTTATATTATGATCAAAAACATTTATATATATTTATTTGTATATTATCCTTCCTATAATATTATTATATATGTATTATTCATAACAAAAACATTATTAAAAAGTGTTCATTCATATATAATTATAATTATAAAAAAACTTTAAACTATGTATTTATATTATGATCAAAAAAACCTGTCAATATTTATTTGCATATTATCGTTTCTATAATATTATTATATTTGTATTATTAATTACAAAAACAGTACTAAAAAGTGTTCATTCATATATTATTATTATTATAAAAAACTTTAAAATATGTATTTATATTATGATAAAAAAACCTGTGAATATTTATTTGCATATTATCCTTCCTATAATATTATTATATATGTATTATTAATAACAAAAACATTATTAAAAAGTGTTCATTCATATATAATTATTATTATAAAAATATTATAAAATATGTATTTATATTATGATCAAAAACATTTATATATATTTATTTGTATATTATCCTTCCTATAATATTATTATATATGTATTATTAATAACAAAAACATTATTCAAAAGTGTTCATTCATATATAATTATTTTTATATAAAAATTATAAAATATGTATTTATATTATGATAAAAACAACCTGTCAATATTTAATTGCATATTATCCTTACTATAATATTAATATATATGTATTATTATTATTAAAAACGTTATTAAAAAGTGTTCATTCATATATAATTATAATTATAAAAATATTATAAAATATGTATTTATATTATGATCAAAAACATTTTTATATATTTATTTGTATATTATCCTTCCTATAATATTATTATATATGTATTATTCATAACAAAAACATTATTAAAAAGTGTTCATTCATATATAATTATAATTATAAAAAAACTTTAAACTTTGTATTTATATTATGATCAAAAAACCTGTCAATATTTATTTGCATATTACTGTTTCTATAATATTATTATATTTGTATTATTAATTACAAAAACATTACTAAAAAGTGTTCATTCATATATAATTATAATTATAAAAATATTATAAAATATGTATTTATATTATGATCAAAAACATTTATATATATTTATTTGTATATTATCCTTCCTATAATATTATTATATATGTATTATTCATAACAAAAACATTATTAAAAAGTGTTCATTCATATATAATTATAATTATAAAAAAACTTTAAACTATGTATTTATATTATGATCAAAAAAACCTGTCAATATTTATTTGCATATTATCGTTTCTATAATATTATTATATTTGTATTATTAATTACAAAAACATTACTAAAAAGTGTTCATTCATATATAATTATTATTATAAAAACTTTAAAATATGTATTTATATTATGATAAAAAAAACCTGTGAATATTTATTTGCATATTATCCTTCCTATAATATTATTATATATGTATTATTAATTACAAAAACATCATTAAAAAGTGTTCATTCATATATAATTATAATTATAAAAATATTATAAAATATGTATTTATATTATGATAAAAAAACGTGTCAATATTTAATTGCATATTATCCTTACTATAATATTAATATATATGTATTATTATTATTAAAAACATTATTAAAAAGTGTTCATTCATATATAATTATAATTATAAAAATATTATAAAATATGTATTTATATTATGATCAAAAACATTTATATATATTTATTTGTATATTATCCTTCCTATAATATTATTATATTTGTATTATTAATTACAAAAACATTACTAAAAAGTGTTCGTTCATATATAATTATTATTATAAAAAACTTTAAAATATGTATTTATATTATGATCAAAAAAACCTGTCAATATTTAGTTGCATATTATCCTTCCTAAAATATTATTATATATGTATTATTAATTACAAAAACATTATTAAAAAGTGTTCATTCATATATAATTATAATTATAAAAATATTATAAAATATGTATTTATATTATGATCAAAAACATTTATATATATTTATTTGTATATTATCCTTCCTATAATATTATTATATATGTATTATTCATAACAAAAACATTATTAAAAAGTGTTTATTCATATATAATTATAATTATAAAAAAACTTTAAACTATGTATTTATATTATGATCAAAAAAACCTGTCAATATTTATTTGCATATTATCGTTTCTGTAATATTATTATATTTGTATTATAAATTACAAAAACATTACTAAAAAGTGTTCATTCATATATTAAATATAATTATAAAAATATTATAAAATATGTATTTATATTATGATCAAAAACATTTATATATATTTATTTGTATATTATCCTTCCTATAATATTATTATATATGTATTATTAATAACAAAAACATTATTAAAAAGTGTTCATTCATATATAATTATTATTATAAAAAACTTTAAAATATGTATTTATATTATGATAAAAAAAACCTGTGAATATTTATTTGCATATTATCCTTCCTATAATATTATTATATATGTATTATTAATTACAAAAACATCATTAAAAAGTGTTCATTCATATATAATTATTTTTATATAAAAATTTTAAAATATGTATTTATATTATGATAAAAAAAACCTGTCAATATTTAATTGCATATTATCCTTACTATAATATTAATATATATGTATTATTATTATTAAAAACATCATTTAAAAGTGTTCATTCATATATAATTATAATTATAAAAATAATATAAAATATGTATTTATATTATGATCAAAAACATTTATATATATTTATTTGTATATTATCCTTCCTATAATATTATTATATATGTATTATTAATTACAAAAACATCATTAAAAAGTGTTCATTCATATATAATTATTTTTATATAAAAATTTTAAAATATGTATTTATATTATGATAAAAAAAACCTGTCAATATTTAATTGCATATTATCCTTACTATAATATTAATATATATGTATTATTATTATTTAAAACATTATTAAAAAGTGTTCATTCATATATAATTATAATTATAAAAATATTATAAAATATGTATTTATATTATGATCAAAAACATTTATATATATTTATTTGTATATTATTCTTCCTATAATATTATTATATATGTATTATTCATAACAAAAACATTATTAAAAAGTGTTCATTCATATATAATTATAATTATAAAAAAACTTTAAACTATGTATTTATATTATGATAAAAAAACCTGTCAATATTTATTTGCATATTATCGTTTCTATAATATTTGTAATAATATTTTTATTGTTGATAATATTTGTATTATTAATTACAAAAACATTACTAAAAAGTGTTCGTTCATATATAATTATTATTATAAAAAACCTTAAAATATGTATTTATATTATGATCAAAAAAACCTGTCAATATTTAGTTGCATATTATCCTTCCTATAATATTATTATATATGTATTATTAATTACAAAAACATTATTAAAAAGTGTTCATTCATATATAATTATTATTATAAAAATATTATAAAATATGTATTTATATTATGATCAAAAACATTTATATATATTTATTTGTATATTATCCTTCCTATAATATTATTATATATGTATTATTAATAACAAAAACATTATTAAAAAGTGTTCATTCATATATAATTATTATAATAAAAATATTATAAAATATGTATTTATATTATGATCAAAAACATTTATATATATTTATTTGTATATTATCCTTCCTATAATATTATTATATATGTATTTTTAATAACAAAAACATTATTAAAAAGTGTTCATTCATATATTATTATTATTATAAAAATATTATAAAATATGTATTTATATTATGATCAAAAACATTTATATATATTTTTTTGTATATTATCCTTCCTATAATATTATTATATATGTATTATTCATAACAAAAACATTATTAAAAAGTGTTCATTCATATATAATTATAATTATAAAAAAACTTTAAACTATGTATTTATATTATGATCAAAAAAACCTGTCAATATTTATTTGCATATTATCGTTTCTATAATATTATTATATTTGTATTATTAATTACAAAAACAGTACTAAAAAGTGTTCATTCATATATTATTATTATTATAAAAAACTTTAAAATATGTATTTATATTATGATAAAAAAACCTGTGAATATTTATTTGCATATTATCCTTCCTATAATATTATTATATATGTATTATTAATAACAAAAACATTATTCAAAAGTGTTCATTCATATATAATTATTTTTATATAAAAATTATAAAATATGTATTTATATTATGATAAAAAAACCTGTCAATATTTAATTGCATATTATCCTCACTATAATATTAATATATATGTATTATTATTATTAAAAACATTATTAAAAAGTGTTCATTCATATATAATTATAATTATAAAAATATTATAAAATATGTATTTATATTATGATCAAAAACATTTTTATATATTTATTTGTATATTATCCTTCCTATAATATTATTATATATGTATTATTTATAACAAAAACATTATTAAAAAGTGTTCATTCATATATAATTAAAATTATAAAAAAACTTTAAACTATGTATTTATATTATGATAAAAAAACCTGTCAATATTTATTTGCATATTACTGTTTCTATAATATTATTATATTTGTATTATTAATTACAAAAACATTACTAAAAAGTGTTCATTCATATATAATTATAATTATAAAAATATTATAAAATATGTATTTATATTATGATCAAAAACATTTATATATATTTATTTGTATATTATCCTTCCTATAATATTATTATATATGTATTATTCATAACAAAAACATTATTAAAAAGTGTTCATTCATATATAATTATAATTATAAAAAAACTTTAAACTATGTATTTATATTATGATCAAAAAAACCTGTCAATATTTATTTGCATATTATCGTTTCTATAATATTATTATATTTGTATTATTAATTACAAAAACATTACTAAAAAGTGTTCATTCATATATAATTATTATTATGAAAAACTTTAAAATATGTATTTATATTATGATAAAATAAACCTGTGAATATTTATTTGCATATTATCCTTCCTATAATATTATTATATATGTATTATTAATTACAAAAACATCATTAAAAAGTGTTCATTCATATATAATTATTTTTATATAAAAATTTTAAAAAATGTATTTATATTATGATAAAAAAACCTGTCAATATTTAATTGCATATTATCCTTATTATAATATTAATATAAATGTATTATTATTATTAAAAACATTATTAAAAAGTGTTCATTCATATATAATTATAATTATAAAAATATTATAAAATATGTATTTATATTATGATCAAAAACATTTATATATATTTATTTGTATATTATCCTTCCTATAATATTATTATATATGTATTATTAATAACAAAAACATTATTAAAAAGTGTTCATTCATATATAATTATTATTATAAAAAACTTTAAAATATGTATTTATATTATGATAAAAAAAACCTGTGAATATTTATTTGCATATTATCCTTCCTATAATATTATTATATATGTATTATTAATTACAAAAACATCATTAAAAAGTGTTCATTCATATATAATTATTTTTATATAAAAATTTTAAAATATGTATTTATATTATGATAAAAAAAACCTGTCAATATTTAATTGCATATTATCCTTACTATAATATTAATATATATGTATTATTATTATTAAAAACATTATTTAAAAGTGTTCATTCATATATAATTATAATTATAAAAATAATATAAAATATGTATTTATATTATGATCAAAAACATTTATATATATTTATTTGTATATTATCCTTCCTATAATATTATTATAAATGTATTATTAATTACAAAAACATCATTAAAAAGTGTTCATTCATATATAATTATTTTTATATAAAAATTTTAAAATATGTATTTATATTATGATAAAAAAAACCTGTCAATATTTAATTGCATATTATCCTTACTATAATATTAATATATATGTATTATTATTATTTAAAACATTATTAAAAAGTGTTCATTCATATATAATTATAATTATAAAAATATTATAAAATATGTATTTATATTATGATCAAAAACATTTATATATATTTATTTGTATATTATTCTTCCTATAATATTATTATATATGTATTATTCATAACAAAAACATTATTAAAAAGTGTTCATTCATATATAATTATAATTATAAAAAAACTTTAAACTATGTATTTATATTATGATCAAAAAAACCTGTCAATATTTATTTGCATATTATCGTTTCTATAATATTTGTAATAATATTTTTATTGTTGATAATATTTGTATTATTAATTACAAAAACATTACTAAAAAGTGTTCGTTCATATATAATTATTATTATAAAAAACCTTAAAATATGTATTTATATTATGATCAAAAAAACCTGTCAATATTTAGTTGCATATTATCCTTCCTATAATATTATTATATATGTATTATTAATTACAAAAACATTATTAAAAAGTGTTCATTCATATATAATTATTATTATAAAAATATTATAAAATATGTATTTATATTATGATCAAAAACATTTATATATATTTATTTGTATATTATCCTTCCTATAATATTATTATATATGTATTATTAATAACAAAAACATTATTAAAAAGTGTTCATTCATATATAATTATTATAATAAAAATATTATAAAATATGTATTTATATTATGATCAAAAACATTTATATATATTTATTTGTATATTATCCTTCCTATAATATTATTATATATGTATTATTCATAACAAAAACATTATTAAAAAGTGTTCATTCATATATAATTATAATTATAAAAAAACTTTAAACTATGTATTTATATTATGATCAAAAAAACCTGTCAATATTTATTTGCATATTATCGTTTCTATAATATTATTATATTTGTATTATTAATTACAAAAACAGTACTAAAAAGTGTTCATTCATATATTATTATTATTATAAAAAACTTTAAAATATGTATTTATATTATGATAAAAAAACCTGTGAATATTTATTTGCATATTATCCTTCCTATAATATTATTATATATGTATTATTAATAACAAAAACATTATTAAAAAGTGTTCATTCATATATAATTATTATTATAAAAATATTATAAAATATGTATTTATATTATGATCAAAAACATTTATATATATTTATTTGTATATTATCCTTCCTATAATATTATTATATATGTATTATTAATAACAAAAACATTATTCAAAAGTGTTCATTCATATATAATTATAATTATAAAAAAACTTTAAACTATGTATTTATATTATGATCAAAAAACCTGTCAATATTTATTTGCATATTACTGTTTCTATAATATTATTATATTTGTATTATTAATTACAAAAACATTACTAAAAAGTGTTCATTCATATATAATTATAATTATAAAAATATTATAAAATATGTATTTATATTATGATCAAAAACATTTATATATATTTATTTGTATATTATCCTTCCTATAATATTATTATATATGTATTATTAATTACAAAAACATCATTAAAAAGTGTTCATTCATATATAATTATTTTTATATAAAAATTTTAAAAAATGTATTTATATTATGATAAAAAAACCTGTCAATATTTAATTGCATATTATCCTTATTATAATATTAATATTAATGTATTATTATTATTAAAAACATTATTAAAAAGTGTTCATTCATATATAATTATAATTATAAAAATATTATAAATATGTATTTATATTATGATCAAAAACATTGATATATATTTATTTGTATATTATCCTTCCTATAATATTATTATATATGTATTATTAATTACAAAAACATTATTAAAAAGTGTTCATTCATATATAATTATAATTATAAAAATATTATAAAATATGTATTTATATTATGATCAAAAACATTGATATATATTTATTTGTATATTATCCTTCCTATAATATTATTATATATGTATTATTATTAACAAAAACATTACTAAAAAGTGTTCATTCATATATAATTATTATTATAAAAAACTTTAAAATATGTATTTATATTATGATAAAAAAAACCTGTGAATATTTATTTGCATATTATCCTTCCTATAATATTATTATATATGTATTATTAATTACAAAAACATTATTAAAAAGTGTTCATTCATATATAATTATTTTTATATAAAAATTTTAAAATATGTATTTATATTATGATAAAAAAACCTGTCAATATTTAATTGCATATTATCCTTACTATAATATTAATAAATATGTATTATTATTATTAAAAACATTATTAAAAAGTGTTCATTCATATATAATTATAATTATAAAAATATTATAAAATATTTATTTATATTATGATCAAAAACATTTATATATATTTATTTGTATATTATCCTTCCTATAATATTATTATATATGTATTATTCATAACAAAAACATTATTAAAAAGTGTTCATTCATATATAATTATAATTATAAAAAAACTTTAAACTATGTATTTATATTATGATAAAAAAAACTGTCAATATTTATTTGCATATTATCGTTTCTATAATATTATTATATTTGTATTATTAATTACAAAAATATTACTAAAAAGTGTTCATTCATATATAATTATTATTATAAAAAACTTTAAAATATGTATTTATATTATGATAAAAAAAACCTGTGAATATTTATTTGCATATTATCCTTCCTATAATATTATTATATATGTATTATTAATAACAAAAACATAATTAAAAAGTGTTCATCCATATATAATTATTTTTATATAAAAATTTTAAAATAAGTATTTATATTATGAAAAAAAAACCTGTCAATATTTAATTGCATATTATCCTTACTATAATATTAATATATATGTATTATTATTATTAAAAACATTATTAAAAAGTGTTCATTCATATATTATTATTATTATAAAAATATTATAAAATATGTATTTATATTATGATAAAAAAAACCTGTGAATATTTATTTGTATATTATCCTTCCTATAATATTATTATATATGTATTATTCATAACAAAAACATTATTAAAAAGTGTTCATTCATATATAATTATAATTATAAAAAAACTTTAAACTATGTATTTATATTATGATCAAAAAAACCTGTCAATATTTATTTGCATATTATCGTTTCTATAATATTATTATATTTGTATTATTAATTACAAAAACATTACTAAAAAGTGTTCATTCATATATTAATTATAATTATAAAAATATTATAAAATATGTATTTATATTATGATCAAAAACATTTATATATATTTATTTGTATAAAATCCTTCCTATAATATTATTATATATATGTATTATTCATAACAATAACATTATTAAAAAGTGTTCATTCATATATAATTAAAATTATAAAAAAACTTTAACACGTTAGCTGCCACGTCACCCCGATCGGGGTGCCACCAGTTGGCTGGTATGTGAGCACTGTCACCCCGATTGGGGCGACAGTTGTAATTTGTAAGGGTTTTTTTCTTTGCCGCTATTTGACAGTCTTTGATGTTCAATGGCAGTCAAACATTGTGGCTTATAAATACATACTCCAAGCTAACTAGATATCAATGTTATATTGCATTCTGATGTTTATAACATGCCCAAACTTACGTCACAAAGTACTGAAATGTTTTCACCCCGATCGGGGTGACGCTATTTCTTTTCAACAACTTTATCTACTCTTAATTGAAATATGTACCATAAAATGACGTAACGTTTATCTTATTCAGTTGGTGTTTATATTTTATACGGGGTTTTTGTATCTTATGACTGAAATTATGTCCTTAACCAAAACATAAAAGTAAGTATTTGGGTTATACTGATGAAAAACAGATAAGAAAGAAAACAAACATATTTTTTAAATCTTTTATGTCAAACTGTAAAAAATATTACATTGCTAAAAAAAACTAAATATATGTATAATAATGAATAAAAACATGACCATTGTTGCTGTGCTCGCTCTCTGACATTGACAGGAGGGTAGGTTGAAAGTCAGGGTCGATGTCCATTTCGTCGTCCCTGTCTGACTCATCATTGTCTTTAGCACTACCGCCCAAAAAACCATCACTTAGATCTCCAAAATCTAGTTCACTTGACATTGGTAAACCCAAAAAACGTTTGATATCTTCATCACCAAGATTGTCACTCATATTGGACAAAAGCCACAACACACTATGAAAACCAACACGAAAACTAGGCTATAAATAGCTAAAAAGTACAACACAAGAAGCAGTAAACAAAACACAGTCGAGTAATAACTAATAAGCAGGTGTTGTTGTCTTCACACGCCAAAATGCCGCTACTGCCAACCGAACAAAATGAAATACATCCCAAATGGTCGAATTTCAGTGTCACCCCGATCGCGGTGTTCATTCATATATAATTATAATTATAAAAAAACTTTAAACTATGTATTTATATTATGATCAAAAAAACCTGTCAATATTTATTTGCATATTATCGTTTCTATAATATAAATACATATTTTAAAGTTTTTTATAATAATAATTATATATGAATGAACACTTTTTAGTAATGTTTTTGTAATTAATAATACAAATATAATAATATTATAGAAACGATAATATGCAAATAAATATTGACAGGTTTTTTTGATCATAATATAAATACATAGTTTAAAGTTTTTTTTAAATTATAATTATATATGAATGAACACTTTTTAATAATGTTTTTGTTATGAATAATACATATATAATAATATTATAGGAAGAATAATATACAAATAAATATATATAAATGTTTTTGATCATAATATAAATACATATTTTATAATATTTTTATACTTATAATTATATATGAATGAACACTTTTTAATAATGTTTTTAATAATAATAATACATATATATTAATATTATAGTAAGGATAATATGCAGTTAAATATTGACAGGTTTTTTTATCATAATATAAATACATATTTTATAATTTTTATATAAAAATAATTATATATGAATGAACAAATTTTAATGATGTTTTTGTTATTAATAATACATATATAATAATATTATAGGAAGGATAATATACAAATAAATATATATAAATGTTTTTGATCATAATATAAATACATATTTTATAATATTTTTATAATAATAATTATATGTGAATGAACACTTTTGAATAATGTTTTTGTTATTAATAATACATATATAATAATATTATAGGAAGGATAATATACAAATAAATATATATAAATGTTTTTGATCATAATATAAATACATATTTTATAATATTTTTATAATAATAATTATATATGAATGAACACTTTTTAATAATGTTTTTGTTATTAATAATACATATATAATAATATTATAGGAAGGATAATATGCGAATAAATATTCACAGGTTTTTTTATCATAATATAAATACATATTTTAAAGTTTTTTATAATAATAATAATATATGAATGAACACTTTTTAGTAATGTTTTTGTAATTAATAATACAAATATAATAAAATATAGAAACGATAATATGCAAATAAATATTGACAGGTTTTTTTGATCATAATATAAATACATAGTTTAAAGTTTTTTTATAATTATAATTATATATGAATGAACACTTTTTAATAATGTTTTTGTTATGAATAATACATATATAATAATATTATAGGAAGGATAATATACAAATAAATATATATAAATGTTTTTGATCATAATATAAATACATATTTTATAATATTTTTATAATTATAATTATATATGAATGAACACTTTTTAATAATGTTTTTAATAATAATAATACATATATATTAATATTATAGTAAGGATAATATGCAATTAAATATTGACAGGTTTTTTTTATCATAATATAAATACATATTTTATAATTTTTATATAAAAATAATTATATATGAATGAACACATTTTAATGATGTTTTTGTTATTAATAATACATATATAATAATATTATAGGAAGGATAATATACAAATAAATATATATAAATGTTTTTGATCATAATATAAATACATATTTTATAATATTTTTATAATAATAATTATATGTGAATGAACACTTTTGAATAATGTTTTTGTTATTAATAATACATATATAATAATATTATAGGAAGGATAATATACAAATAAATATATATAAATGTTTTTGATCATAATATAAATACATATTTTATAATATTTTTATAATAATAATTATATATGAATGAACACTTTTTAATAATGTTTTTGTTATTAATAATACATATATAATAATATTATAGGAAGGATAATATGCGAATAAATATTCACAGGTTTTTTTATCATAATATAAATACATATTTTAAAGTTTTTTATAATAATAATAATATATGAATGAACACTTTTTAGTAATGTTTTTGTAATTAATAATACAAATATAATAAAATATAGAAACGATAATATGCAAATAAATATTGACAGGTTTTTTTGATCATAATATAAATACATAGTTTAAAGTTTTTTTATAATTATAATTATATATGAATGAACACTTTTTAATAATGTTTTTGTTATGAATAATACATATATAATAATATTATAGGAAGGATAATATACAAATAAATATATATAAATGTTTTTGATCATAATATAAATACATATTTTATAATATTTTTATAATAATAATAATATATGAATGAACACTTTTTAATAATGTTTTTGTTATTAATAATACATATATAATAATATTATAGGAAGGATAATATACAAATAAATATATATAAATGTTTTTGATCATAATATAAATACATATTTTATAATATTTTTATAATAATAATTATATATGAATGAACACTTTTTAATAATGTTTTTGTTATTAATAATACATATATAATAATATTATAGGAAGGATAATATACAAATAAATATATATAAATGTTTTTGATCATAATATAAATACATATTTTATAATATTTTTATAATTATAATTATATATGAATGAACACTTTTTAATAATGTTTTTAATAATAATAATACATATATATTAATATTATAGTAAGGATAATATGCAATTAAATATTGACAGGTTTTTTTTATCATAATATAAATACATATTTTAAAATTTTTATATAAAAATAATTATATATGAATGAACACTTTTTAATGATGTTTTTGTAATTAATAATACATATATAATAATATTATAGACAGGATAATATGCAAATAAATATTCACAGGTTTTTTTTATCATAATATAAATACATATTTTAAAGTTTTTTATAATAATAATTATATATGAATGAACACTTTTTAGTAATGTTTTTGTAATTAATAATACAAATATAATAATATTATAGAAACGATAATATGCAAATAAATATTGACAGGTTTTTTTGATCATAATATAAATACATAGTTTAAAGTTTTTTTATAATTATAATTATATATGAATGAACACTTTTTAATAATGTTTTTGTTATAAATAATACATATATAATAATATTATAGGAAGGATAATATACAAATAAATATATATAAATGTTTTTGATCATAATATAAATACATATTTTATAATATTTTTATAATTATAATTATATATGAATGAACACTTTTTAATAATGTTTTTAATAATAATAATACATATATATTAATATTATAGTAAGGATAATATGCAATTAAATATTGACAGGTTTTTTTTATCATAATATAAATACATATTTTATAATTTTTATATAAAAATAATTATATATGAATGAACACTTTTTAATAATGTTTTTGTTATTAATAATACATATATAATAATATTATAGGAAGGATAATATACAAATAAATATATATAAATGTTTTTGATCATAATATAAATACATATTTTAAAGTTTTTTATAATTATAATTATATATGAATGAACACTTTTTAGTAATGTTTTTGTAATTAATAATACAAATATAATAATATTATAGAAACAATAATATGCAAATAAATATTGACAGGTTTTTTGATCATAATATAAATACATAGTTTAAAGTT
Organism: Macrosteles quadrilineatus; assembly: GCF_028750875.1. Lineage (NCBI taxonomy): Eukaryota > Metazoa > Arthropoda > Insecta > Hemiptera > Cicadellidae > Macrosteles > Macrosteles quadrilineatus. The sequence continues at coordinate 15,424,776 of NW_026542598.1, read as the reverse complement.
TTTTTATAATTATAATTATATATGAATGAACACTTTTTAATAATGTTTTTGTTATTAATAATACATAAATAATAATATTATAGGAAGGATAATATACAAATAAATATATATAAATGTTTTTGATCATAATATAAATACATATTTTATAATATTTTTATAATTATAATTATATGTGAATGAACACTTTTTAATAATGTTTTTAATAATAATAATACATATATATTAATATTATAGTAAGGATAATATGCAATTAAATATTGACAGGTTTTTTTTATCATAATATAAATACATATTTTAAAATTTTTATATAAAAATAATTATATATGAATGAACACTTTTTAATGATGTTTTTGTAATTAATAATACATATATAATAATATTATAGGAAGGATAATATGCAATTAAATATTGACAGGTTTTTTTTATCATAATATAAATACATATTTTAAAGTTTTTTAGAATAATAATTATATATGAATGAACACTTTTTAGTAATGTTTTTGTAATTAATAATACAAATATAATAATATTATAGAAACAATAATATGCAAATAAATATTGACAGGTTTTTTTGATCATAATATAAATACATAGTTTAAAGTTTTTTTATAATTATAATTATATATGAATGAACACTTTTTAATAATGTTTTTGTTATGAATAATACATATATAATAATATTATAGGAAGGATAATATACAAATAAATATATATAAATGTTTTTGATCATAATATAAATACATATTTTATAATATTTTTATAATTATAATTATATATGAATGAACACTTTTTAATAATGTTTTTAATAATAATAATACATATATATTAATATTATAGTAAGGATAATATGCAATTAAATATTGACAGGTTTTTTTTCATAATATAAATACATATTTTATAATTTTTATATAAAAATAATTATATATGAATGAACACTTTTTAATGATGTTTTTGTTATTAATAATACATATATAATAATATTATAGGAAGGATAATATACAAAAAAATATATATAAATATTTTTGATCATAATATAAATACATATTTTATAATATTTTTATAATAATAATTATATATGAATGAACACTTTTGAATAATGTTTTTGTTATTAATAATACATATATAATAATATTATAGGAAGGATAATATACAAATAAATATATATAAATGTTTTTGATCATAATATAAATACATATTTTATAATATTTTTATAATAATAATTATATATGAATGAACACTTTTTAATAATGTTTTTGTTATTAATAATACATATATAATAATATTATAGGAAGAATAATATGCAAATAAATATTCACAGGTTTTTTTAACATAATATAAATACATATTTTAAAGTTTTTTATAATAATAATAATATATGAATGAACACTTTTTAGTAATGTTTTTGTAATTAATAATACAAATATAATAATATTATAGAAACGATAATATGCAAATAAATATTGACAGGTTTTTTTGATCATAATATAAATACATAGTTTAAAGTTTTTTTATAATAATAATAATATATGAATAAACACTTTTGAGTAATGTTTTTGTAATTGATAATACAAATATAATAATATTATAGAAACGATAATATGCAAATAAATATTGAAAGTTTTTTTTTATCATAATATAAATACATAGTTTAAAGTTTTTTTATAATTATAATTATATATGAATGAATACTTTTTAATGATGTTTTTGTTATGAATAATACATATATAATAATATTATAGGAAGGATAATATACAAATAAATATATATAAATGTTTTTGATCATAATATAAATACATATTTTATAATATTTTTATAATAATAATAATATATGAATGAACACTTTTTAATAATGTTTTTGTTATTAATAATACATATATAATAATATTATAGGAATGATAATATACAAATAAATATATATAAATGTTTTTGATCATAATATAAATACATATTTTATAATATTTTTATAATAATATATAAAAATATTTTTATAATATATGAATGAACACTTTTTAATAATGTTTTTGTTATTAATAATACATATATAATAATATTATAGGAAGGATAATATACAAATAAATATATATAAATGTTTTTGATCATAATATAAATACATATTTTATAATATTTTTATAATTATAATTATATAAGAAAAAACACTTTTTAATAATGTTTTTAATAATGATAATACATATATATTAATATTATAGTAAGGATAATATGCAATTAAATATTGACAGGTTTTTTTTATCATAATATAAATACATATTTTAAAATTTTTATATAAAAATAATTATATATGAATGAACACTTTTTAATGATGTTTATGTAATTAATAATACATATATAATAATATTATAGACAGGATAATATGAAAATAAATATTCACAGGTTTTTTTATCATAATATAAATACATATTTTAAAGTTTTTTATAATAATAATTATATATGAATGAACACTTTTTAGTAATGTTTTTGTAATTAATAATACAAATATAATAATATTATTGAAACGATAATATGCAAATAAATATTGACAGGTTTTTTTGATCATAATATAAATACATAGTTTAAAGTTTTTTTATAATTATAATTATATATGAATGAACACTTTTTAATAATGTTTTTGTTATGAATAATACATATATAATAATATTATAGGAAGGATAATATACAAATAAATATATATAAATGTTTTTGATCATAATATAAATACATATTTTATAATATTTTTATAATAATAATAATATATGAATGAACACTTTTTAATAATGTTTTTGTTATTAATAATACATATATAATAATATTATAGAAAGGATAATATACAAATAAATATATATAAATGTTTTTGATCATAATATAAATACATATTTTATAATATTTTTATAATAATAATTATATATGAATGAACACTTTTTAATAATGTTTTTGTTATTAATAATACATATATAATAATATTATAGGAAGAATAATATACAAATAAATATATATAAATGTTTTTGATCATAATATAAATACATATTTTATAATATTTTTATAATTATAATTATATATGAATGAACACTTTTTAATAATGTTTTTAATAATAATAATACATATATATTAATATTATAGTAAGGATAATATGCAATTAAATATTGACAGGTTTTTTTTATCATAATATAAATACATATTTTAAAATTTTTATATAAAAATAATTATATATGAATGAACACTTTTTAATGATGTTTTTGTAATTAATAATACATATATAATAATATTATAGACAGGATAATATGCAAATAAATATTGACAGGTTTTTTTGATCATAATATAAATACATAGTTTAAAGTTTTTTTATAATAATAATTATATATGAATGAACACTTTTTAGTAATGTTTTTGTAATTAATAATACAAATATAATAATATTATAGAAACGATAATATGCAAATAAATATTGACAGGTTTTTTTGATCATAATATAAATACATAGTTTAAAGTTTTTTTATAATTATAATTATATATGAATGAACACTTTTTAATAATGTTTTTGTTATGAATAATACATATATAATAATATTATAGGAAGGATAATATACAAATAAATATATATAAATGTTTTTGATCATAATATAAATACATATTTTATAATATTTTTATAATTATAATTATATAAGAAAAAACACTTTTTAATAATGTTTTTAATAATGATAATACATATATATTAATATTATAGTAAGGATAATATGCAATTAAATATTGACAGGTTTTTTTTATCATAATATAAATACATATTTTAAAATTTTTATATAAAAATAATTATATATGAATGAACACTTTTTAATGATGTTTATGTAATTAATAATACATATATAATAATATTATAGACAGGATAATATGAAAATAAATATTCACAGGTTTTTTTATCATAATATAAATACATATTTTAAAGTTTTTTATAATAATAATTATATATGAATGAACACTTTTTAGTAATGTTTTTGTAATTAATAATACAAATATAATAATATTATTGAAACGATAATATGCAAATAAATATTGACAGGTTTTTTTGATCATAATATAAATACATAGTTTAAAGTTTTTTTATAATTATAATTATATATGAATGAACACTTTTTAATGATGTTTTTGTTATTAATAATACATATATAATAATATTATAGGAAGGATAATATACAAATAAATATATATAAATGTTTTTAATCATAATATAAATTATTATGATCAAAAACATTTATATATATTTATTTGTATATTATCCTTCCTATAATATTATTATATATGTATTATTCATAACAAAAACATTATTAAAAAGTGTTCATTCATATATAATTATAATTATAAAAAAACTTTAAACTATGTATTTATATTAAAACCTGTCAATATTTATTTGCATATCATCGTTTCTATAATATTATTATATTTGTATTATTAATTACAAAAACATTACTAAAAAGTGTTCATTCATATATAATTATTATTATAAAAAAACTTTAAACTATGTATTTATATTATGATCAAAAAAACCTGTCAATATTTATTTGCATATTATCGTTTCTATAATATTATTATATTTGTATTATTAATTACAAAAACATTACTAAAAAGTGTTCATTCATATATTATTATTATTATAAAAAAATTTAAAATATGTATTTATATTATGATAAAAAAACCTGTGAATATTTATTTGCATATTATCCTTCCTATAATATTATTATATATGTATTATTAATAACAAAAACATTATTAAAAAGTGTTCATTCATATATAATTATTATTATAAAAATATTATAAAATATGTATTTATATTATGATCAAAAACATTTATATATATTTTTTTGTATATTATCCTTCCTATAATATTATTATATATGTATTATTAATAACAAAAACATTATTCAAAAGTGTTCATTCATATATAATTATTATTATAAAAATATCATAAAATATGTATTTATATTATGATCAAAAACATTTATATATATTTATTTGTATATTATCCTTCCTATAATATTATTATATATGTATTATTAATAACAAAAACATCATTAAAAATTGTTCATTCATATATAATTATTTTTATATAAAAATTATAAAATATGTATTTATATTATGATAAAAAAACCTGTCAATATTTAATTGCATATTATCCTTACTATAATATTAATATATATGTATTATTATAATTAAAAACATTATTAAAAAGTGTTCATTCATATATAATTATAATTATAAAAATATTATAAAATATGTATTTATATTATGATCAAAAACATTTTTATATATTTATTTGTATATTATCCTTCCTATAATATTATTATATATGTATTATTCATAACAAAAACATTATTAAAAAGTGTTCATTCATATATAATTATAATTATAAAAAAACTTTAAACTATGTATTTATATTATGATCAAAATAACCTGTCAATATTTATTTGCATATTATCGTTTCTATAATATTATTATATTTGTATTATTAATTACAAAAACATTACTAAAAAGTGTTCATTCATATATAATTATTATTATAAAAATATTATAAAATATGTATTTATATTATGATCAAAAACATTTATATATATTTATTTGTATATTATCCTTCCTATAATATTATTATATATGTATTATTAATAACAAAAACATCATTAAAAAGTATTCATTCATATATAATTATTTTTATGTAAAAATTTTAAAATAAGTATTTATATTATGATAAAAAAACCTGTCAATATTTAATTGCGTAATCCTTACTATAATATTAATATATATGTATTATTATTATTAAAAACATTATTAAAAAGTGTTCATTCATATATAATTATAATTATAAAAATATTATAAAATATGTATTTATATTATGATCAAAAACATTTATATATATTTATTTGTATATTATCCTTCCTATAATATTATTATATATGTATTATTTATAACAAAAACATTATTAAAAAGTGTTCATTCATATATAATTATAATTATAAAAAAACTTTAAACTATGTATTTATATTATGATCAAAAAAACCTGTCAATATTTATTTGCATATTATCGTTTCTATAATATTATTATATTTGTATTATTATTTACAAAAACATTACTAAAAAGTGTTCATTCATATATAATTATTATTATAAAAAAACTTTAAACTATGTATTTATATTATGATCAAAAAAACCTGTCAATATTTATTTGCATATTATCGTTTCTATAATATTATTATATTTGTATTATTAATTAGAAAAACATTACTAAAAAGTGTTCATTCATATATTATTATTATTATAAAAAACTTTAAAATATGTATTTATATTATGATAAAAAAACCTGTGAATATTTATTTGCATATTATCCTTCCTATAATATTATTATATATGTATTATTAATAACAAAAACATTATTAAAAAGTGTTCATTCATATATAATTATTATTATAAAAATATTATAAAATATGTATTTATATTATGATCAAAAACATTTATATATATTTTTTTGTATATTATCCTTCCTATAATATTATTATATATGTATTATTAATAACAAAAACATTATTCAAAAGTGTTCATTCATATATAATTATTATTATAAAAATATTATAAAATATGTATTTATATTATGATCAAAAACATTTATATATATTTATTTGTATATTATCCTTCCTATAATATTATTATATATGTATTATTAATAACAAAAACATCATTAAAAAGTGTTCATTCATATATAATTATTTTTATATAAAAATTATAAAATATGTATTTATATTATGATAAAAAAACCTGTCAATATTTAATTGCATATTATCCTTACTATAATATTAATATATATGTATTATTATTATTAAAAACATTATTAAAAAGTGTTCATTCATATATAATTATAATTATAAAAATATTATAAAATATGTATTTATATTATGATCAAAAACATTTTTATATATTTATTTGTATATTATCCTTCCTATAATATTATTATATATGTATTATTCATAACAAAAACATTATTAAAAAGTGTTCATTCATATATAATTATAATTATAAAAAAACTTTAAACTATGTATTTATATTATGATCAAAAAAACCTGTCAATATTTATTTGCATATTATTGTTTCTATAATATTATTATATTTGTATTATTAATTACAAAAACATTACTAAAAAGTGTTCATTCATATATAATTATTATTATAAAAAACTTTAAAATATGTATTTATATTATGATAAAAAAAAACCTGTCAATATTTAATTGCATATTATCCTTCATATAATATTATTATATATGTATTATTAATTACAAAAACATCATTAAAAAGTGTTCATTCATATATAATTATTTTTATATAAAAATTTTAAAATATTTATTTATATTATGATAAAAAAAACCTGTCAATATTTAATTGCATATTATCCTTACTATAATATTAATATATATGTATTATTATTATTAAAAACATTATTAAAAAGTGTTCATTCATATATAATTATAATTATAAAAATATTATAAAATATGTATTTATATTATGATCAAAAACATTTATATATATTTATTTGTATATTATCCTTCCTATAATATTATTATATATGTATTATTAATAACAAAAACATTATTCAAAAGTGTTCATTCATATATAATTATTATTATAAAAATATTATTAAATATGTATTTATATTATGATCAAAAACATTTATATATATTTATTTGTATATTATCCTTCCTATAATATTATTATATATGTATTATTAATAACAAAAACATTATTAAAAAGTGTTCATTCATATATTATTATTATTATAAAAATATTATAAAATATGTATTTATATTATGATCAAAAACATTTATATATATTTATTTGTATATTATCCTTCCTATAATATTATTACATATGTATTATTCATAACAAAAACATTATTAAAAAGTGTTCATTCATATATAATTATAATTATAAAAAAACTTAAAACTATGTATTTATATTATGATCAAAAAAACCTGTCAATATTTATTTGCATATTATCGTTTCTATAATATTATTATATTTGTATTATTAATTACAAAAACATTACTAAAAAGTGTTCATTCATATATAATTATTTTTATATAAAAATTTTAAAATATGTATTTATATTATGATAAAAAAACCTGTCAATATTTAATTGCATATTATCCTTACTATAATATTAATATATATGTATTATTATTATTAAAAACATTATTAAAAAGTGTTCATTCATATATAATTATTATTATAAAAATATTATTAAATATGTATTTATATTATGATCAAAAACATTTATATATATTTATTTGTATATTATCCTTCCTATAATATTATTATATATGTATTATTAATAACAAAAACATTATTAAAAAGTGTTCATTCATATATTATTATAATTATAAAAGTATTATAAAATATGTATTTATATTATGACCAAAAACATTTATATATATTTATTTGTATATTATCCTTTCTATAATATTATTATATATGTATTATTCATAACAAAAACATTATTAAAAAGTGTTCATTCATATATAATTATTTTTATATAAAAATTTTAAAATATGTATTTATATTATGATAAAAAAACCTGTCAATATTTAATTGCATATTATCCTTCCTATAATATTATTATATATGTATTATTAATAACAAAAACAATATTAAAAAGTGTTCATTCATATATTATTATTATTATAAAAATATTATAAAATATGTATTTATATTATGATCAAAAACATTTATATATATTTATTTGTATATTATCCTTCCTATAATATTATTATATATGTATTATTCATAACAAAAACATTATTAAAAAGTGTTCATTTATATATAATTATAATTATAAAAAAACTTTAAACTATGTATTTATATTATGATCAAAAAAACCTGTCATTATTTATTTGCATATTATCGTTTCTATAATATTATTATATTTGTATTATTAATTACAAAAACATTACTCAAAAGTGTTCATTCATATATTAATTATAATTATAAAAATATTATAAAATATTTATTTATATTATGATCAAAAACATTTATATATATTTATTTGTATAAAATCCTTCCTATATATTTATATATATTTATTTGTATATTATCCTTCCTATAATATTATTATATATGTATTATTAATTACAAAAACATCATTAAAAAGTGTTCATTCATATATAATTATTTTTATATAAAAATTTTAAAATATGTATTTATATTATGATAAAAAAAACCTGTCAATATTTAATTGCATATTATCCTTACTATAATATTAATATATATGTATTATTATTATTAAAAACATTATTAAAAAGTGTTCATTCATATATAATTATAATTATAAAAATATTATAAAATATGTATTTATATTATGATCAAAAAAACCTGTCAATATTTATTTGCATATTATCCTTCCTATAATATTATTATATATGTATTATTAATTACAAAAACATTATAAAAAAGTGTTCAATTATATATAATTATCATTATAAAAATATTATAAAATATGTATTTATATTATGATCAAAAACATTTATATATATTTATTTGTATATTATCCTTCCTATAATATTATTATATATGTATTATTAATTACAAAAACATTACTAAAAAGTGTTCATTCATATATAATTATTATTATAAAAAAACTTTAAAATATGTATTTATATTATTATAAAAAAAACTGTGAATATTTATTTGCACATTATCCTTCCTATAATATTATTATATATGTATTATTAATTACAAAAACATCATTAAAAAGTGTTCATTCATATATAATTATTTTTATATAAAAATTTTAAAATATGTATTTATATTATGATAAAAAACCCTGTCAATATTTAATTGCATATTATCCTTACTATAATATTAATATATATGTATTATTATTATTAAAAACATTATTAAAAAGTGTTCATTCATATATAATTATAATTATAAAAATATTATAAAATATGTATTTATATTATGATCAAAAACATTTATATATATTTATTTGTATATTATCCTTCCTATAATATTATTATATATGTATTATTAATAACAAAAACATTATTAAAAAGTGTTCATTCATATATAATTATTATTATAAAAATATTATAAAATATGTATTTATATTATGATCAAAAACATTTATATATATTTATTTGTATATTATCCTTCCTATAATATTATTATATATGTATTATTAATAACAAAAACATTATTAAAAAGTGTTCATTCATATATTATTATTATTATAAAAATATTATAAAATATGTATTTATATTATGATCAAAAACATTTATATATATTTATTTGTATATTATCCTTCCTATAATATTATTATATATGTATTATTAATAACAAAAACATTATTAAAAAGTGTTCATTTATATATTATTATTATTATAAAAATATTATAAAATATGTATTTATATTATGATCAAAAACATTTATATATATTTATTTGTATATTATCCTTCCTATAATATTATTATATATGTATTATTCATAACAAAAACATTATTAAAAAGTGTTCATTTATATATAATTATAATTATAAAAAAACTTTAAACTATGTATTTATATTATGATCAAAAAAACCTGTCAATATTTATTTGCATATTATCGTTTCTATAATATTATTATATTTGTATTATTAATTACAAAAACATTACTAAAAAGCGTTCATTCATATATTAATTATAATTATAAAAATATTATAAAATATGTATTTATATTATGATCAAAAACATTTATATATATTTATTTGTATAAAATCCTTCCTATATATTTATATATATTTATTTGTATATTATCCTTCCTATAATATTATTATATATGTATTATTAATTACAAAAACATCATTAAAAAGTGTTCATTCATATATAATTATTTTTATATAAAAATTTTAAAATATGTATTTATATTATGATAAAAAAAACCTGTCAATATTTAATTGCATATTATCCTTACTATAATATTAATATATATGTATTATTATTATTAAAACATTATTAAAAAGTGTTCATTCATATATAATTATAATTATAAAAATATTATAAAATATGTATCTATATTATGATCAAAAAAACCTGTCAATATTTATTTGCATATTATCCTTCCTATAATATTATTATATATGTATTATTAATTACAAAAACATTATAAAAAAGTGTTCAATTATATATAATTATCATTATAAAAATATTATAAAATATGTATTTATATTATGATCAAAAACATTTATATATATTTATTTGTATATTATCCTTCCTATAATATAATTATATATGTATTATTAATTACAAAAACATTACTAAAAAGTGTTCATTCATATATAATTATTATTATAAAAAAACTTTAAAATATGTATTTATATTATTATAAAAAAAACCTGTAAATATTTATTTGCATATTATCCTTCTTATAATATTATTATATATGTATTATTAATTACAAAAACATCATTAAAAAGTGTTCATTCATATATCATTATTTTTATATAAAAAGTTTAAAATATGTATTTATATTATGATAAAAAAACCTGTCAATATTTAATTGAATATTATCCTTACTATAATATTAATATATATGTATTATTATTATTAAAAACATTATTAAAAAGTGTTCATTCATATATCATTATTATTATAAAAATATTATAAAATATGTATTTATATTATGACCAAAAACATTTATATATATTTATTTGTATATTATCCTTTCTATAATATTATTATATATGTATTATTCATAACAAAAACATTATTAAAAAGTGTTCATTCATATATAATTATTTTTATATAAAAATTTTAAAATATGTATTTATATTATGATAAAAAAACCTGTCAATATTTAATTGCATATTATCCTTCCTATAATATTATTATATATGTATTATTAATAACAAAAACAATATTAAAAAGTGTTCATTCATATATTATTATTATTATAAAAATATTATAAAATATGTATTTATATTATGATCAAAAACATTTATATATATTTATTTGTATATTATCCTTCCTATAATATTATTATATATGTATTATTCATAACAAAAACATTATTAAAAAGTGTTCATTTATATATAATTATAATTATAAAAAAACTTTAAACTATGTATTTATATTATGATCAAAAAAACCTGTCAATATTTATTTGCATATTATCGTTTCTATAATATTATTATATTTGTATTATTAATTACAAAAACATTACTAAAAAGTGTTCATTCATATATTAATTATAATTATAAAAATATTATAAAATATTTATTTATATTATGATCAAAAACATTTATATATATTTATTTGTATAAAATCCTTCCTATATATTTATATATATTTATTTGTATATTATCCTTCCTATAATATTATTATATATGTATTATTAATTACAAAAACATCATTAAAAAGTGTTCATTCATATATAATTATTTTTATATAAAAATTTTAAAATATGTATTTATATTATGATAAAAAAAAACCTGTCAATATTTAATTGCATATTATCCTTACTATAATATTAATATATATGTATTATTATTATTAAAAACATTATTAAAAAGTGTTCATTCATATATAATTATAATTATAAAAATATTATAAAATATGTATTTATATTATGATCAAAAAAACCTGTCAATATTTATTTGCATATTATCCTTCCTATAATATTATTATATATGTATTATTAATTACAAAAACATTATAAAAAAGTGTTCAATTATATATAATTATCATTATAAAAATATTATAAAATATGTATTTATATTATGATCAAAAACATTTATATATATTTATTTGTATATTATCCTTCCTATAATATTATTATATATGTATTATTAATTACAAAAACATTACTAAAAAGTGTTCATTCATATATAATTATTATTATAAAAAAACTTTAAAATATGTATTTATATTATTATAAAAAAAAACTGTGAATATTTATTTGCACATTATCCTTCCTATAATATTATTATATATGTATTATTTATTACAAAAACATCATTAAAAAGTGTTCATTCATATATAATTATTTTTATATAAAAATTTTAAAATATGTATTTATATTATGATAAAAAACCCTGTCAATATTTAATTGCATATTATCCTTACTATAATATTAATATATATGTATTATTATTATTAAAAACATTATTAAAAAGTGTTCATTCATATATAATTATAATTATAAAAATATTATAAAATATGTATTTATATTATGATCAAAAACATTTATATATATTTATTTGTATATTATCCTTCCTATAATATTATTATATATGTATTATTAATAACAAAAACATTATTAAAAAGTGTTCATTCATATATAATTATTATTATAAAAATATTATAAAATATGTATTTATATTATGATCAAAAACATTTATATATATTTATTTGTATATTATCCTTCCTATAATATTATTATATATGTATTATTAATAACAAAAACATTATTAAAAAGTGTTCATTCATATATTATTATTATTATAAAAATATTATAAAATATGTATTTATATTATGATCAAAAACATTTATATATATTTATTTGTATATTATCCTTCCTATAATATTATTATATATGTATTATTAATAACAAAAACATTATTAAAAAGTGTTCATTTATATATTATTATTATTATAAAAATATTATAAAATATGTATTTATATTATGATCAAAAACATTTATATATATTTATTTGTATATTATCCTTCCTATAATATTATTATATATGTATTATTCATAACAAAAACATTATTAAAAAGTGTTCATTTATATATAATTATAATTATAAAAAAACTTTAAACTATGTATTTATATTATGATCAAAAAAACCTGTCAATATTTATTTGCATATTATCGTTTCTATAATATTATTATATTTGTATTATTAATTACAAAAACATTACTAAAAAGTGTTCATTCATATATTAATTATAATTATAAAAATATTATAAAATATGTATTTATATTATGATCAAAAACATTTATATATATTTATTTGTATAAAATCCTTCCTATATATTTATATATATTTATTTGTATATTATCCTTCCTATAATATTATTATATATGTATTATTAATTACAAAAACATCATTAAAAAGTGTTCATTCATATATAATTATTTTTATATAAAAATTTTAAAATATGTATTTATATTATGATAAAAAAAACCTGTCAATATTTAATTGCATATTATCCTTACTATAATATTAATATATATGTATTATTATTATTAAAAACATTATTAAAAAGTGTTCATTCATATATAATTATAATTATAAAAATATTATAAAATATGTATTTATATTATGATCAAAAAAACCTGTCAATATTTATTTGCATATTATCCTTCCTATAATATTATTATATATGTATTATTAATTACAAAAACATTATAAAAAAGTGTTCAATTATATATAATTATCATTATAAAAATATTATAAAATATGTATTTATATTATGATCAAAAACATTTATATATATTTATTTGTATATTATCCTTCCTATAATATAATTATATATGTATTATTAATTACAAAAACATTACTAAAAAGTGTTCATTCATATATAATTATTATTATAAAAAAACTTTAAAATATGTATTTATATTATTATAAAAAAAACCTGTAAATATTTATTTGCATATTATCCTTCTTATAATATTATTATATATGTATTATTAATTACAAAAACATCATTAAAAAGTGTTCATTCATATATCATTATTTTTATATAAAAATTTTAAAATATGTATTTATATTATGATAAAAAAACCTGTCAATATTTAATTGAATATTATCCTTACTATAATATTAATATATATGTATTATTATTATTAAAAACATTATTAAAAAGTGTTCATTCATATATAATTATTATTATAAAAATATTATAAAATATGTATTTATATTATGATCAAAAACATTTATATATATTTATTTGTATATTATCCTTCCTATAATATTATTATATATGTATTATTAATAACAAAAACATTATTAAAAAGTGTTCATTCATATATTATTATTATTATAAAAATATTATAAAATATGTATTTATATTATGATCAAAAACATTTATATATATTTATTTGTATATTATCCTTCCTATAATATTATTATATATGTATTATTAATAACAAAAACATTATTAAAAAGTGTTCATTTATATATTATTATTATTATAAAAATATTATAAAATATGTATTTATATTATGATCAAAAACATTTATATATATGTATTTGTATATTATCCTTCCTATAATATTATTATATATGTATTATTCATAACAAAAACATTATTAAAAAGTGTTCATTTATATATAATTATAATTATAAAAAAACTTTAAACTATGTATTTATATTATGATCAAAAAAACCTGTCAATATTTATTTGCATATTATCGTTTCTATAATATTATTATATTTGTATTATTAATTACAAAAACATTACTAAAAAGTGTTCATTCATATATTAATTATAATTATAAAAATATTATAAAATATGTATTTATATTATGATCAAAAACATTTATATATATTTATTTGTATAAAATCCTTCCTATATATTTATATATATTTATTTGTATATTATCCTTCCTATAATATTATTATATATGTATTATTAATTACAAAAACATCATTAAAAAGTGTTCATTCATATATAATTATTTTTATATAAAAATTTTAAAATATGTATTTATATTATGATAAAAAAAACCTGTCAATATTTAATTGCATATTATCCTTACTATAATATTAATATATATGTATTATTATTATTAAAAACATTATTAAAAAGTGTTCATTCATATATAATTATAATTATAAAAATATTATAAAATATGTATTTATATTATGATCAAAAAAACCTGTCAATATTTATTTGCATATTATCCTTCCTATAATATTATTATATATTTATTATTAATTACAAAAACATTATAAAAAAGTGTTCAATTATATATAATTATCATTATAAAAATATTATAAAATATGTATTTATATTATGATCAAAAACATTTATATATATTTATTTGTATATTATCCTTCCTATAATATTATTATATATGTATTATTAATTACAAAAACATTACTAAAAAGTGTTCATTCATATATAATTATTATTATAAAAAAACTTTAAAATATGTATTTATATTATTATAAAAAAAAACTGTGAATATTTATTTGCACATTATCCTTCCTATAATATTATTATATATGTATTATTTATTACAAAAACATCATTAAAAAGTGTTCATTCATATATAATTATTTTTATATAAAAATTTTAAAATATGTATTTATATTATGATAAAAAACCCTGTCAATATTTAATTGCATATTATCCTTACTATAATATTAATATATATGTATTATTATTATTAAAAACATTATTAAAAAGTGTTCATTCATATATAATTATAATTATAAAAATATTATAAAATATGTATTTATATTATGATCAAAAACATTTATATATATTTATTTGTATATTATCCTTCCTATAATATTATTATATATGTATTATTAATAACAAAAACATTATTAAAAAGTGTTCATTCATATATAATTATTATTATAAAAATATTATAAAATATGTATTTATATTATGATCAAAAACATTTATATATATTTATTTGTATATTATCCTTCCTATAATATTATTATATATGTATTATTAATAACAAAAACATTATTAAAAAGTGTTCATTCATATATTATTATTATTATAAAAATATTATAAAATATGTATTTATATTATGATCAAAAACATTTATATATATTTATTTGTATATTATCCTTCCTATAATATTATTATATATGTATTATTAATAACAAAAACATTATTAAAAAGTGTTCATTTATATATTATTATTATTATAAAAATATTATAAAATATGTATTTATATTATGATCAAAAACATTTATATATATTTATTTGTATATTATCCTTCCTATAATATTATTATATATGTATTATTCATAACAAAAACATTATTAAAAAGTGTTCATTTATATATAATTATAATTATAAAAAAACTTTAAACTATGTATTTATATTATGATCAAAAAAACCTGTCAATATTTATTTGCATATTATCGTTTCTATAATATTATTATATTTGTATTATTAATTACAAAAACATTACTAAAAAGTGTTCATTCATATATTAATTATAATTATAAAAATATTATAAAATATGTATTTATATTATGATCAAAAACATTTATATATATTTATTTGTATAAAATCCTTCCTATATATTTATATATATTTATTTGTATATTATCCTTCCTATAATATTATTATATATGTATTATTAATTACAAAAACATCATTAAAAAGTGTTCATTCATATATAATTATTTTTATATAAAAATTTTAAAATATGTATTTATATTATGATAAAAAAACCTGTCAATATTTAATTGCATATTATCCTTACTATAATATTAATATATATGTATTATTATTTTTAAAAACATTATTAAAAAGTGTTCATTCATATATAATTATAATTATAAAAATATTATAAAATATGTATTTATATTATGATATAAAAAACCTGTCAATATTTATTTGCATATTATCCTTCCTATAATATTATTATATATGTATTATTAATTACAAAAAC
Source organism: Macrosteles quadrilineatus (assembly GCF_028750875.1). NCBI lineage: Eukaryota > Metazoa > Arthropoda > Insecta > Hemiptera > Cicadellidae > Macrosteles > Macrosteles quadrilineatus. Next base: position 15,407,127 of record NW_026542598.1, on the reverse strand, counting down.
ATTATAAAAAAGTGTTCAATTATATATAATTATCATTATAAAAATATTATAAAATATGTATTTATATTATGATCAAAAACATTTATATATATTTATTTGTATATTATCCTTCCTATAATATAATTATATATGTATTATTAATTACAAAAACATTACTAAAAAGTGTTCATTCATATATAATTATTATTATAAAAAAACTTTAAAATATGTATTTATATTATTATAAAAAAAACCTGTAAATATTTATTTGCATATTATCCTTCTTATAATATTATTATATATGTATTATTAATTACAAAAACATCATTAAAAAGTGTTCATTCATATATCATTATTTTTATATAAAAATTTTAAAATATGTATTTATATTATGATAAAAAAACCTGTCAATATTTAATTGAATATTATCCTTACTATAATATTAATATATATGTATTATTATTATTAAAAACATTATTAAAAAGTGTTCATTCATATATAATTATTATTATAAAAATATTATAAAATATGTATTTATATTATGATCAAAAACATTTATATATATTTATTTGCATATTATCCTTCTTATAATATTATTATATATGTATTATTAATTACAAAAACATCATTAAAAAGTGTTCATTCATATATCATTATTTTTATATAAAAATTTTAAAATATGTATTTATATTATGATAAAAAAACCTGTCAATATTTAATTGAATATTATCCTTACTATAATATTAATATATATGTATTATTATTATTAAAAACATTATTAAAAAGTGTTCATTCATATATAATTATTATTATAAAAATATTATAAAATATGTATTTATATTATGATCAAAAACATTTATATATATTTATTTGTATATTATCCTTCCTATAATATTATTATATATGTATTATTAATAACAAAAACATTATTAAAAAGTGTTCATTTATATATTATTATTATTATAAAAATATTATAAAATATGTATTTATATTATGATCAAAAACATTTATATATATTTATTTGTATATTATCCTTCCTATAATATTATTATATATGTATTATTAATAACAAAAACATTATTAAAAAGTGTTCATTCATATATAATTATTATTATAAAAATATTATAAAATATGTATTTATATTATGATCAAAAACATTTATATATATTTATTTGTATATTATCCTTCCTATAATATTATTATATATGTATTATTAATAACAAAAACATTATTAAAAAGTGTTCATTCATATATTATTATTATTATAAAAATATTATAAAATATGTATTTATATTATGATCAAAAACATTTATATATATTTATTTGTATATTATCCTTCCTATAATATTATTATATATGTATTATTAATAACAAAAACATTATTAAAAAGTGTTCATTTATATATTATTATTATTATAAAAATATTATAAAATATGTATTTATATTATGATCAAAAACATTTATATATATTTATTTGTATATTATCCTTCCTATAATATTATTATATATGTATTATTCATAACAAAAACATTATTAAAAAGTGTTCATTTATATATAATTATAATTATAAAAAAACTTTAAACTATGTATTTATATTATGATCAAAAAAACCTGTCAATATTTATTTGCATATTATCGTTTCTATAATATTATTATATTTGTATTATTAATTACAAAAACATTACTAAAAAGTGTTCATTCATATATTAATTATAATTATAAAAATATTATAAAATATGTATTTATATTATGATCAAAAACATTTATATATATTTATTTGTATAAAATCCTTCCTATATATTTATATATATTTATTTGTATATTATCCTTCCTATAATATTATTATATATGTATTATTAATTACAAAAACATCATTAAAAAGTGTTCATTCATATATAATTATTTTTATATAAAAATTTTAAAATATGTATTTATATTATGATAAAAAAACCTGTCAATATTTAATTGCATATTATCCTTACTATAATATTAATATATATGTATTATTATTATTAAAAACATTATTAAAAAGTGTTCATTCATATAATTATTATAATTATAAAAATATTATAAAATATGTATTTATATTATGATCAAAAAAACCTGTCAATATTTATTTGCATATTATCCTTCCTATAATAATATTATATATGTATTATTAATTACAAAAACATTATAAAAAAGTGTTTAATTATATATAATTATCATTATAAAAATATTATAAAATATGTATTTATATTATGATCAAAAACATTTATATATATTTATTTGTATATTATCCTTCCTATAATATAATTATATATGTATTATTAATTACAAAAACATTACTAAAAAGTGTTCATTCATATATAATTATTATTATAAAAAAACTTTAAAATATGTATTTATATTATTATAAAAAAAACCTGTAAATATTTATTTGCATATTATCCTTCTTATAATATTATTATATATGTATTATTAATTACAAAAACATCATTAAAAAGTGTTCATTCATATATCATTATTTTTATATAAAAATTTTAAAATATGTATTTATATTATGATAAAAAAACCTGTCAATATTTAATTGAATATTATCCTTACTATAATATTAATATATATGTATTATTATTATTAAAAACATTATTAAAAAGTGTTCATTCATATATAATTATTATTATAAAAATATTATAAAATATGTATTTATATTATGATCAAAAACATTTATATATATTTATTTGTATATTATCCTTCCTATAATATTATTATATATGTATTATTAATAACAAAAACATTATTAAAAAGTGTTCATTTATATATTATTATTATTATAAAAATATTATAAAATATGTATTTATATTATGATCAAAAACATTTATATATATTTATTTGTATATTATCCTTCCTATAATATTATTATATATGTATTATTCATAACAAAAACATTATTAAAAAGTGTTCATTTATATATAATTATAATTATAAAAAAACTTTAAACTATGTATTTATATTATGATCAAAAAAACCTGTCAATATTTATTTGCATATTATCGTTTCTATAATATTATTATATTTGTATTATTAATTACAAAAACATTACTAAAAAGTGTTCATTCATATATTAATTATAATTATAAAAATATTATAAAATATGTATTTATATTATGATCAAAAACATTTATATATATTTATTTTTATAAAATCCTTCCTATATATTTATATATATTTATTTGTATATTATCCTTCCTATAATATTATTATATATGTATTATTAATTACAAAAACATCATTAAAAAGTGTTCATTCATATATAATTTTTTTTATATAAAAATTTTAAAATATGTATTTATATTATGATAAAAAAAACCTGTCAATATTTAATTGCATATTATCCTTACTATAATATTAATATATATGTATTATTATTATTAAAAACATTATTAAAAAGTGTTCATTCATATATAATTATAATTATAAAAATATTATAAAATATGTATTTATATTATGATCAAAAAAACCTGTCAATATTTATTTGCATATTATCCTTCCTATAATATTATTATATATGTATTATTAATTACAAAAACATTATAAAAAAGTGTTCAATTATATATAATTATCATTATAAAAATATTCTAAAATATGTATTTATATTATGATCAAAAACATTTATATATATTTATTTGTATATTATCCTTCCTATAATATCATTATATATGTATTATTAATTACAAAAACATTACTAAAAAGTGTTCATTCATATATAATTATTATTATAAAAAAACTTTAAAATATGTATTTATATTATTATAAAAAAAACCTGTAAATATTTATTTGCATATTATCCTTCTTATAATATTATTATATATGTATTATTAATTACAAAAACATCATTAAAAAGTGTTCATTCATATATCATTATTTTTATATAAAAATTTTAAAATATGTATTTATATTATGATAAAAAAACCTGTCAATATTTAATTGCATATTATCCTTACTATAATATTAATATATATGTATTATTATTATTAAAAACATTATTAAAAAGTGTTCATTCATATATAATTATTATTATAAAAATATTATAAAATATGTATTTATATTATGATCAAAAACATTTATATATATTTATTTGTATATTATCCTTCCTATAATATTATTATATATGTATTATTCATAACAAAAACATTATTAAAAAGTGTTCATTCATATATAATTATAATTATAAAAAAACTTTAAACTATGTATTTATATTATGATCAAAAAAACCTGTCAATATTTATTTGCATATTATCGTTTCTATAATATTATTATATTTGTATTATTAATTACAAAAACATTACTAAAAAGTGTTCATTCATATATAATTATTATTATAAAAATATTATAAAATATGTATTTATATTATGATCAAAAACATTTATATATATTTATTTGTATATTATCCTTCCTATAATATTATTATATATGTATTATTAATAACAAAAACATTATTAAAAAGTGTTCATTTATATATTATTATTATTTTAAAAATATTATAAAATATGTATTTATATTATGATCAAAAACATTTATATATATTTATTTGTATATTATCCTTCCTATAATATTATTATATATGTATTATTAATAACAAAAACATTATTAAAAAGTGTTCATTCATATATAATTATTATTATAAAAATATTATAAAATATGTATTTATATTATGATCAAAAAAATTTATATATATTTATTTGTATATTATCCTTCCTATAATATTATTATATATGTATTATTAATTACAAAAACATTACTAAAAAGTGTTCATTCATATATAATTATTATTATAAAAAAACTTTAAAATATGTATTTATATTATTATAAAAAAAAACTGTGAATATTTATTTGCACATTATCCTTCCTATAATATTATTATATATGTATTATTTATTACAAAAACATCATTAAAAAGTGTTCATTCATATATAATTATTTTTATATAAAAATTTTAAAATATGTATTTATATTATGATAAAAAACCCTGTCAATATTTAATTGCATATTATCCTTACTATAATATTAATATATATGTATTATTATTATTAAAAACATTATTAAAAAGTGTTCATTCATATATAATTATAATTATAAAAATATTATAAAATATGTATTTATATTATGATCAAAAACATTTATATATATTTATTTGTATATTATCCTTCCTATAATATTATTATATATGTATTATTAATAACAAAAACATTATTAAAAAGTGTTCATTCATATATAATTATTATTATAAAAATATTATAAAATATGTATTTATATTATGATCAAAAACATTTATATATATTTATTTGTATATTATCCTTCCTATATTATTATATATGTATTATTAATAACAAAAACATTATTAAAAAGTGTTCATTCATATATTATTATTATTATAAAAATATTATAAAATATGTATTTATATTATGATCAAAAACATTTATATATATTTATTTGTATATTATCCTTCCTATAATATTATTATATATGTATTATTAATAACAAAAACATTATTAAAAAGTGTTCATTTATATATTATTATTATTATAAAAATATTATAAAATATGTATTTATATTATGATCAAAAACATTTATATATATTTATTTGTATATTATCCTTCCTATAATATTATTATATATGTATTATTCATAACAAAAACATTATTAAAAAGTGTTCATTTATATATAATTATAATTATAAAAAAACTTTAAACTATGTATTTATATTATGATCAAAAAAACCTGTCAATATTTATTTGCATATTATCGTTTCTATAATATTATTATATTTGTATTATTAATTACAAAAACATTACTAAAAAGTGTTCATTCATATATTAATTATAATTATAAAAATATTATAAAATATGTATTTATATTATGATCAAAAACATTTATATATATTTATTTGTATAAAATCCTTCCTATATATTTATATATATTTATTTGTATATTATCCTTCCTATAATATTATTATATATGTATTATTAATTACAAAAACATCATTAAAAAGTGTTCATTCATATATAATTATTTTTATATAAAAATTTTAAAATATGTATTTATATTATGATAAAAAAACCTGTCAATATTTAATTGCATATTATCCTTACTATAATATTAATATATATGTATTATTATTTTTAAAAACATTATTAAAAAGTGTTCATTCATATATAATTATAATTATAAAAATATTATAAAATATGTATTTATATTATGATCAAAAAAACCTGTCAATATTTATTTGCATATTATCCTTCCTATAATATTATTATATATGTATTATTAATTACAAAAACATTATAAAAAAGTGTTCAATTATATATAATTATCATTATAAAAATATTATATAATATGTATTTATATTATGATCAAAAACATTTATATAAATTTATTTGTATATTATCCTTCCTATAATATAATTATATATGTATTATTAATTACAAAAACATTACTAAAAAGTGTTCATTCATATATAATTATTATTATAAAAAAACTTTAAAATATGTATTTATATTATTATAAAAAAAACCTGTAAATATTTATTTGCATATTATCCTTCTTATAATATTATTATATATGTATTATTAATTACAAAAACATCATTAAAAAGTGTTCATTCATATATCATTATTTTTATATAAAAATTTTAAAATATGTATTTATATTATGATAAAAAAACCTGTCAATATTTAATTGAATATTATCCTTACTATAATATTAATATATATGTATTATTATTATTAAAAACATTATTAAAAAGTGTTCATTCATATATAATTATTATTATAAAAATATTATAAAATATGTATTTATATTATGATCAAAAACATTTATATATATTTATTTGTATATTATCCTTCCTATAATATTATTATATATGTATTATTAATAACAAAAACATTATTAAAAAGTGTTCATTTATATATTATTATTATTATAAAAATATTATAAAATATGTATTTATATTATGATCAAAAACATTTATATATATTTATTTGTATATTATCCTTCCTATAATATTATTATATATGTATTATTAATAACAAAAACATTATTAAAAAGTGTTCATTCATATATAATTATTATTATAAAAATATTATAAAATATGTATTTATATTATGATCAAAAACATTTATATATATTTATTTGTATATTATCCTTCCTATAATATTATTATATATGTATTATTAATAACAAAAACATTATTAAAAAGTGTTCATTCATATATTATTATTATTATAAAAATATTATAAAATATGTATTTATATTATGATCAAAAACATTTATATATATTTATTTGTATATTATCCTTCCTATAATATTATTATATATGTATTATTAATAACAAAAACATTATTAAAAAGTGTTCATTTATATATTATTATTATTATAAAAATATTATAAAATATGTATTTATATTATGATCAAAAACATTTATATATATTTATTTGTATATTATCCTTCCTATAATATTATTATATATGTATTATTCATAACAAAAACATTATTAAAAAGTGTTCATTTATATATAATTATAATTATAAAAAAACTTTAAACTATGTATTTATATTATGATCAAAAAAACCTGTCAATATTTATTTGCATATTATCGTTTCTATAATATTATTATATTTGTATTATTAATTACAAAAACATTACTAAAAAGTGTTCATTCATATATTAATTATAATTATAAAAATATTATAAAATATGTATTTATATTATGATCAAAAACATTTATATATATTTATTTGTATAAAATCCTTCCTATATATTTATATATATTTATTTGTATATTATCCTTCCTATAATATTATTATATATGTATTATTAATTACAAAAACATCATTTAAAAGTGTTCATTCATATATAATTATTTTTATATAAAAATTTTAAAATATGTATTTATATTATGATAAAAAAACCTGTCAATATTTAATTGCATATTATCCTTACTATAATATTAATATATATGTATTATTATTATTAAAAACATTATTAAAAAGTGTTCATTCATATAATTATTATAATTATAAAAATATTATAAAATATGTATTTATATTATGATCAAAAAAACCTGTCAATATTTATTTGCATATTATCCTTCCTATAATATTATTATATATGTATTATTAATTACAAAAACATTATAAAAAAGTGTTCAATTATATATAATTATCATTATAAAAATATTATAAAATATGTATTTATATTATGATCAAAAACATTTATATATATTTATTTGTATATTATCCTTCCTATAATATAATTATATATGTATTATTAATTACAAAAACATTACTAAAAAGTGTTCATTCATATATAATTATTATTATAAAAAAACTTTAAAATATGTATTTATATTATTATAAAAAAAACCTGTAAATATTTATTTGCATATTATCCTTCTTATAATATTATTATATATGTATTATTAATTACAAAAACATCATTAAAAAGTGTTCATTCATATATCATTATTTTTATATAAAAATTTTAAAATATGTATTTATATTATGATAAAAAAACCTGTCAATATTTAATTGAATATTATCCTTACTATAATATTAATATATATGTATTATTATTATTAAAAACATTATTAAAAAGTGTTCATTCATATATAATTATTATTATAAAAATATTATAAAATATGTATTTATATTATGATCAAAAACATTTATATATATTTATTTGTATATTATCCTTCCTATAATATTATTATATATGTATTATTAATAACAAAAACATTATTAAAAAGTGTTCATTTATATATTATTATTATTATAAAAATATTATAAAATATGTATTTATATTATGATCAAAAACATTTATATATATTTATTTGTATATTATCCTTCCTATAATATTATTATATATGTATTATTCATAACAAAAACATTATTAAAAAGTGTTCATTTATATATAATTATAATTATAAAAAAACTTTAAACTATGTATTTATATTATGATCAAAAAAACCTGTCAATATTTATTTGCATATTATCGTTTCTATAATATTATTATATTTGTATTATTAATTACAAAAACATTACTAAAAAGTGTTCATTCATATATTAATTATAATTATAAAAATATTATAAAATATGTATTTATATTATGATCAAAAACATTTATATATATTTATTTTTATAAAACCCTTCCTATATATTTATATATATTTATTTGTATATTATCCTTCCTATAATATTATTATATATGTATTATTAATTACAAAAACATCATTAAAAAGTGTTCATTCATATATAATTTTTTTTATATAAAAATTTTAAAATATGTATTTATATTATGATAAAAAAAACCTGTCAATATTTAATTGCATATTATCCTTACTATAATATTAATATATATGTATTATTATTATTAAAAACATTATTAAAAAGTGTTCATTCATATATAATTATAATTATAAAAATATTATAAAATATGTATTTATATTATGATCAAAAAAACCTGTCAATATTTATTTGCATATTATCCTTCCTATAATATTATTATATATGTATTATTAATTACAAAAACATTATAAAAAAGTGTTCAATTATATATAATTATCATTATAAAAATATTCTAAAATATGTATTTATATTATGATCAAAAACATTTATATATATTTATTTGTATATTATCCTTCCTATAATATCATTATATATGTATTATTAATTACAAAAACATTACTAAAAAGTGTTCATTCATATATAATTATTATTATAAAAAAACTTTAAAATATGTATTTATATTATTATAAAAAAAACCTGTAAATATTTATTTGCATATTATCCTTCTTATAATATTATTATATATGTATTATTAATTACAAAAACATCATTAAAAAGTGTTCATTCATATATCATTATTTTTATATAAAAATTTTAAAATATGTATTTATATTATGATAAAAAAACCTGTCAATATTTAATTGCATATTATCCTTACTATAATATTAATATATATGTATTATTATTATTAAAAACATTATTAAAAAGTGTTCATTCATATATAATTATTATTATAAAAATATTATAAAATATGTATTTATATTATGATCAAAAACATTTATATATATTTATTTGTATATTATCCTTCCTATAATATTATTATATATGTATTATTCATAACAAAAACATTATTAAAAAGTGTTCATTCATATATAATTATAATTATAAAAAAACTTTAAACTATGTATTTATATTATGATCAAAAAAACCTGTCAATATTTATTTGCATATTATCGTTTCTATAATATTATTATATTTGTATTATTAATTACAAAAACATTACTAAAAAGTGTTCATTCATATATAATTATTATTATAAAAAACTTTAAAATATGTATTTATATTATGATAAAAAAAACCTGTCAATATTTAATTGCATATTATCCTTACTATAATATTAATATATATGTATTATTATTATTAAAAACATTATTAAAAAGTGTTCATTCATATATAATTATAATTATAAAAATATTATAAAATGTGTATTTATATTATGATCAAAAACAATTATTTATATTTATTTGTATATTATCCTTCCTATAATATTATTATATATGTATTATTAATAACAAAAACATTATTAAAAAGTGTTCATTCATATATTATTATTATTATAAAAATATTATAAAATATGTATTTATATTATGATCAAAAACATTTATATATATTTATTTGTATATTATCCTTCCTATAATATTATTATATATGTATTATTCATAACAAAAACATTATTAAAAAGTGTTCATTCATATATAATTAAAAAAAAAACTTTAAACTATGTATTTATATTATGATCAAAAAAACCTGTCAATATTTATTTGCATATTATCGTTTCTATAATATTATTATATTTGTATTATTAATTACAAAAACATTACTAAAAAGTGTTCATGCATATATAATTATTTTTATATAAAAATTTTAAAATATGTATTTATATTATGATAAAAAAACCTGTCAATATTTAATTGCATATTATCCTTACTATAATATTAATATATATGTATTATTATTATTAAAAACATTATTAAAAAGTGTTCATTCATATATAATTATTATTATAAAAATATTATTAAATATGTATTTATATTATGATCAAAAACATTTATATATATTTATTTGTATATTATCCTTCCTATAATATTATTATATATGTATTATTAATAACAAAAACATTATTAAAAAGTGTTCATTCATATATTATTATTATTATAAAAGTATTATAAAATATGTATTTATATTATGATCACAAACATTTATATATATTTATTTGTATATTATCCTTCCTATAATATTATTATATATGTATTATTCATAACAAAAACATTATTAAAAAGTGTTCATTCATATATAATTATAATTATAAAAAAACTTTAAACTATGTATTTATATTATGATCAAAAAAACCTGTCAATATTTATTTGCATATTATCGTTTCTATAATATTATTATATTTGTATTATTAATTACAAAAACATTACTAAAAAGTGTTCATTCATATATAATTATTTTTATATAAAAATTTTAAAATATGTATTTATATAATGATAAAAAAACCTGTCAATATTTAATTGCATATTATCCTTCCTATAATATTATTATATATGTATTATTAATAACAAAAACATTATTAAAAAGTGTTCATTCATATATTATTATTATTATAAAAATATTATAAAATATGTATTTATATTATGATCAAAAACATTTATATATATTTATTTGTATATTATCCTTCCTATAATATTATTATATATGTATTATTCATAACAAAAACATTATTAAAAAGTGTTCATTCATATATAATTTTAATTATAAAAAAACTTTAAACTATGTATTTATATTATGATCAAAAAAACCTGTCAATATTTATTTGCATATTATCGTTTCTATAATATTATTATATTTGTATTATTAATTACAAAAACATTACTAAAAAGTGTTCATTCATATATAATTATTTTTATATAAAAATTTTAAAATATGTATTTATATTATGATAAAAAAACCTGTCAATATTTAATTGCATATTATCCTTACTATAATATTAATATATATGTATTATTATTATTAAAAACATTATTAAAAAGTGTTCATTCATATATAATTATAATTATAAAAATATTATAAAATATGTATTTATATTATGATCAAAAACATTTATATATATTTATTTGTATATTATCCTTCCTATAATATTATTATATATGTATTATTAATAACAAAAACATTATTAAAAAGTGTTCATTCATATATAATTATTATTATAAAAATATTATAAAATATGTATTTATATTATGATCAAAAACATTTATATATATTTATTTGTATATTATCCTTAGTATAATATTATTATATATGTATTATTAATAACAAAAACATTATTAAAAAGTGTTCATTCATATAGTATTATTATTATAAAAATATTATAAAATATGTATTTATATTATGATCAAAAACATTGATATATATTTATTTGTATATTATCCTTCCTATAATATTATTATATATGTATTATTAATAACAAAAACATTATTAAAAAGTGTTCATTTATATATTATTATTATTATAAAAATATTATAAAATATGTATTTATATTATGATCAAAAACATTTATATATATTTATTTGTATATTATCCTTCCTATAATATTATTATATATGTATTATTCATAACAAAAACATTATTAAAAAGTGTTCATTTATATATACTTATAATTATAAAAAAACTTTAAACTATGTATTTATATTATGATCAAAAAAACCTGTCAATATTTATTTGCATATTATCGTTTCTATAATATTATTATATTTGTATTATTAATTACAAAAACATTACTAAAAAGTGTTCATTCATATATTAATTAGAATTATAAAAATATTATAAAATATGTATTTATATTATGATCAAAAACATTTATATATATTTATTTTTATAAAATCCTTCCTATATATTTATATATATTTATTTGTATATTATCCTTCCTATAATATTATTATATATGTATTATTAATTACAAAAACATCATTAAAAAGTGTTCATTCATATATAATTATTTTTATATAAAAATTTTAAAATATGTATTTATATTATGATAAAAAAAACCTGTCAATATTTAATTGCATATTATCCTTACTATAATATTAATATATATGTATTATTATTATTAAAAACATTATTAAAAAGTGTTCATTCATATATAATTATTATTATAAAAATATTATAAAATATGTATTTATATTATGATCAAAAAAACCTGTCAATATTTATTTGCATATTATCCTTCCTATAATATTATTATATATGTATTATTAATTACAAAAACATTATAAAAAAGTGTTCAATTATATATAATTATCATTATAAAAATATTATAAAATATGTATTTATATTATGATCAAAAACATTTATATATATTTATTTGTATATTATCCTTCCTATAATATTATTATATATGTATTATTAATTACAAAAACATTACTAAAAAGTGTTCATTCATATATAATTTTTATTATAAAAAAACTTTAAAATATGTATTTATATTATTATAAAAAAAACTGTGAATATTTATTTGCACATTATCCTTCCTATAATATTATTATATATGTATTATTAATTACAAAAACATCATTAAAAAGTGTTCATTCATATATAATTATTTTTATATAAAAATTTTAAAATATGTATTTATATTATGATAAAAAACCCTGTCAATATTTAATTGCATATTATCCTTACTATAATATTAATATATATGTATTATTATTATTAAAAACATTATTAAAAAGTGTTCATTCATATATAATTATAATTATAAAAATATTATAAAATATGTATTTATATTATGATCAAAAACATTTATATATATTTATTTGTATATTATCCTTCCTATAATATTATTATATATGTATTATTAATAACAAAAACATTATTAAAAAGTGTTCATTCATATATTATTATTATTATAAAAATATTATAAAATATGTATTTATATTATGATCAAAAACATTTATATATATTTATTTGTATATTATCCTTCCCATAATATTATTATATATGTATTATTAATAACAAAAACATTATTAAAAAGTGTTCATTTATATATTATTATTATTATAAAAATATTATAAAATATGTATTTATATTATGATCAAAAACATTTATATATATTTATTTGTATATTATCCTTCCTATAATATTATTATATATGTATTATTAATAACAAAAACATTATTAAAAAGTGTTCATTTATATATTATTATTATTATAAAAATATTATAAAATATGTATTTATATTATGATCAAAAACATTTATATATATTTATTTGTATATTATCCTTCCTATAATATTATTATACATGTATTATTCATAACAAAAACATTATTAAAAAGTGTTCATTTATATATAATTATAATTATAAAAAAACTTTAAACTATGTATTTATATTATGATCAAAAAAACCTGTCAATATTTATTTGCATATTATCGTTTCTATAATATTATTATATTTGTATTATTAATTACAAAAACATTACTAAAAAGTGTTCATTCATATATTAATTATAATTATAAAAATATTATAAAATATGTATTTATATTATGATCAAAAACATTTATATATATTTATTTGTATAAAATCCTTCCTATATATTTATATATATTTATTTGTATATTATCCTTCCTATAATATTATTATATATGTATTATTAATTACAAAAACATCATTAAAAAGTGTTCATTCATATATAATTATTTTTATATAAAAATTTTAAAATATGTATTTATATTATGATAAAAAAAACCTGTCAATATTTAATTGCATATTATCCTTACTATAATATTAATATATATGTATTATTATTATTAAAAACATTATTAAAAAGTGTTCATTCATATATAATTATAATTATAAAAATATTATAAAATATGTATTTATATTATGATCAAAAAAACCTGTCAATATTTATTTGCATATTATCCTTCCTATAATATTATTATATATGTATTATTAATTACAAAAACATTATAAAAAAGTGTTCAATTATATATAATTATCATTATAAAAATATTCTAAAATATGTATTTATATTATGATCAAAAACATTTATATATATTTATTTGTATATTATCCTTCCTATAATATTATTATATATGTATTATTAATTACAAAAACATTACTAAAAAGTGTTCATTCATATATAATTATTATTATAAAAAAACTTTAAAATATGTATTTATATTATTATAAAAAAAACCTGTAAATATTTATTTGCATATTATCCTTCTTATAATATTATTATATATGTATTATTAATTACAAAAACATCATTAAAAAGTGTTCATTCATATATCATTATTTTTATATAAAAATTTTAAAATATGTATTTATATTATGATAAAAAAACCTGTCAATATTTAATTGCATATTATCCTTACTATAATATTAATATATATGTATTATTATTATTAAAAACATTATTAAAAAGTGTTCATTCATATATAATTATTATTATAAAAATATTATAAAATATGTATTTATATTATGATCAAAAACATTTATATATATTTATTTGTATATTATCCTTCCTATAATATTATTATATATGTATTATTCATAACAAAAACATTATTAAAAAGTGTTCATTCATATATAATTATAATTATAAAAAAACTTTAAACTATGTATTTATATTATGATCAAAAAAACCTGTCAATATTTATTTGCATATTATCGTTTCTATAATATTATTATATTTGTATTATTAATTACAAAAACATTACTAAAAAGTGTTCATGCATATATAATTATTTTTATATAAAAATTTTAAAATATGTATTTATATTATAATAAAAAAACCTGTCAATATTTAATTGCATATTATCCTTACTATAATATTAATATATATGTATTATTATTATTAAAAACATTATTAAAAAGTGTTCATTCATATATAATTATTATTATAAAAATATTATTAAATATGTATTTATATTATGATCAAAAACATTTATATATATTTATTTGTATATTATCCTTCCTATAATATTATTATATATGTATTATTAATAACAAAAACATTATTAAAAAGTGTTCATTCATATATTATTATTATTATAAAAGTATTATAAAATATGTATTTATATTATGATCAAAACCATTTATATATATTTATTTGTATATTATCCTTCCTATAATATTATTATATATGTATTATTCATAACAAAAACATTATTAAAAAGTGTTCATTCATATATAATTATAATTATAAAAAAACTTTAAACTATGTATTTATATTATGATCAAAAAAACCTGTCAATATTTATTTGCATATTATCGTTTCTATAATATTATTATATTTGTATTATTAATTACAAAAACATTACTAAAAAGTGTTCATTCATATATAATTATTTTTATATAAAAATTTTAAAATATGTATTTATATAATGATAAAAAAACCTGTCAATATTTAATTGCATATTATCCTTCCTATAATATTATTATATATGTATTATTAATAACAAAAACATTATTAAAAAGTGTTCATTCATATATTATTATTATTATAAAAATATTATAAAATATGTATTTATATTATGATCAAAAACATTTATATATATTTATTTGTATATTATCCTTCCTATAATATTATTATATATGTATTATTCATAACAAAAACATTATTAAAAAGTGTTCATTCATATATAATTTTAATTATAAAAAAACTTTAAACTATGTATTTATATTATGATCAAAAAAACCTGTCAATATTTATTTGCATATTATCGTTTCTATAATATTATTATATTTGTATTATTAATTACAAAAACATTACTAAAAAGTGTTCATTCATATATAATTATTTTTATATAAAAATTTTAAAATATGTATTTATATTATGATAAAAAAACCTGTCAATATTTAATTGCATATTATCCTTACCATAATATTAATATATATGTATTATTATTATTAAAAACATTATTAAAAAGTGTTCATTCATATATAATTATAATTATAAAAATATTATAAAATATGTATTTATATTATGATCAAAAACATTTATATATATTTATTTGTATATTATCCTTCCTATAATATTATTATATATGTATTATTAATAACAAAAACATTATTAAAAAGTGTTCATTCATATATAATTATTATTATAAAAATATTATAAAATATGTATTTATATTATAATCAAAAACATTTATATATATTTATTTGTATATTATCCTTAGTATAATATTATTATATATGTATTATTAATAACAAAAACATTATTAAAAAGTGTTCATTCATATAGTATTATTATTATAAAAATATTATAAAATATGTATTTATATTATGATCAAAAACATTTATATATATTTATTTGTATATTATCCTTCCTATAATATTATTATATATGTATTATTAATAACAAAAACATTATTAAAAAGTGTTCATTTATATATTATTATTATTATAAAAATATTATAAAATATGTATTTATATTATGATCAAAAACATTTATATATATTTATTTGTATATTATCCTTCCTATAATATTATTATATATGTATTATTAATTACAAAAACATTACTAAAAAGTGTTCATTCATATATAATTTTTATTATAAAAAAACTTTAAAATATGTATTTATATTATGATCAAAAAAACCTGTCAATATTTATTTGCATATTATCGTTTCTATAATATTATTATATTTGTATTATTAATTACAAAAACATTACTAAAAAGTGTTCATTCATATATTAATTATAATTATAAAAATATTATAAAATATGTATTTATATTATGATCAAAAACATTTATATATATTTATTTGTATAAAATCCTTCCTATATATTTATATATATTTATTTGTATATTATCCTTCCTATAATATTATTATATATGTATTATTAATTACAAAAACATCATTAAAAAGTGTTCATTCATATATAATTATTTTTATATAAAAATTTTAAAATATGTATTTATATTATGATAAAAAAAACCTGTCAATATTTAATTGCATATTATCCTTACTATAATATTAATATATATGTATTATTATTATTAAAAACATTATTAAAAAGTGTTCATTCATATATAATTATAATTATAAAAATATTATAAAATATGTATTTATATTATGATCAAAAAAACCTGTCAATATTTATTTGCATATTATCCTTCCTATAATATTATTATATATGTATTATTAATTACAAAAACATTATAAAAAAGTGTTCAATTATATATAATTATCATTATAAAAATATTCTAAAATATGTATTTATATTATGATCAAAAACATTTATATATATTTATTTGTATATTATCCTTCCTATAATATTATTATATATGTATTATTAATTACAAAAACATTACTAAAAAGTGTTCATTCATATATAATTATTATTATAAAAAAACTTTAAAATATGTATTTATATTATTATAAAAAAAACCTGTAAATATTTATTTGCATATTATCCTTCTTATAATATTATTATATATGTATTATTAATTACAAAAACATCATTAAAAAGTGTTCATTCATATATCATTATTTTTATATAAAAATTTTAAAATATGTATTTATATTATGATAAAAAAACCTGTCAATATTTAATTGCATATTATCCTTACTATAATATTAATATATATGTATTATTATTATTAAAAACATTATTAAAAAGTGTTCATTCATATATAATTATTATTATAAAAATATTATAAAATATGTATTTATATTATGATCAAAAACATTTATATATATTTATTTGTATATTATCCTTCCTATAATATTATTATATATGTATTATTCATAACAAAAACATTATTAAAAAGTGTTCATTCATATATAATTATAATTATAAAAAAACTTTAAACTATGTATTTATATTATGATCAAAAAAACCTGTCAATATTTATTTGCATATTATCGTTTCTATAATATTATTATATTTGTATTATTAATTACAAAAACATTACTAAAAAGTGTTCATGCATATATAATTATTTTTATATAAAAATTTTAAAATATGTATTTATATTATAATAAAAAAACCTGTCAATATTTAATTGCATATTATCCTTACTATAATATTAATATATATGTATTATTATTATTAAAAACATTATTAAAAAGTGTTCATTCATATATAATTATTATTATAAAAATATTATTAAATATGTATTTATATTATGATCAAAAACATTTATATATATTTATTTGTATATTATCCTTCCTATAATATTATTATATATGTATTATTAATAACAAAAACATTATTAAAAAGTGTTCATTCATATATTATTATTATTATAAAAGTATTATAAAATATGTATTTATATTATGATCAAAACCATTTATATATATTTATTTGTATATTATCCTTCCTATAATATTATTATATATGTATTATTCATAACAAAAACATTATTAAAAAGTGTTCATTCATATATAATTATAATTATAAAAAAACTTTAAACTATGTATTTATATTATGATCAAAAAAACCTGTCAATATTTATTTGCATATTATCGTTTCTATAATATTATTATATTTGTATTATTAATTACAAAAACATTACTAAAAAGTGTTCATTCATATATAATTATTTTTATATAAAAATTTTAAAATATGTATTTATATAATGATAAAAAAACCTGTCAATATTTAATTGCATATTATCCTTCCTATAATATTATTATATATGTATTATTAATAACAAAAACATTATTAAAAAGTGTTCATTCATATATTATTATTATTATAAAAATATTATAAAATATGTATTTATATTATGATCAAAAACATTTATATATATTTATTTGTATATTATCCTTCCTATAATATTATTATATATGTATTATTCATAACAAAAACATTATTAAAAAGTGTTCATTCATATATAATTTTAATTATAAAAAAACTTTAAACTATGTATTTATATTATGATCAAAAAAACCTGTCAATATTTATTTGCATATTATCGTTTCTATAATATTATTATATTTGTATTATTAATTACAAAAACATTACTAAAAAGTGTTCATTCATATATAATTATTTTTATATAAAAATTTTAAAATATGTATTTATATTATGATAAAAAAACCTGTCAATATTTAATTGCATATTATCCTTACCATAATATTAATATATATGTATTATTATTATTAAAAACATTATTAAAAAGTGTTCATTCATATATAATTATAATTATAAAAATATTATAAAATATGTATTTATATTATGATCAAAAACATTTATATATATTTATTTGTATATTATCCTTCCTATAATATTATTATATATGTATTATTAATAACAAAAACATTATTAAAAAGTGTTCATTCATATATAATTATTATTATAAAAATATTATAAAATATGTATTTATATTATAATCAAAAACATTTATATATATTTATTTGTATATTATCCTTAGTATAATATTATTATATATGTATTATTAATAACAAAAACATTATTAAAAAGTGTTCATTCATATAGTATTATTATTATAAAAATATTATAAAATATGTATTTATATTATGATCAAAAACATTTATATATATTTATTTGTATATTATCCTTCCTATAATATTATTATATATGTATTATTAATAACAAAAACATTATTAAAAAGTGTTCATTTATATATTATTATTATTATAAAAATATTATAAAATATGTATTTATATTATGATCAAAAACATTTATATATATTTATTTGTATATTATCCTTCCTATAATATTATTATATATGTATTATTAATTACAAAAACAATACTAAAAAGTGTTCATTCATATATAATTTTTATTATAAAAAAACTTTAAAATATGTATTTATATTATTATAAAAAAAACTGTGAATATTTATTTGAACATTATCCTTCCTATAATATTATTATATATGTATTATTAATTACAAAAACATCATTAAAAAGTGTTCATTCATATATAATTATTTTTATATAAAAATTTTAAAATATGTATTTATATTATGATCAAAAACCCTGTCAATATTTAATTGCATATTATCCTTACTATAATATTAATATATATGTATTATTATTATTAAAAACATTATTAAAAAGTGTTCATTCATATATAATTATAATTATAAAAATATTATAAAATATGTATTTATATTATGATCAAAAACATTTATATATATTTATTTGTATATTATCCTTCCTATAATATTATTATATATGTATTATTAATAACAAAAACATTATTAAAAAGTGTTCATTCATATATAATTATTATTATAAAAATATTATAAAATATGTATTTATATTATGATCAAAAACATTTATATATATTTATTTGTATATTATCCTTCCTATAATATTATTATATATGTATTATTAATAACAAAAACATTATTAAAAAGTGTTCATTAATATATTATTATTATTATAAAAATATTATAAAATATGTATTTATATTATGATCAAAAACATTTATATATATTTATTTGTATATTATCCTTCCTATAATATTATTATATATGTATTATTAATAACAAAAACATTATTAAAAAGTGTTCATTTATATATTATTATTATTATAAAAATATTATAAAATATGTATTTATATTATGATCAAAAACATTTATATATATTTATTTGTATATTATCCTTCCTATAATATTATTATATATGTATTATTAATAACAAAAACATTATTAAAAAGTGTTCATTTATATATTATTATTATTATAAAAATATTATAAAATATGTATTTATATTTTGATCAAAAACATTTATATATATTTATTTGTATATTATCCTTCCTATAATATAATTATATATGTATTATTCATAACAAAAACATTATTAAAAAGTGTTCATTTATATATAATTATAATTATAAAAAAACTTTAAACTATGTATTTATATTATGATCAAAAAAACCTGTCAATATTTATTTGCATATTATCGTTTCTATAATATTATTATATTTGTATTATTAATTACAAAAACATTACTAAAAAGTGTTCATTCATATATTAATTATAATTATAAAAATATTATAAAATATGTATTTATATTATGATCAAAAACATTTATATATATTTATTTGTATAAAATCCTTCCTATATATTTATATATATTTATTTGTATATTATCCTTCCTATAATATTATTATATATGTATTATTAATTACAAAAACATCATTAAAAAGTGTTCATTCATATATAATTATTTTTATATAAAAATTTTAAAATATGTATTTATATTATGATAAAAAAAACCTGTCAATATTTAATTGCATATTATCCTTACTATAATATTAATATATATGTATTATTATTATTAAAAACATTATTAAAAAGTGTTCATTCATATATAATTATAATTATAAAAATATTATAAAATATGTATTTATATTATGATCAAAAAAACCTGTCAATATTTATTTGCATATTATCCTTCCTATAATATTATTATATATGTATTATTAATTACAAAAACATTATAAAAAAGTGTTCAATTATATATAATTATCATTATAAAAATATTATAAAATATGTATTTATATTATGATCAAAAACATTTATATATATTTATTTGTATATTATCCTTCCTATAATATTATTATATATGTATTATTAATTACAAAAACATTACTAAAAAGTGTTCATTCATATATAATTATTATTATAAAAAAACTTTAAAATATGTATTTATATTATTATAAAAAAAACCTGTAAATATTTATTTGCATATTATCCTTCTTATAATATTATTATATATGTATTATTAATTACAAAAACATCATTAAAAAGTGTTCATTCATATATCATTATTTTTATATAAAAATTTTAAAATATGTATTTATATTATGATAAAAAAACCTGTCAATATTTAATTGCATATTATCCTTACTATAATATTAATATATATGTATTATTATTATTAAAAACATTATTAAAAAGTGTTCATTCATATATAATTATTATTATAAAAATATTATAAAATATGTATTTATATTATGATCAAAAACATTTATATATATTTATTTGTATATTATCCTTCCTATAATATTATTATATATGTATTATTCATAACAAAAACATTATTAAAAAGTGTTCATTCATATATAATTATAATTATAAAAAAACTTTAAACTATGTATTTATATTATGATCAAAAAAACCTGTCAATATTTATTTGCATATTATCGTTTCTATAATATTATTATATTTGTATTATTAATTACAAAAACATTACTAAAAAGTGTTCATTCATATATAATTATTATTATAAAAAACTTTAAAATATGTATTTATATTATGATAAAAAACACCTGTCAATATTTAATTGCATATTATCCTTACTATAATATTAATGTATATGTTTTATTATTATTAAAAACATTATTAAAAAGTGTTCATTCATATATAATTATAATTATAAAAATATTATATAAAAATGTATTTATATTATGATCAAAAACAATTATATATATTTATTTGTATATTATCCTTCCTATAATATTATTATATATGTATTATTAATTACAAAAACATCATTAAAAAGTGTTCAATCATATATAATTATTTTTATATAAAAATTTTAAAATATGTATTTATATTATGATAAAAAAACCTGTCAATATTTAATTGCATATTATCCTTACTATAATATTAATATATATGTATTATTATTATTAAAAACATTATTAAAAAGTGTTCATTCATATATAATTATTATTATAAAAATATTATAAAATATGTATTTATATTATGATCAAAAACATTTATATATATTTATTTGTATATTATCCTTCCTATAATATTATTATATATGTATTATTCATAACAAAAACATTATTAAAAAGTGTTCATTCATATATAATTATAATTATAAAAAAACTTTAAACTATGTATTTATATTATGATCAAAAAAACCTGTCAATATTTATTTGCATATTATCGTTTCTATAATATTATTATATTTGTATTATTAATTACAAAAACATTACTAAAAAGTGTTCATTCATATATAATTATTATTATAAAAAACTTTAAAATATGTATTTATATTATGATAAAAAAAACCTGTCAATATTTAATTGCATATTATCCTTACTATAATATTAATATATATGTATTATTATTATTAAAAACATTATTAAAAAGTGTTCATTCATATATAATTATAATTATAAAAATATTATAAAATATGTATTTATATTTTCACCAAAAACATTGATATATATTTATTTGTATATTATCCTTCCTTTAATATTATTATATATGTATTATTCATAACAAAAACATTATTAAAAAGTGTTCATTCATATATAATTATAATAATAAAAAAACTTTAAACTATGTATTTATATTATGATCAAAAAAAACTGTCAATATTTATTTGCATATTATCGTTTCTATAATATTATTATATATGTATTATTAATTACAAAAACATCATTAAAAAGTGTTCATTCATATATAATTATTTTTATATAAAAATTTTAAAATATGTATTTATATTATGATAAAAAAAACCTGTCAATATTTAATTGCATATTATCCTTACTATAATATTAATATATATGTATTATTATTATTAAAAACATTATTAAAAAGTGTTCATTCATATATAATTATTATTATAAAAATATTATAAAATATGTATTTATATTATGATCAAAAAAACCTGTCAATATTTATTTGCATATTATCCTTCCTATAATATTATTATATATGTATTATTAATTACAAAAACATTATAAAAAAGTGTTCAATTATATATAATTATCATTGTAAAAATATTATAAAATATGTATTTATATTATGATCAAAAACATTTATATATATTTATTTGTATATTATCCTTCCTATAATATTATTATATATGTATTATTAATTACAAAAACATTACTAAAAAGTGTTCATTCATATATAATTTTTATTATAAAAAAACTTTAAAATATGTATTTATATTATTATAAAAAAAACTGTGAATATTTATTTGCACATTATCCTTCCTATAATATTATTATATATGTATTATTAATTACAAAAACATCATTAAAAAGTGTTCATTCATATATAATTATTTTTATATAAAAATTTTAAAATATGTATTTATATTATGATAAAAAACCCTGTCAATATTTAATTGCATATTATCCTTACTATAATATTAATATATATGTATTATTATTATTAAAAACATTATTAAAAAGTGTTCATTCATATATAATTATAATTATAAAAATATTATAAAATATGTATTTATATTATGATCAAAAACATTTATATATATTTATTTGTATATTATCCTTCCTATAATATTATTATATATGTATTATTAATAACAAAAACATTATTAAAAAGTGTTCATTCATATATTATTATTATTATAAAAATATTATAAAATATGTATTTATATTATGATCAAAAACATTTATATATATTTATTTGTATATTATCCTTCCCATAATATTATTATATATGTATTATTAATAACAAAAACATTATTAAAAAGTGTTCATTTATATATTATTATTATTATAAAAATATTATAAAATATGTATTTATATTATGATCAAAAACATTTATATATATTTATTTGTATATTATCCTTCCTATAATATTATTATATATGTATTATTAATAACAAAAACATTATTAAAAAGTGTTCATTTATATATTATTATTATTATAAAAATATTATAAAATATGTATTTATATTATGATCAAAAACATTTATATATATTTATTTGTATATTATCCTTCCTATAATATTATTATACATGTATTATTCATAACAAAAACATTATTAAAAAGTGTTCATTTATATATAATTATAATTATAAAAAAACTTTAAACTATGTATTTATATTATGATCAAAAAAACCTGTCAATATTTATTTGCATATTATCGTTTCTATAATATTATTATATTTGTATTATTAATTACAAAAACATTACTAAAAAGTGTTCATTCATATATTAATTATAATTATAAAAATATTATAAAATATGTATTTATATTATGATCAAAAACATTTATATATATTTATTTGTATAAAATCCTTCCTATATATTTATATATATTTATTTGTATATTATCCTTCCTATAATATTATTATATATGTATTATTAATTACAAAAACATCATTAAAAAGTGTTCATTCATATATAATTATTTTTATATAAAAATTTTAAAATATGTATTTATATTATGATAAAAAAAACCTGTCAATATTTAATTGCATATTATCCTTACTATAATATTAATCTATATGTATTATTATTATTAAAAACATTATTAAAAAGTGTTCATTCATATATAATTATAATTATAAAAATATTATAAAATATGTATTTATATTATGATCAAAAAAACCTGTCAATATTTATTTGCATATTATCCTTCCTATAATATTATTATATATGTATTATTAATTACAAAAACATTATAAAAAAGTGTTCAATTATATATAATTATCATTATAAAAATATTCTAAAATATGTATTTATATTATGATCAAAAACATTTATATATATTTATTTGTATATTATCCTTCCTATAATATTATTATATATGTATTATTAATTACAAAAACATTACTAAAAAGTGTTCATTCATATATAATTATTATTATAAAAAAACTTTAAAATATGTATTTATATTATTATAAAAAAAACCTGTAAATATTTATTTGCATATTATCCTTCTTATAATATTATTATATATGTATTATTAATTACAAAAACATCATTAAAAAGTGTTCATTCATATATCATTATTTTTATATAAAAATTTTAAAATATGTATTTATATTATGATAAAAAAACCTGTCAATATTTAATTGCATATTATCCTTACTATAATATTAATATATATGTATTATTATTATTAAAAACATTATTAAAAAGTGTTCATTCATATATAATTATTATTATAAAAATATTATAAAATATGTATTTATATTATGATCAAAAACATTTATATATATTTATTTGTATATTATCCTTCCTATAATATTATTATATATGTATTATTCATAACAAAAACATTATTAAAAAGTGTTCATTCATATATAATTATAATTATAAAAAAACTTTAAACTATGTATTTATATTATGATCAAAAAAACCTGTCAATATTTATTTGCATATTATCGTTTCTATAATATTATTATATTTGTATTATTAATTACAAAAACATTACTAAAAAGTGTTCATTCATATATAATTATTTTTCTATAAAAATTTTAAAATATGTATTTATATAATGATAAAAAAACCTGTCAATATTTAATTGCATATTATCCTTCCTATAATATTATTATATATGTATTATTAATAACAAAAACATTATTAAAAAGTGTTCATTCATATATTATTATTATTATAAAAATATTATAAAATATGTATTTATATTATGATCAAAAACATTTATATATATTTATTTGTATATTATCCTTCCTATAATATTATTATATATGTATTATTCATAACAAAAACATTATTAAAAAGTGTTCATTCATATATAATTTTAATTATAAAAAAACTTTAAACTATGTATTTATATTATGATCAAAAAAACCTGTCAATATTTATTTGCATATTATCGTTTCTATAATATTATTATATTTGTATTATTAATTACAAAAACATTACTAAAAAGTGTTCATTCATATATAATTATTTTTATATAAAAATTTTAAAATATGTATTTATATTATGATAAAAAAACCTGTCAATATTTAATTGCATATTATCCTTACCATAATATTAATATATATGTATTATTATTATTAAAAACATTATTAAAAAGTGTTCATTCATATATAATTATAATTATAAAAATATTATAAAATATGTATTTATATTATGATCAAAAACATTTATATATATTTATTTGTATATTATCCTTCCTATAATATTATTATATATGTATTATTAATAACAAAAACATTATTAAAAAGTGTTCATTCATATATAATTATTATTATAAAAATATTATAAAATATGTATTTATATTATAATCAAAAACATTTATATATATTTATTTGTATATTATCCTTAGTATAATATTATTATATATGTATTATTAATAACAAAAACATTATTAAAAAGTGTTCATTCATATAGTATTATTATTATAAAAATATTATAAAATATGTATTTATATTATGATCAAAAACATTTATATATATTTATTTGTATATTATCCTTCCTATAATATTATTATATATGTATTATTAATAACAAAAACATTATTAAAAAGTGTTCATTTATATATTATTATTATTATAAAAATATTATAAAATATGTATTTATATTATGATCAAAAACATTTATATATATTTATTTGTATATTATCCTTCCTATAATATTATTATATATGTATTATTAATTACAAAAACATTACTAAAAAGTGTTCATTCATATATAATTTTTATTATAAAAAAACTTTAAAATATGTATTTATATTATTATAAAAAAAACTGTGAATATTTATTTGAACATTATCCTTCCTATAATATTATTATATATGTATTATTAATTACAAAAACATCATTAAAAAGTGTTCATTCATATATAATTATTTTTATATAAAAATTTTAAAATATGTATTTATATTATGATCAAAAACCCTGTCAATATTTAATTGCATATTATCCTTACTATAATATTAATATATATGTATTATTATTATTAAAAACATTATTAAAAAGTGTTCATTCATATATAATTATAATTATAAAAATATTATAAAATATGTATTTATATTATGATCAAAAACATTTATATATATTTATTTGTATATTATCCTTCCTATAATATTATTATATATGTATTATTAATAACAAAAACATTATTAAAAAGTGTTCATTCATATATAATTATTATTATAAAAATATTATAAAATATGTATTTATATTATGATCAAAAACATTTATATATATTTATTTGTATATTATCCTTCCTATAATATTATTATATATGTATTATTAATAACAAAAACATTATTAAAAAGTGTTCATTAATATATTATTATTATTATAAAAATATTATAAAATATGTATTTATATTATGATCAAAAACATTTATATATATTTATTTGTATATTATCCTTCCTATAATATTATTTTATATGTATTATTAATAACAAAAACATTATTAAAAAGTGTTCATTTATATATTATTATTATTATAAAAATATTATAAAATATGTATTTATATTATGATCAAAAACATTTATATATATTTATTTGTATATTATCCTTCCTATAATATTATTATATATGTATTATTAATAACAAAAACATTATTAAAAAGTGTTCATTTATATATTATTATTATTATAAAAATATTATAAAATATGTATTTATATTTTGATCAAAAACATTTATATATATTTATTTGTATATTATCCTTCCTATAATATTATTATATATGTATTATTCATAACAAAAACATTATTAAAAAGTGTTCATTTATATATAATTATAATTATAAAAAAACTTTAAACTATGTATTTATATTATGATCAAAAAAACCTGTCAATATTTATTTGCATATTATCGTTTCTATAATATTATTATATTTGTATTATTAATTACAAAAACATTACTAAAAAGTGTTCATTCATATATTAATTATAATTATAAAAATATTATAAAATATGTATTTATATTATGATAAAAAAAACCTGTCAATATTTAATTGCATATTATCCTTACTATAATATTAATATATATGTATTATTATTATTAAAAACATTATTAAAAAGTGTTCATTCATATATAATTATAATTATAAAAATATTATAAAATATGTATTTATATTATGATCAAAAAAACCTGTCAATATTTATTTGCATATTATCCTTCCTATAATATTATTATATATGTATTATTAATTACAAAAACATTATAAAAAAGTGTTCAATTATATATAATTATCATTATAAAAATATTATAAAATATGTATTTATATTATGATCAAAAACATTTATATATATTTATTTGTATATTATCCTTCCTATAATATTATTATATATGTATTATTAATTACAAAAACATTACTAAAAAGTGTTCATTCATATATAATTATTATTATAAAAAAACTTTAAAATATGTATTTATATTATTATAAAAAAAACCTGTAAATATTTATTTGCATATTATCCTTCTTATAATATTATTATATATGTATTATTAATTACAAAAACATCATTAAAAAGTGTTCATTCATATATCATTATTTTTATATAAAAATTTTAAAATATGTATTTATATTATGATAAAAAAACCTGTCAATATTTAATTGCATATTATCCTTACTATAATATTAATATATATGTATTATTATTATTAAAAACATTATTAAAAAGTGTTCATTCATATATAATTATTATTATAAAAATATTATAAAATATGTATTTATATTATGATCAAAAACATTTATATATATTTATTTGTATATTATCCTTCCTATAATATTATTATATATGTATTATTCATAACAAAAACATTATTAAAAAGTGTTCATTCATATATAATTATAATTATAAAAAAACTTTAAACTATGTATTTATATTATGATCAAAAAAACCTGTCAATATTTATTTGCATATTATCGTTTCTATAATATTATTATATTTGTATTATTAATTACAAAAACATTACTAAAAAGTGTTCATTCATATATAATTATTATTATAAAAAACTTTAAAATATGTATTTATATTATGATAAAAAACACCTGTCAATATTTAATTGCATATTATCCTTACTATAATATTAATGTATATGTTTTATTATTATTAAAAACATTATTAAAAAGTGTTCATTCATATATAATTATAATTATAAAAATATTATATAAAAATGTATTTATATTATGATCAAAAACAATTATATATATTTATTTGTATATTATCCTTCCTATAATATTATTATATATGTATTATTAATTACAAAAACATCATTAAAAAGTGTTCAATCATATATAATTATTTTTATATAAAAATTTTAAAATATGTATTTATATTATGATAAAAAAACCTGTCAATATTTAATTGCATATTATCCTTACTATAATATTAATATATATGTATTATTATTATTAAAAACATTATTAAAAAGTGTTCATTCATATATAATTATTATTATAAAAATATTATAAAATATGTATTTATATTATGATCAAAAACATTTATATATATTTATTTGTATATTATCCTTCCTATAATATTATTATATATGTATTATTCATAACAAAAACATTATTAAAAAGTGTTCATTCATATATAATTATAATTATAAAAAAACTTTAAACTATGTATTTATATTATGATCAAAAAAAACCTGTCAATATTTATTTGCATATTATCGTTTCTATAATATTATTATATTTGTATTATTAATTACAAAAACATTACTAAAAAGTGTTCATTCATATATAATTATTATTATAAAAAACTTTAAAATATGTATTTATATTATGATAAAAAAAACCTGTCAATATTTAATTGCATATTATCCTTACTATAATATTAATATATATGTATTATTATTATTAAAAACATTATTAAAAAGTGTTCATTCATATATAATTATAATTATAAAAATATTATAAAATATGTATTTATATTTTCACCAAAAACATTGATATATATTTATTTGTATATTATCCTTCCTTTAATATTATTATATATGTATTATTCATAACAAAAACATTATTAAAAAGTGTTCATTCATATATAATTATAATAATAAAAAAACTTTAAACTATGTATTTATATTATGATCAAAAAAAACTGTCAATATTTATTTGCATATTATCGTTTCTATAATATTATTATATTTGTATTATTAATTACAAAAACATTACTAAAAAGTGTTTATTCATATATAATTATTTTTATAAAAAACTTTAAAATATGTATTTATATTATGATAAAAAAAACTGTGAATATTTATTTGCACATTATCCTTCCTATAATATTATTATATATGTATTATTAATTACAAAAACATCATTAAAAAGTGTTCATTCATATATAATTATTTTTATATAAAAATTTTAAAATATGTATTTATATTATGATAAAAAACCCTGTCAATATTTAATTGCATATTATCCTTACTATAATATTAATATATATGTATTATTATTATTAAAAACATTATTAAAAAGTGTTCATTCATATATAATTATAATTATAAAAATATTATAAAATATGTATTTATATTATGATCAAAAACATTTATATATATTTATTTGTATATTATCCTTCCTATAATATTTTTATATATGTATTATTAATAACAAAAACATTATTAAAAAGTGTTCATTCATATATAATTATTATTATAAAAATATTATAAAATATGTATTTATATTATGATCAAAAACATTTATATATATTTATTTGTATATTATCCTTCCTATAATATTATTATATATGTATTATTAATAACAAAAACTTTATTAAAAAGTGTTCATTCATATATAATTATTATTATAATAATATTATAAAATATGTATTTATATTATGATCAAAAACATTTATATATATTTATTTGTATATTATCCTTCCTATAATATTATTATATATGTATTATTAATAACAAAAACATTATTAAAAAGTGCTCATTCATATATAATTATTATTATAAAAATATTATAAAATATGTATTTATATTATGATCAAAAACATTTATATATATTTATTTGTATATTATCCTTCCTATAATATTATTATATATGTATTATTCATAACAAAAACATTATTAAAATGTGTTCATTCATATATAATTATTATTATAAAAATATTATAAAATATGTATTTATATTATGATCAAAAACATTTATATATATTTATTTGTATATTATCCTTCCTATAATATTATTATATATGTATTATTAATAACAAAAACATTATTAAAAAGTGTTCATTAATATATTATTATTATTATAAAAATATTATAAAATATGTATTTATATTATGATCAAAAACATTTATATATATTTATTTGTATATTATCCTTCCTATAATATTATTATATATGTATTATTAATAACAAAAACATTATTAAAAAGTGCTCATTCATATATAATTATTATTATAAAAATATTATAAAATATGTATTTATATTATGATCAAAAACATTTATATATATTTATTTGTATATTATCCTTCCTATAATATTATTATATATGTATTATTAATAACAAAAACATTATTAAAAAGTGTTCATTCATATATAATTATTATTATAAAAATATTATAAAATATGTATTTATATTATGATCAAAAACATTTATATATATTTATTTGTATATTATCCTTCCTATAATATTATTATATATGTATTATTAATAACAAAAACATTATTAAAAAGTTTATTAATATATTATTATTATTATAAAAATATTATAAAATATGTATTTATATTATGATCAAAAACATTTATATATATTTATTTGTATATTATCCTTCCTATAATATTATTATATATGTATTATTAATAACAAAAACATTATTAAAAAGTGTTCATTTATATATTATTATTATTATAAAAATATTATAAAATATGTATTTATATTATGATCAAAAACATTTATATATATTTATTTGTATATTATCCTTCCTATAATATTATTATATATGTATTATTCATAACAAAAACATTATTAAAAAGTGTTCATTTATATATAATTATTATTATAAAAAAACTTTAAAATATGTATTTATATTATTATAAAAAAAACCTGTCAATATTTATTTGCATATTATCCTTCTTATAATATTATTATATATGTATTATTAATTACAAAAACATCATTAAAAAGTGTTCATTCATATATCATTATTTTTATATAAAAATTTTAAAATATGTATTTATATTATGATAAAAAAACCTGTCAATATTTAATTGCATATTATCCTTACTATAATATTAATATATATGTATTATTATTATTAAAAACATTATTAAAAAAGTGTTCATTCATATATAATTATTATTATAAAAATATTATAAAATATGTATTTATATTATGATCAAAAACATTTATATATATTTATTTGTATATTATCCTTCCTATAATATTATTATATATGTATTATTCATAACAAAAACATTATTAAAAAGTGTTCATTCATATATAATTATAATTATAAAAAAACTTTAAACTATGTATTTATATTATGATCAAAAAAACCTGTCAATATTTATTTGCATATTATCGTTTCTATAATATTATTATATTTGTATTATTAATTACAAAAACATTACTAAAAAGTGTTCATTCATATATAATTATTATTATAAAAAACTTTAAAATATGTATTTATATTATGATAAAAAAAACCTGTCAATATTTAATTGCATATTATCCTTACTATAATATTAATATATATGTATTATTATTATTAAAAACATTATTAAAAAGTGTTCATTCACATATAATTATAATTATAAAAATATTATAAAATATGTATTTATATTTTCACCAAAAACATTGATATATATTTATTTGTATATTATCCTTCCTTTAATATTATTATATATGTATTATTCATAACAAAAACATTATTAAAAAGTGTTCATTCATATATAATTATAATAATAAAAAAACTTTAAACTATGTATTTATATTATGATCAAAAAAACCTGTCAATATTTATTTGCATATTATCGTTTCTATAATATTATTATATTTGTATTATTAATTACAAAAACATTACTAAAAAGTGTTTATTCATATATAATTATTTTTATAAAAAACTTTAAAATATGTATTTATATTATGATAAAAAAAAACTGTGAATATTTATTTGCACATTATCCTTCCTATAATATTATTATATATGTATTATTAATTACAAAAACATCATTAAAAAGTGTTCATTCATATATAATTATTTTTATATAAAAATTTTAAAATATGTATTTATATTATGATAAAAAACCCTGTCAATATTTAATTGCATATTATCCTAACTATAATATTAATATATATGTATTATTATTATTAAAAACATTATTAAAAAGTGTTCATTCATATATACTTATAATTATAAAAATATTATAAAATATGTATTTATATTATGATCAAAAACATTTATATATATTTATTTGTATATTATCCTTCCTATAATATTTTTATATATGTATTATTAATAACAAAAACATTATTAAAAAGTGTTCATTCATATATAATTATTATTATAAAAATATTATAAAATATGTATTTATATTATGATCAAAAACATTTATATATATTTATTTGTATATTATCCTTCCTATAATATTATTATATATGTATTATTAATAACAAAAACTTTATTAAAAAGTGTTCATTCATATATAATTATTATTATAATAATATTATAAAATATGTATTTATATTATGATCAAAAACATTTATATATATTTATTTGTATATTATCCTTCCTATAATATTATTATATATGTATTATTAATAACAAAAACATTATTAAAAAGTGCTCATTCATATATAATTATTATTATAAAAATATTATAAAATATGTATTTATATTATGATCAAAAACATTTATATATATTTATTTGTATATTATCCTTCCTATAATATTATTATATATGTATTATTCATAACAAAAACATTATTAAAATGTGTTCATTCATATATAATTATTATTATAAAAATATTATAAAATATGTATTTATATTATGATCAAAAACATTTATATATATTTATTTGTATATTATCCTTCCTATAATATTATTATATATGTATTATTAATAACAAAAACATTATTAAAAAGTGTTCATTAATATATTATTATTATTATAAAAATATTATAAAATATGTATTTATATTATGATCAAAAACATTTATATATATTTATTTGTATATTATCCTTCCTATAATATTATTATATATGTATTATTAATAACAAAAACATTATTAAAAAGTGCTCATTCATATATAATTATTATTATAAAAATATTATAAAATATGTATTTATATTATGATCAAAAACATTTATATATATTTATTTGTATATTATCCTTCCTATAATATTATTATATATGTATTATTAATAACAAAAACATTATTAAAAAGTGTTCATTCATATATAATTATTATTATAAAAATATTATAAAATATGTATTTATATTATGATCAAAAACATTTATATATATTTATTTGTATATTATCCTTCCTATAATATTATTATATATGTATTATTAATAACAAAAACATTATTAAAAAGTGTTCATTAATATATTATTATTATTATAAAAATATTATAAAATATGTATTTTTATTATGATCAAAAACATTTATATATATTTATTTGTATATTATCCTTCCTATAATATTATTATATATGTATTATTAATAACAAAAACATTATTAAAAAGTGTTCATTTATATATTATTATTATTATAAAAATATTATAAAATATGTATTTATATTATGATCAAAAACATTTATATATATTTATTTGTATATTATCCTTCCTATAATATTATTATATATGTATTATTAATAACAAAAACATTATTAAAAAGTGTTCATTTATATATTATTATTATTATAAAAATATTATAAAATATGTATTTATATTATGATCAAAAACATTTATATATATTTATTTGTATATTATCCTTCCTATAATATTATTATATATGTATTATTCATAACAAAAACATTATTAAAAAGTGTTCATTTATATATAATTATAATTATAAAAAAACTTTAAACTATGTATTTATATTATGATCAAAAAAACCTGTCAATATTTATTTGCATATTATCGTTTCTATAATATTATTATATTTGTATTATTAATTACAAAAACATTACTAAAAAGTGTTCATTCATATATTAATTATAATTATAAAAATATTATAAAATATGTATTTATATTATGATCAAAAACATTTATATATATTTATTTGTATAAAATACTTTCTATATATTTATATATATTTATTTGTATATTATCCTTCCTATAATATTATTATATATGTATTATTAATTACAAAAACATCATTAAAAAGTGTTCATTCATATATAATTATTTTTATATAAAAATTTTAAAATATGTATTTATATTATGATAAAAAAAACCTGTCAATATTTAATTGCATATTATCCTTACTATAATATTAATATATATGTATTATTATTATTAAAAACATTATTAAAAAGTGTTCATTCATATATAATTATAATTATAAAAATATTATAAAATATGTATTTATATTATGATCAAAAAAACCTGTCAATATTTATTTGCATATTATCCTTCCTATAATATTATTATATATGTATTATTAATTACAAAAACATTATAAAAAAGTGTTCAATTATATATAATTATCATTATAAAAATATTATAAAATATGTATTTATATTATGATCAAAAACATTTATATATATTTATTTGTATATTATCCTTCCTATAATATTATTATATATGTATTATTAATTACAAAAACATTACTAAAAAGTGTTCATTCATATATAATTATTATTATAAAAAAACTTTAAAATATGTATTTATATTATTATAAAAAAACCTGTAAATATTTATTTGCATATTATCCTTCTTATAATATTATTATATATGTATTATTAATTACAAAAACATCATTAAAAAGTGTTCATTCATATATCATTATTTTTATATAAAAATTTTAAAATATGTATTTATATTATGATAAAAAAACCTGTCAATATTTAATTGCATATTATCCTTACTATAATATTAATATATATGTATTATTATTATTAAAAACATTATTAAAAAGTGTTCATTCATATATAATTATTATTATAAAAATATTATAAAATATGTATTTATATTATGATCAAAAACATTTATATATATTTATTTGTATATTATCCTTCCTATAATATTATTATATATGTATTATTCATAACAAAAACATTATTAAAAAGTGTTCATTCATATATAATTATAATTATAAAAAAACTTTAAACTATGTATTTATATTATGATCAAAAAAACCTGTCAATATTTATTTGCATATTATCGTTTCTATAATATTATTATATTTGTATTATTAATTACAAAAACATTACTAAAAAGTGTTCATTCATATATAATTATTATTATAAAAAACTTTAAAATATGTATTTATATTATGATAAAAAACACCTGTCAATATTTAATTGCATATTATCCTTACTATAATATTAATGTATATGTATTATTATTATTAAAAACATTATTAAAAAGTGTTCATTCATATATAATTATAATTATAAAATTATTATATAAAAATGTATTTATATTATGATCAAAAACAATTATATATATTTATTTGTATATTATCCCTCCTATAATATTATTATATATGTATTATTAATTACAAAAACATCATTAAAAAGTGTTCAATCATATATAATTATTTTTATATAAAAATTTTAAAATATGTATTTATATTATGATAAAAAAACCTGTCAATATTTAATTGCATATTATCCTTACTATAATATTAATATATATGTATTATTATTATTAAAAACATTATTAAAAAGTGTTCATTCATATATAATTATTATTATAAAAATATTATAAAATATGTATTTATATTATGATCAAAAACATTTATATATATTTATTTGTATATTATCCTTCCTATAATATTATTATATATGTATTATTCATAACAAAAACATTATTAAAAAGTGTTCATTCATATATAATTATAATTATAAAAAAACTTTAAACTATGTATTTATATTATGATCAAAAAAACCTGTCAATATTTATTTGCATATTATCGTTTCTATAATATTATTATATTTGTATTATTAATTACAAAAACATTACTAAAAAGTGTTCATTCATATATAATTATTATTATAAAAAACTTTAAAATATGTATTTATATTATGATAAAAAAAACCTGTCAATATTTAATTGCATATTATCCTTACTATAATATTAATATATATGTATTATTATTATTAAAAAAATTATTAAAAAGTGTTCATTCATATATAATTATAATTATAAAAATATTATAAAATATGTATTTATATTTTCACCAAAAACATTGATATATATTTATTTGTATATTATCCTTCCTTTAATATTATTATATATGTATTATTCATAACAAAAACATTATTAAAAAGTGTTCATTCATATATAATTATAATAATAAAAAAACTTTAAACTATGTATTTATATTATGATCAAAAAAACCTGTCAATATTTATTTGCATATTATCGTTTCTATAATATTATTATATTTGTATTATTAATTACAAAAACATTACTAAAAAGTGTTTATTCATATATAATTATTTTTATAAAAAACTTTAAAATATGTATTTATATTATGATAAAAAAAAACTGTGAATATTTATTTGCACATTATCCTTCCTATAATATTATTATATATGTATTATTAATTACAAAAACATCATTAAAAAGTGTTCATTCATATATAATTATTT
This sequence comes from Macrosteles quadrilineatus, assembly GCF_028750875.1. NCBI lineage: Eukaryota > Metazoa > Arthropoda > Insecta > Hemiptera > Cicadellidae > Macrosteles > Macrosteles quadrilineatus. The sequence goes on along the minus strand of NW_026542598.1, from coordinate 15,367,611 downwards.
TTATATAAAAATTTTAAAATATGTATTTATATTATGATAAAAAACCCTGTCAATATTTAATTGCATATTATCCTTACTATAATATTAATATATATGTATTATTATTATTAAAAACATTATTAAAAAGTGTTCATTCATATATAATTATAATTATAAAAATATTATAAAATATGTATTTATATTATGATCAAAAACATTTATATATATTTATTTGTATATTATCCTTCCTATAATATTTTTATATATGTATTATTAATAACAAAAACATTATTAAAAAGTGTTCATTCATATATAATTATTATTATAAAAATATTATAAAATATGTATTTATATTATGATCAAAAACATTTATATATATTTATTTGTATATTATCCTTCCTATAATATTATTATATATGTATTATTAATAACAAAAACTTTATTAAAAAGTGTTCATTCATATATAATTATTATTATAATAATATTATAAAATATGTATTTATATTATGATCAAAAACATTTATATATATTTATTTGTATATTATCCTTCCTATAATATTATTATATATGTATTATTAATAACAAAAACATTATTAAAAAGTGCTCATTCATATATAATTATTATTATAAAAATATTATAAAATATGTATTTATATTATGATCAAAAACATTTATATATATTTATTTGTATATTATCCTTCCTATAATATTATTATATATGTATTATTCATAACAAAAACATTATTAAAATGTGTTCATTCATATATAATTATTATTATAAAAATATTATAAAATATGTATTTATATTATGATCAAAAACATTTATATATATTTATTTGTATATTATCCTTCCTATAATATTATTATATATGTATTATTAATAACAAAAACATTATTAAAAAGTGTTCATTCATATATAATTATAATTATAAAAAAACTTTAAACTATGTATTTATATTATGATCAAAAAAACCTGTCAATATTTATTTGCATATTATCGTTTCTATAATATTATTATATTTGTATTATTAATTACAAAAACATTACTAAAAAGTGTTCGATCATATATAATTATTATTATAAAAAACTTTAAAATATGTATTTATATTATGATAAAAAAAACCTGTCAATATTTATTTGCATATTATCCTTTCTATAATTTTATTATATTTGTATTATTAATTACAAAAACATTATTAAAAAGTGTTCATTCATATATAATTATTATTATAAAAAAACTTTAAAATATGTATTTATATTATGACTAAAAATTGTTCATTCATATATAATTATTATTATAAAAAACTTTAAAATATGTATTTATATTATGATCAAAAACATTTATATATATTTATTTGTATATTATCCTTCCTATAATATTATTATATATGTATTATTCATAACAAAAACATTATTAAAAAGTTTTCATTCATATATAATTATTATTATAAAAATATTATAAAATATGTATTTATATTATGATCAAAAACATTTATATATATTTATTAGTATATTATCCTTCCTATAATATTATTATATATGTATTATTAATTACAAAAACATCATTAAAAAGTGTTCATTAATATATAATTATTTTTATATAAAAATTTTAAAATATGTATTTATATTATGATTAAAAAAACCTGCAAATATTTAATTGCATATTATCCTTACTATAATATTAATATATATGTATTATTATTATTAAAAACATTATTAAAAAGTGTTCATTCATATATAATTATAATTATAAAAATATTATAAAATATGTATTTATATTATGATCAAAAACATTTATATATATTTATTTGTATATTATCCTTCCTATAATATTATTATATATGTATTATTTATAACAAAAACATTATTAAAAAGTGTTCATTCATATATAATTATAATTATAAAAAAACTTTAAACTATGTGTTTATATTATGATCAAAAAACCTGTCAATATTTATTTGCATATTATCGTTTCTATAATATTATTATATTTGTATTATTAATTACAAAAACATTACTAAAAAGTGTTCATTCATATATAATTATTATTATAAAAAACTTTAAAATATGTATTTATATTATGAAAAAAAAAACCTGTCAATATTTATTTGCATATTATCGTTTCTATAATATTATTATATTTGTATTATTAATTACAAAAACATTACTAAAAAGTGTTCATTCATATATAATTATTATTATAAAAAACTTTAAAATATGTATTTATATTATGATAAAAAAAACTGTAAATATTTAATTGCATATTATCCTTACTATAATATTAATATATATGTATTATTATTATTAAAAACATTATTAAAAAGTGCTCATTCATATATAATAATAATTATAAAAATATTATATAATATGTATTTATATTATGATCAAAAACATTTATATATATTTATTTGTATAAAATACTTTCTATATATTTATATATATTTATTTGTATATTATCCTTCCTATAATATTATTATATATGTATTATTAATTACAAAAACATCATTAAAAAGTGTTCATTCATATATAATTATTTTTATATAAAAATTTTAAAATATGTATTTATATTATGATAAAAAAAAACCTGTCAATATTTAATTGCATATTATCCTTACTATAATATTAATATATATGTATTATTATTATTAAAAACATTATTAAAAAGTGTTCATTCATATATAATTATAATTATAAAAATATTATAAAATATGTATTTATATTATGATCAAAAAAACCTGTCAATATTTATTTGCATATTATCCTTCCTATAATATTATTATATATGTATTATTAATTACAAAAACATTATAAAAAAGTGTTCAATTATATATAATTATCATTATAAAAATATTATAAAATATGTATTTATATTATGATCAAAAACATTTATATATATTTATTTGTATATTATCCTTCCTATAATATTATTATATATGTATTATTAATTACAAAAACATTACTAAAAAGTGTTCATTCATATATAATTATTATTATAAAAAAACTTTAAAATATGTATTTATATTATTATAAAAAAAAACCTGTAAATATTTATTTGCATATTATCCTTCTTATAATATTATTATATATGTATTATTAATTACAAAAACATCATTAAAAAGTGTTCATTCATATATCATTATTTTTATATAAAAATTTTAAAATATGTAGTTATATTATGATAAAAAAACCTGTCAATATTTAATTGCATATTATCCTTACTATAATATTAATATATATGTATTATTATTATTAAAAACATTATTAAAAAGTGTTAATTCATATATAATTATTATTATAAAAATATTATAAAATATGTATTTATATTATGATCAAAAACATTTATATATATTTATTTGTATATTATCCTTCCTATAATATTATTATATATGTATTATTAATTACAAAAACATCATTAAAAAGTGTTCAATCATATATAATTATTTTTATACAAAAATTTTAAAATATGTATTTATATTATGATAAAAAAACCTGTCAATATTTAATTGCATATTATCCTTACTATAATATTAATATATATGTATTATTATTATTAAAAACATTATTAAAAAGTGTTCATTCATATATAATTATTATTATAAAAATATTATAAAATATGTATTTATATTATGATCAAAAACATTTATATATATTTATTTGTATATTATCCTTCCTATAATATTATTATATATGTATTATTCATAACAAAAACATTATTAAAAAGTGTTCATTCATATATAATTATAATTATAAAAAAACTTTAAACTATGTATTTATATTATGATCAAAAAAACCTGTCAATATTTATTTGCATATTATCGTTTCTATAATATTATTATATTTGTATTATTAATTACAAAAACATTACTAAAAAGTGTTCATTCATATATAATTATTATTTTAAAAAACTTTAAAATATGTATTTATATTATGATAAAAAAAACCTGTCAATATTTAATTGCATATTATCCTTACTATAATATTAATATATATGTATTATTATTATTAAAAACATTATTAAAAAGTGTTCATTCATATATAATTATAATTATAAAAATATTATAAAATATGTATTTATATTTTCACCAAAAACATTGATATATATTTATTTGTATATTATCCTTCCTTTAATATTATTATATATGTATTATTCATAACAAAAACATTATTAAAAAGTGTTCATTCATATATAATTATAATTATAAAAAAACTTTAAACTATGTATTTATATTATGATCAAAAAAACCTGTCAATATTTATTTGCATATTATCGTTTCTATAATATTATTATATTTGTATTATTAATTACAAAAACATTACTAAAAAGTGTTCGTTCATATATAATTATTATTATAAAAAACTTTAAAATATGTATTTATATTATGATAAAAAAAACCTGTCAATATTTATTTGCATATTATCCTTTCTATAATTTTATTATATTTGTATTATTAATTACAAAAACATTATTAAAAAGTGTTCATTCATATATAATTATTATTATAAAAAACTTTAAAATATGTATTTATATTATGACTAAAAATTGTTCATTCATATATAATTATTATTATAAAAAACTTTAAAATATGTATTTATATTATGATCAAAAACATTTATATATATTTATTTGTATATTATCCTTCCTATAATATTATTATATATGTATTATTCATAACAAAAACATTATTAAAAAGTTTTCATTCATATATAATTATAATTATAAAAAACTTTAAAATATGTATTTATATTATGATAAAAAAAACCTGTGAATATTTATTTGCATATTATCCTCCCTATAATATTATTATATATGTATTATTAATTACCAAAACATCATTAAAAAGTGTTCATTCATATATAATTATTTTTATATAAAAATTTTAAAATATATATTTATATTATGATTAAAAAAAACTGTCAATATTTAATTGCATATTATCCTTACTATAATATAAATATATATGTATTATTATTATTAAAAACATTATTAAAAAGTGTTCATTCATATATAATTATAATTAAAAAAATATTATAAAATATGTATTTATATTTTGATCAAAAACATTGATATATATTTATTTGTATTTTATCCTTCCTATAATATTATTATATATGTATTATTCATAACAAAAACATTATTAAAAAGTGTTCATTCATATATAATTATAATTATAAAAAAACTTTAAACTATGTATTTATATTATGATCAAAAAAACCTTTCAATATTTATTTGCATATTATCGTTTCTATAATATTATTATATTTGTATTATTAATTACAAAAACATTACTAAAAAGTGTTTATTCATATATAATTATTATTATAAAAAACTTTAAAATATGTATTTATATTATGATAAAAAAAATTGTGAATATTTATTTGCACATTATCCTTCCTATAATATTATTATATATGTATTATTAATTACAAAAACATCATTAAAAAGTGTTCATTCATATATAATTATTTTTATATAAAAATTTTAAAATATGTATTTATATTATGATAAAAAACCCTGTCAATATTTAATTGCATATTATCCTTACTATAATATTAATATATATGTATTATTATTATTAAAAACATTATTAAAAAGTGTTCATTCATATATAATTATAATTATAAAAATATTATAAAATATGTATTTATATTATGATCAAAAACATTTATATATATTTATTTGTATATTATCCTTCCTATAATATTATTATATATGTATTATTAATAACAAAAACATTATTAAAAAGTGTTCATTCATATATAATTATTATTATAAAAATATTATAAAATATGTATTTATATTATGATCAAAAACATTTATATATATTTATTTGTATATTATCCTTCCTATAATATTATTATATATGTATTATTCATAACAAAAACATTATTAAAAAGTTTTCATTCATATATAATTATTATTATAAAAATATTATAAAATATGTATTTATATTATGATCAAAAACATTTATATATATTTATTAGTATATTATCCTTCCTATAATATTATTATATATGTATTATTAATTACAAAAACATCATTAAAAAGTGTTCATTAATATATAATTATTTTTATATAAAAATTTTAAAATATGTATTTATATTATGATTAAAAAAACCTGCAAATATTTAATTGCATATTATCCTTACTATAATATTAATATATATGTATTATTATTATTAAAAACATTATTAAAAAGTGTTCATTCATATATAATTATAATTATAAAAATATTATAAAATATGTATTTATATTATGATCAAAAACATTTATATATATTTATTTGTATATTATCCTTCCTATAATATTATTATATATGTATTATTTATAACAAAAACATTATTAAAAAGTGTTCATTCATATATAATTATAATTATAAAAAAACTTTAAACTATGTGTTTATATTATGATCAAAAAACCTGTCAATATTTATTTGCATATTATCGTTTCTATAATATTATTATATTTGTATTATTAATTACAAAAACATTACTAAAAAGTGTTCATTCATATATAATTATTATTATAAAAAACTTTAAAATATGTATTTATATTATGATAAAAAAAACCTGTGAATATTTATTTGCATATTATCCTTCCTATAATATTATTATATATGTATTATTAATTACAAAAACATCATTAAAAAGTGTTCATTCATACATAATTATTTTTATATAAAAATTTTAAAATATGTATTTATATTATGATAAAAAACCTGTAAATATTTAACTGCATATTATCCTTACTATAATATTAATATATATGTATTATTATTATTAAAAACATTATTAAAAAGTGCTCATTCATATATAATAATAATTATAAAAATATTATATAATATGTATTTATATTATGATCAAAAACATTTATATATATTTATTTGTATAAAATACTTTCTATATATTTATATATATTTATTTGTATATTATCCTTCCTATAATATTATTATATATGTATTATTAATTACAAAAACATCATTAAAAAGTGTTCATTCATATATAATTATTTTTATATAAAAATTTTAAAATATGTATTTATATTATGATAAAAAAAAACCTGTCAATATTTAATTGCATATTATCCTTACTATAATATTAATATATATGTATTATTATTATTAAAAACATTATTAAAAAGTGTTCATTCATATATAATTATAATTATAAAAATATTATAAAATATGTATTTATATTATGATCAAAAAAACCTGTCAATATTTATTTGCATATTATCCTTCCTATAATATTATTATATATGTATTATTAATTACAAAAACATTATAAAAAAGTGTTCAATTATATATAATTATCATTATAAAAATATTATAAAATATGTATTTATATTATGATCAAAAACATTTATATATATTTATTTGTATATTATCCTTCCTATAATATTATTATATATGTATTATTAATTACAAAAACATTACTAAAAAGTGTTCATTCATATATAATTATTATTATAAAAAAACTTTAAAATATGTATTTATATTATTATAAAAAAAACCTGTAAATATTTATTTGCATATTATCCTTCTTATAATATTATTATATATGTATTATTAATTACAAAAACATCATTAAAAAGTGTTCATTCATATATCATTATTTTTATATAAAAATTTTAAAATATGTATTTATATTATGATAAAAAAACCTGTCAATATTTAATTGCATATTATCCTTACTATAATATTAATATATATGTATTATTATTATTAAAAACATTATTAAAAAGTGTTCATTCATATATAATTATTATTATAAAAATATTATAAAATATGTATTTATATTATGATCAAAAACATTTATATATATTTATTTGTATATTATCCTTCCTATAATATTATTATATATGTATTATTCATAACAAAAACATTATTAAAAAGTGTTCATTCATATATAATTATAATTATAAAAAAACTTTAAACTATGTATTTATATTATGATCAAAAAAACCTGTCAATATTTATTTGCATATTATCGTTTCTATAATATTATTATATTTGTATTATTAATTACAAAAACATTACTAAAAAGTGTTCATTCATATATAATTATTATTATAAAAAACTTTAAAATATGTATTTATATTATGATAAAAAACACCTGTCAATATTTAATTGCATATTATCCTTACTATAATATTAATGTATATGTTTTATTATTATTAAAAACATTATTAAAAAGTGTTCATTCATATATAATTATAATTATAAAAATATTATATAAAAATGTATTTATATTATGATCAAAAACAATTATATATATTTATTTGTATATTATCCTTCCTATAATATTATTATATATGTATTATTAATTACAAAAACATCATTAAAAAGTGTTCAATCATATATAATTATTTTTATATAAAAATTTTAAAATATGTATTTATATTATGATAAAAAAACCTGTCAATATTTAATTGCATATTATCCTTACTATAATATTAATATATATGTATTATTATTATTAAAAACATTATTAAAAAGTGTTCATTCATATATAATTATTATTATAAAAATATTATAAAATATGTATTTATATTATGATCAAAAACATTTATATATATTTATTTGTATATTATCCTTCCTATAATATTATTATATATGTATTATTCATAACAAAAACATTATTAAAAAGTGTTCATTCATATATAATTATAATTATAAAAAAACTTTAAACTATGTATTTATATTATGATCAAAAAAACCTGTCAATATTTATTTGCATATTATCGTTTCTATAATATTATTATATTTGTATTATTAATTAAAAAAACATTACTAAAAAGTGTTCATTCATATATAATTATTATTTTAAAAAACTTTAAAATATGTATTTATATTATGATAAAAAAAACCTGTCAATATTTAATTGCATATTATCCTTACTATAATATTAATTTATATGTATTATTATTATTAAAAACATTATTAAAAAGTGTTCATTCATATATAATTATAATTATAAAAATATTATAAAATATGTATTTATATTTTCACCAAAAACATTGATATATATTTATTTGTTTATTATCCTTCCTTTAATATTATTATATATGTATTATTCATAACAAAAACATTATTAAAAAGTGTTCATTCATATATAATTATAATTATAAAAAAACTTTAAACTATGTATTTATATTATGATCAAAAAAACCTGTCAATATTTATTTGCATATTATCGTTTCTATAATATTATTATATTTGTATTATTAATTACAAAAACATTACTAAAAAGTGTTCGTTCATATATAATTATTATTATAAAAAACTTTAAAATATGTATTTATATTATGATAAAAAAAACCTGTCAATATTTATTTGCATATTATCCTTTCTATAATTTTATTATATTTGTATTATTAATTACAAAAACATTATTAAAAAGTGTTCATTCATATATAATTATTATTATAAAAAAACTTTAAAATATGTATTTATATTATGACTAAAAATTGTTCATTCATATATAATTATTATTATAAAAAACTTTAAAATATGTATTTATATTATGATCAAAAACATTTATATATATTTATTTGTATATTATCCTTCCTATAATATTATTATATATGTATTATTCATAACAAAAACATTATTAAAAAGTTTTCATTCATATATAATTATAATTATAAAAAACTTTAAAATATGTATTTATATTATGATAAAAAAAACCTGTGAATATTTATTTGCATATTATCCTTCCTATAATATTATTATATATGTATTATTAATTACCAAAACATCATTAAAAAGTGTTCATTCATATATAATTATTTTTATATAAAAATTTTAAAATATATATTTATATTATGATTAAAAAAAACTGTCAATATTTAATTGCATATTATCCTTACTATAATATAAATATATATGTATTATTATTATTAAAAACATTATTAAAAAGTGTTCATTCATATATAATTATAATTAAAAAAATATTATAAAATATGTATTTATATTTTGATCAAAAACATTGATATATATTTATTTGTATTTTATCCTTCCTATAATATTATTATATATGTATTATTCATAACAAAAACATTAATAAAAAGTGTTCATTCATATATAATTATAATTATAAAAAAACTTTAAACTATGTATTTATATTATGATCAAAAAAACCTGTCAATATTTATTTGCATATTATCGTTTCTATAATATTATTATATTTGTATTATTAATTACAAAAACATTACTAAAAAGTGTTTATTCATATATAATTATTATTATAAAAAACTTTAAAATATGTATTTATATTATGATAAAAAAAAACTGTGAATATTTATTTGCACATTATCCTTCCTATAATATTATTATATATGTATTATTAATTACAAAAACATCATTAAAAAGTGTTCATTCATATATAATTATTTTTATATAAAAATTTTAAAATATGTATTTATATTATGATAAAAAACCCTGTCAATATTTAATTGCATATTATCCTTACTATAATATTAATATATATGTATTATTATTATTAAAAACATTATTAAAAAGTGTTCATTCATATATAATTATAATTATAAAAATATTATAAAATATGTATTTATATTATGATCAAAAACATTTATATATATTTATTTGTATATTATCCTTCCTATAATATTATTATATATGTATTATTAATAACAAAAACATTATTAAAAAGTGTTCATTCATATATAATTATTATTATAAAAATATTATAAAATATGTATTTATATTATGATCAAAAACATTTATATATATTTATTTGTATATTATCCTTCCTATAATATTATTATATATGTATTATTCATAACAAAAACATTATTAAAAAGTTTTCATTCATATATAATTATTATTATAAAAATATTATAAAATATGTATTTATATTATGATCAAAAACATTTATATATATTTATTAGTATATTATCCTTCCTATAATATTATTATATATGTATTATTAATTACAAAAACATCATTAAAAAGTGTTCATTAATATATAATTATTTTTATATAAAAATTTTAAAATATGTATTTATATTATGATTAAAAAAACCTGCAAATATTTAATTGCATATTATCCTTACTATAATATTAATATATATGTATTATTATTATTAAAAACATTATTAAAAAGTGTTCATTCATATATAATTATAATTATAAAAATATTATAAAATATGTATTTATATTATGATCAAAAACATTTATATATATTTATTTGTATATTATCCTTCCTATAATATTATTATATATGTATTATTTATAACAAAAACATTATTAAAAAGTGTTCATTCATATATAATTATAATTATAAAAAAACTTTAAACTATGTGTTTATATTATGATCAAAAAACCTGTCAATATTTATTTGCATATTATCGTTTCTATAATATTATTATATTTGTATTATTAATTACAAAAACATTACTAAAAAGTGTTCATTCATATATAATTATTATTATAAAAAACTTTAAAATATGTATTTATATTATGATAAAAAAAACCTGTGAATATTTATTTGCATATTATCCTTCCTATAATATTATTATATATGTATTATTAATTACAAAAACATCATTAAAAAGTGTTCATTCATACATAATTATTTTTATATAAAAATTTTAAAATATGTATTTATATTATGATAAAAAAACCTGTAAATATTTAATTGCATATTATCCTTACTATAATATTAATATATATGTATTATTATTATTAAAAACATTATTAAAAAGTGCTCATTCATATATAATAATAATTATAAAAATATTATATAATATGTATTTATATTATGATCAAAAACATTTATATATATTTATTTGTATAAAATACTTTCTATATATTTATATATATTTATTTGTATATTATCCTTCCTATAATATTATTATATATGTATTATTAATTACAAAAACATCATTAAAAAGTGTTCATTCATATATAATTATTTTTATATAAAAATTTTAAAATATGTATTTATATTATGATAAAAAAAAACCTGTCAATATTTAATTGCATATTATCCTTACTATAATATTAATATATATGTATTATTATTATTAAAAACATTATTAAAAAGTGTTCATTCATATATAATTATAATTATAAAAATATTATAAAATATGTATTTATATTTTCACCAAAAACATTGATATATATTTATTTGTATATTATCCTTCCTTTAATATTATTATATATGTATTATTCATAACAAAAACATTATTAAAAAGTGTTCATTCATATATAATTATAATTATAAAAAAACTTTAAACTATGTATTTATATTATGATCAAAAAAACCTGTCAATATTTATTTGCATATTATCGTTTCTATAATATTATTATATTTGTATTATTAATTACAAAAACATTACTAAAAAGTGTTCGTTCATATATAATTATTATTATAAAAAACTTTAAAATATGTATTTATATTATGATAAAAAAAACCTGTCAATATTTATTTGCATATTATCCTTTCTATAATTTTATTATATTTGTATTATTATTTACAAAAACATTATTAAAAAGTGTTCATTCATATATAATTATTATTATAAAAAAACTTTAAAATATGTATTTATATTATGACTAAAAATTGTTCATTCATATATAATTATTATTATAAAAAACTTTAAAATATGTATTTATATTATGATCAAAAACATTTATATATATTTATTTGTATATTATCCTTCCTATAATATTATTATATATGTATTATTCATAACAAAAACATTATTAAAAAGTTTTCATTCATATATAATTATAATTATAAAAAACTTTAAAATATGTATTTATATTATGATAAAAAAAACCTGTGAATATTTATTTGCATATTATCCTTCCTATAATATTATTATATATGTATTATTAATTACCAAAACATCATTAAAAAGTGTTCATTCATATATAATTATTTTTATATAAAAATTTTAAAATATATATTTATATTATGATTAAAAAAAACTGTCAATATTTAATTGCATATTATCCTTACTATAATATAAATATATATGTATTATTATTATTAAAAACATTATTAAAAATTGTTCATTCATATATAATTATAATTAAAAAAATATTATAAAATATGTATTTATATTTTGATCAAAAACATTGATATATATTTATTTGTATTTTATCCTTCCTATAATATTATTATATATGTATTATTCATAACAAAAACATTATTAAAAAGTGTTCACTCATATATAATTATAATTATAAAAAAACTTTAAACTATGTATTTATATTATGATCAAAAAAACCTGTCAATATTTATTTGCATATTATCGTTTCTATAATATTATTATATTTGTATTATTAATTACAAAAACATTACTAAAAAGTGTTTATTCATATATAATTATTATTATAAAAAACTTTAAAATATGTATTTATATTATGATAAAAAAAAACTGTGAATATTTATTTGCACATTATCCTTCCTATAATATTATTATATATGTATTATTAATTACAAAAACATCATTAAAAAGTGTTCATTCATATATAATTATTTTTATATAAAAATTTTAAAATATGTATTTATATTATGATAAAAAACCCTGTCAATATTTAATTGCATATTATCCTTACTATAATATTAATATATATGTATTATTATTATTAAAAACATTATTAAAAAGTGTTCATTCATATATAATTATAATTATAAAAATATTATAAAATATGTATTTATATTATGATCAAAAACATTTATATATATTTATTTGTATATTATCCTTCCTATAATATTATTATATATGTATTATTAATAACAAAAACATTATTAAAAAGTGTTCATTCATATATAATTATTATTATAAAAATATTATAAAATATGTATTTATATTATGATCAAAAACATTTATATATATTTATTTGTATATTATCCTTCCTATAATATTATTATATATGTATTATTCATAACAAAAACATTATTAAAAAGTTTTCATTCATATATAATTATTATTATAAAAATATTATAAAAAATGTATTTATATTATGACCAAAAACATTTATATATATTTATTAGTATATTATCCTTCCTATAATATTATTATATATGTATTATTAATTACAAAAACATCATTAAAAAGTGTTCATTAATATATAATTATTTTTATATAAAAATTTTAAAATATGTATTTATATTATGATTAAAAAAACCTGCAAATATTTAATTGCATATTATCCTTACTATAATATTAATATATATGTATTATTATTATTAAAAACATTATTAAAAAGTGTTCATTCATATATAATTATAATTATAAAAATATTATAAAATATGTATTTATATTATGATCAAAAACATTTATATATATTTATTTGTATATTATCCTTCCTATAATATTATTATATATGTATTATTTATAACAAAAACATTATTAAAAAGTGTTCATTCATATATAATTATAATTATAAAAAAACTTTAAACTATGTGTTTATATTATGATCAAAAAACCTGTCAATATTTATTTGCATATTATCGTTTCTATAATATTAATATATTTGTATTATTAATTACAAAAACATTACTAAAAAGTGTTCATTCATATATAATTATTATTATAAAAAACTTTAAAATATGTATTTATATTATGATAAAAAAAACCTGTGAATATTTATTTGCATATTATCCTTCCTATAATATTATTATATATGTATTATTAATTACAAAAACATCATTAAAAAGTGTTCATTCATACATAATTATTTTTATATAAAAATTTTAAAATATGTATTTATATTATGATAAAAAAACCTGTAAATATTTAATTGCATATTATCCTTACTATAATATTAATATATATGTATTATTATTATTAAAAACATTATTAAAAAGTGCTCATTCATATATAATAATAATTATAAAAATATTATATAATATGTATTTATATTATGATCAAAAACATTTATATATATTTATTTGTATAAAATACTTTCTATATATTTATATATATTTATTTGTATATTATCCTTCCTATAATATTATTATATATGTATTATTAATTACAAAAACATCATTAAAAAGTGTTCATTCATATATAATTATTTTTATATAAAAATTTTAAAATATGTATTTATATTATGATAAAAAAAAACCTGTCAATATTTAATTGCATATTATCCTTACTATAATATTAATATATATGTATTATTATTATTAAAAACATTATTAAAAAGTGTTCATTCATATATAATTATAATTATAAAAATATTATAAAATATGTATTTATATTTTCACCAAAAACATTGATATATATTTATTTGTATATTATCCTTCCTTTAATATTATTATATATGTATTATTCATAACAAAAACATTATTAAAAAGTGTTCATTCATATATAATTATAATTATAAAAAAACTTTAAACTATGTATTTATATTATGATCAAAAAAACCTGTCAATATTTATTTGCATATTATCGTTTCTATAATATTATTATATTTGTATTATTAATTACAAAAACATTACTAAAAAGTGTTCGTTCATATATAATTATTATTATAAAAAACTTTAAAATATGTATTTATATTATGATAAAAAAAACCTGTCAATATTTATTTGCATATTATCCTTTCTATAATTTTATTATATTTGTATTATTAATTACAAAAACATTATTAAAAAGTGTTCATTCATATATAATTATTATTATAAAAAAACTTTAAAATATGTATTTATATTATGACTAAAAATTGTTCATTCATATATAATTATTATTATAAAAAACTTTAAAATATGTATTTATATTATGATCAAAAACATTTATATATATTTATTTGTATATTATCCTTCCTATAATAATATTATATATGGCTTATTCAAAACAAAAACATTATTAAAAAGTTTTCATTCATATATAATTATAATTATAAAAAACTTTAAAATATGTATTTATATTATGATAAAAAAAACCTGTGAATATTTATTTGCATATTATCCTTCCTATAATATTATTATATATGTATTATTAATTACCAAAACATCATTAAAAAGTGTTCATTCATATATAATTATTTTTATATAAAAATTTTAAAATATATATTTATATTATGATTAAAAAAAACTGTCAATATTTAATTGCATATTATCCTTACTATAATATAAATATATATGTATTATTATTATTAAAAACATTATTAAAAAGTGTTCATTCATATATAATTATAATTAAAAAAATATTATAAAATATGTATTTATATTTTGATCAAAAACATTGATATATATTTATTTGTATTTTATCCTTCCTATAATATTATTATATATGTATTATTCATAACAAAAACATTATTAAAAAGTGTTCATTCATATATAATTATAATTATAAAAAAACTTTTAACTATGTATTTATATTATGATCAAAAAAACCTGTCAATATTTATTTGCATATTATCGTTTCTATAATATTATTATATTTGTATTATTAATTACAAAAACATTACTAAAAAGTGTTTATTCATATATAATTATTATTATAAAAAACTTTAAAATATGTATTTATATTATGATAAAAAAAAACTGTGAATATTTATTTGCACATTATCCTTCCTATAATATTATTATATATGTATTATTAATTACAAAAACATCATTAAAAAGTGTTCATTCATATATAATTATTTTTATATAAAAATTTTAAAATATGTATTTATATTATGATAAAAAACCCTGTCAATATTTAATTGCATATTATCCTTACTATAATATTATTATATATGTATTATTATTATTAAAAACATTATTAAAAAGTGTTCATTCATATATAATTATAATTATAAAAATATTATAAAATATGTATTTATATTATGATCAAAAACATTTATATATATTTATTTGTATATTATCCTTCCTATAATATTATTATATATGTATTATTAATAACAAAAACATTATTAAAAAGTGTTCATTCATATATAATTATTATTATAAAAATATTATAAAATATGTATTTATATTATGATCAAAAACATTTATATATATTTATTTGTATATCATCCTTCCTATAATATTATTATATATGTATTATTCATAACAAAAACATTATTAAAAAGTTTTCATTCATATATAATTATTATTATAAAAATATTATAAAATATGTATTTATATTATGATCAAAAACATTTATATATATTTATTAGTATATTATCCTTCCTATAATATTATTATATATGTATTATTAATTACAAAAACATCATTAAAAAGTGTTCATTAATATATAATTATTTTTATATAAAAATTTTAAAATATGTATTTATATTATGATTAAAAAAACCTGCAAATATTTAATTGCATATTATCCTTACTATAATATTAATATATATGTATTATTATTATTAAAAACATTATTAAAAAGTGTTCATTCATATATAATTATAATTATAAAAATATTATAAAATATGTATTTATATTATGATCAAAAACATTTATATATATTTATTTGTATATTATCCTTCCTATAATATTATTAAATATGTATTATGTATAACAAAAACATTATTAAAAATTGTTCATTCATATATAATTATAATTATAAAAAAACTTTAAACTATGTGTTTATATTATGATCAAAAAACCTGTCAATATTTATTTGCATATTATCGTTTCTATAATATTATTATATTTGTATTATTAATTACAAAAACATTACTAAAAAGTGTTCATTCATATATAATTATTATTATAAAAAACTTTAAAATATGTATTTATATTATGATAAAAAAAACCTGTGAATATTTATTTGCATATTATCCTTCCTATAATATTATTATATATGTATTATTAATTACAAAAACATCATTAAAAAGTGTTCATTCATACATAATTATTTTTATATAAAAATTTTAAAATATGTATTTATATTATGATAAAAAAACCTGTAAATATTTAATTGCATATTATCCTTACTATAATATTAATATATATGTATTATTATTATTAAAAACATTATTAAAAAGTGCTCATTCATATATAATAATAATTATAAAAATATTATATAATATGTATTTATATTATGATCAAAAACATTTATATATATTTATTTGTATAAAATACTTTCTATATATTTATATATATTTATTTGTATATTATCCTTCCTATAATATTATTATATATGTATTATTAATTACAAAAACATCATTAAAAAGTGTTCATTCATATATAATTATTTTTATATAAAAATTTTAAAATATGTATTTATATTATGATAAAAAAAAACCTGTCAATATTTAATTGCATATTATCCTTACTATAATATTAATATATATGTATTATTATTATTAAAAACATTATTAAAAAGTGTTCATTCATATATAATTATAATTATAAAAATATTATAAAATATGTATTTATATTATGATCAAAAAAACCTGTCAATATTTATTTGCAAATTATCCTTCCTTTAATATTATTATATATGTATTATTAATTACAAAAACATTATAAAAAAGTGTTCAATTATATATAATTATCATTATAAAAATATTATAAAATATGTATTTATATTATGATCAAAAACATTTATATATATTTATTTGTATATTATCCTTCCTATAATATTATTATATATGTATTATTAATTACAAAAACATTACTAAAAAGTGTTCATTCATATATAATTATTATTATAAAAAAACTTTAAAATATGTATTTATATTATTATAAAAAAAACCTGTAAATATTTATTTGCATATTATCCTTCTTATAATATTATTATATATGTATTATTAATTACAAAAACATCATTAAAAAGTGTTCATTCATATATCATTATTTTTATATAAAAATTTTAAAATATGTATTTATATTATGATAAAAAAACCTGTCAATATTTAATTGCATATTATCCTTACTATAATATTAATATATATGTATTATTATTATTAAAAACATTATTAAAAAGTGTTCATTCATATATAATTATTATTATAAAAATATTATAAAATATGTATTTATATTATGATCAAAAACATTTATATATATTTATTTGTATATTATCCTTCCTATAATATTATTATATATGTATTATTCATAACAAAAACATTATTAAAAAGTGTTCATTCATATATAATTATAATTATAAAAAAACTTTAAACTATGTATTTATATTATGATCAAAAAAACCTGTCAATATTTATTTGCATATTATCGTTTCTATAATATTATTATATTTGTATTATTAATTACAAAAACATTACTAAAAAGTGTTCATTCATATATAATTATTTTTATATAAAAATTTTAAAATATGTATTTATATTATGATAAAAAAACCTGTCAATATTTAATTGCATATTATCCTTACTATAATATTAATATATATGTATTATTATTATTAAAAACATTATTAAAAAGTGTTCATTCATATATAATTATTATTATAAAAATATTATAAAATATGTATTTATATTATGATCAAAAACATTTATATATATTTATTTGTATATTATCCTTCCTATAATATTATTATATATGTATTATTCATAACAAAAACATTATTAAAAAGTGTTCATTCATATATAATTATAATTATAAAAAAACTTTAAACTATGTATTTATATTATGATCAAAAAAACCTGTGAATATTTATTTGCATATTATCGTTTCTATAATATTATTATATTTGTATTATTAATTACAAAAACATTACTAAAAAGTGTTCATTCATATATAATTATTATTTTAAAAAACTTTAAAATATGTATTTATATTATGATAAAAAAAACCTGTCAATATTTAATTGCATATTATCCTTACTATAATATTAATATATATGTATTATTATTATTAAAAACATTATTAAAAAGTGTTCATTCATATATAATTATAATTATAAAAATATTATAAAATATGTATTTATATTTTCACCAAAAACATTGATATATATTTATTTGTATATTATCCTTCCTTTAATATTATTATATATGTATTATTCATAACAAAAACATTATTAAAAAGTGTTCATTCATATATAATTATAATAATAAAAAAACTTTAAACTATGTATTTATATTATGATCAAAAAAACCTGTCAATATTTATTTGCATATTATCGTTTCTATAATATTATTATATTTGTATTATTAATTACAAAAACATTACTAAAAAGTGTTTATTCATATATAATTATTTTTATAAAAAACTTTAAAATATGTATTTATATTATGATAAAAAAAAACTGTGAATATTTATTTGCACATTATCCTTCCTATAATATTATTATATATGTATTATTAATTACAAAAACATCATTAAAAAGTGTTCATTCATATATAATTATTTTTATATAAAAATTTTAAAATATGTATTTATATTATGATAAAAAACCCTGTCAATATTTAATTGCATATTATCCTTACTATAATATTAATATATATGTATTATTATTATTAAAAACATTATTAAAAAGTGTTCATTCATATATAATTATAATTATAAAAATATTATAAAATATGTATTTATATTATGATCAAAAACATTTTTATATATTTATTTGTATATTATCCTTCCTATAATATTTTTATATATGTATTATTAATAACAAAAACATTATTAAAAAGTGTTCATTCATATATAATTATTATTATAAAAATATTATAAAATATGTATTTATATTATGATCAAAAACATTTATATATATTTATTTGTATATTATCCTTCCTATAATATTATTATATATGTATTATTAATAACAAAAACTTTATTAAAAAGTGTTCATTCATATATAATTATTATTATAATAATATTATAAAATATGTATTTATATTATGATCAAAAACATTTATATATATTTATTTGTATATTATCCTTCCTATAATATTATTATATATGTATTATTAATAACAAAAACATTATTAAAAAGTGCTCATTCATATATAATTATTATTATAAAAATATTATATAAAAATGTATTTATATTATGATCAAAAACAATTATATATATTTATTTGTATATTATCCTTCCTATAATATTATTATATATGTATTATTAATTACAAAAACATCATTAAAAAGTGTTCAATCATATATAATTATTTTTATATAAAAATTTTAAAATATGTATTTATATTATGATAAAAAAACCTGTCAATATTTAATTGCATATTATCCTTACTATAATATTAATATATATGTATTATTATTATTAAAAACATTATTAAAAAGTGTTTTTCATATATAATTATTATTATAAAAATATTATAAAATATGTATTTATATTATGATCAAAAACATTTATATATATTTATTTGTATATTATCCTTCCTATAATATTATTATATATGTATTATTCATAACAAAAACATTATTAAAAAGTGTTCATTCATATATAATTATAATTATAAAAAAACTTTAAACTATGTATTTATATTATGATCAAAAAAACCTGTCAATATTTATTTGCATATTATCGTTTCTATAATATTATTATATTTGTATTATTAATTACAAAAACATTACTAAAAAGTGTTCATTCATATATAATTATTATTATAAAAAACTTTAAAATATGTATTTATATTATGATAAAAAAAACCTGTCAATATTTAATTGCATATTATCCTTACTATAATATTAATATATATGTATTATTATTATTAAAAACATTATTAAAAAGTGTTCATTCATATATAATTATAATTATAAAAATATTATAAAATATGTATTTATATTTTCACCAAAAACATTGATATATATTTATTTGTATATTATCCTTCCTTTAATATTATTATATATGTATTATTCATAACAAAAACATTATTAAAAAGTGTTCATTCATATATATTTATAATAATAAAAAAACTTTAAACTATGTATTTATATTATGATCAAAAAAACCTGTCAATATTTATTTGCATATTATCGTTTCTATAATATTATTATATTTGTATTATTAATTACAAAAACATTACTAAAAAGTGTTTATTCATATATAATTATTTTTATAAAAAACTTTAAAATATGTATTTATATTATGATAAAAAAAAACTGTGAATATTTATTTGCACATTATTCTTCCTATAATATTATTATATATGTATTATTAATTACAAAAACATCATTAAAAAGTGTTCATTCATATATAATTATTTTTATATAAAAATTTTAAAATATGTATTTATATTATGATAAAAAACCCTGTCAATATTTAATTGCATATTATCCTTACTATAATATTAATATATATGTATTATTATTATTAAAAACATTATTAAAAAGTGTTCATTCATATATAATTACAATTATAAAAATATTATAAAATATGTATTTATATTATGATCAAAAACATTTATATATATTTATTTGTATATTATCCTTCCTATAATATTTTTATATATGTATTATTAATAACAAAAACATTATTAAAAAGTGTTCATTCATATATAATTATTATTATAAAAATATTATAAAATATGTATTTATATTATGATCAAAAACATTTATATATATTTATTTGTATATTATCCTTCCTATAATATTATTATATATGTATTATTAATAACAAAAACTTTATTAAAAAGTGTTCATTCATATATAATTATTATTATAATAATATTATAAAATATGTATTTATATTATGATCAAAAACATTTATATATATTTATTTGTATATTATCCTTCCTATAATATTATTATATATGTATTATTAATAACAAAAACATTATTAAAAAGTGCTCATTCATATATAATTATTATTATAAAAATATTATAAAATATGTATTTATATTATGATCAAAAACATTTATATATATTTATTTGTATATTATCCTTCCTATAATATTATTATATATGTATTATTCATAACAAAAACATTATTAAAATGTGTTCATTCATATATAATTATTATTATAAAAATATTATAAAATATGTATTTATATTATGATCAAAAACATTTATAGTATATTTATTTGTATATTATCCTTCCTATAATATTATTATATATGTATTATTAATAACAAAAACATTATTAAAAAGTGTTCATTCATATATAATTATAATTATAAAAAAACTTTAAACTATGTATTTATATTATGATAAAAAAACCTGTCAATATTTATTTGCATATTATCCTTTCTATAATATTATTATATTTGTATTATTAATTACAAAAACATTATTAAAAAGTGTTCATTCATATATAATTATAATTATAAAAATATTATAAAATATGTATTTATATTATGATTAAAAACATTTATATATATTTATTTGTATATTATCCTTCCTATAATATTATTATATATGTATTATTAATAACAAAAACATTATTAAAAAGTGTTGATTCATATATAATTACAATTATGAAAAAAATTATAAAATATGTATTTATATTATGATCAAAACATTTATATATATTTATTTGTATATTATCCTTCCTATAATATTATTATATATGTATTATTCATAACAAAAACATTATTAAAAAGTGTTCATTCATATATAATTATAATTATAAAAAAACTTTAAACTATGTATTTATATTATGATCAAAAAAACCTGTCAATATTTATTTGCATATTATCGTTTCTATAATATTATTATATTTGTATTATTAATTACAAAAACATTACTAAAAAGTGTTCGTTCATATATAATTATTATTATAAAAAACTTTAAAATATGTATTTATATTATGATAAAAAAAACCTGTCAATATTTATTTGCATATTATCCTTTCTATTATTTTATTATATTTGTATTATTAATTACAAAAACATTATTAAAAGTGTTCATTCATATATAATTATTATTATAAAAAAACTTTAAAATATGTATTTATATTATGACTAAAAATTGTTCATTCATATATAATTATTATTATAAAAACTTTAAAATATGTATTTATATTATGATCAAAAACATTTATATATATTTATTTGTATATTATCCTTCCTATAATATTATTATATATGTATTATTCATAACAAAAACATTATTAAAAAGTGTTCATTCATATATAATTATAATTATAAAAAAACTTTAAAATATGTATTTATATTATGATAAAAAAAACCTGTGAATATTTATTTGCATATTATCCTTCCTATAATATATTATTATATATGTATTATTAATTACCAAAACATCATTAAAAAGTGTTCATTCATATATAATTATTTTTATAAAAAAATTTTAAAATATATATTTATATTATGATTAAAAAAAACTGTCAATATTTAATTGCATATTATCCTTACTATAATATAAATATATATGTATTATTATTATTAAAAACATTATTAAAAAGTGTTCATTCATATATAATTATAATTAAAAAAATATTATAAAATATGTATTTATATTTTGATCAAAAACATTGATATATATTTATTTGTATTTTATCCTTCCTATAATATTATTATATATGTATTATTCATAACAAAAACATTATTAAAAAGTGTTCATTCATATATAATTATAATTATAAAAAAACTTTAAACTTTGTATTTATATTATGATCAAAAAAACCTGTCAATATTTATTTGCATATTATCGTTTCTATAATATTATTATATTTGTATTATTAATTACAAAAACATTACTAAAAAGTGTTTATTCATATATAATTATTATTATAAAAAACTTTAAAATATGTATTTATATTATGATAAAAAAAAACTGTGAATATTTATTTGCACATTATCCTTCCTATAATATTATTATATATGTATTATTAATTACAAAAACATCATTAAAAAGTGTTCATTCATATATAATTATTTTTATATAAAAATTTTAAAATATGTATTTATATTATGATAAAAAACCCTGTCAATATTTAATTGCATATTATCCTTACTTTAATATTAATATATATGTATTATTATTATTAAAAACATTATTAAAAAGTGTTCATTCATATATAATTATAATTATAAAAATATTATAAAATATGTATTTATATTATGATCAAAAACATTTATATATATTTATTTGTATATTATCCTTCCTATAATATTATTATATATGTATTATTAATAACAAAAACATTATTAAAAAGTGTTCATTCATATATAATTATTATTATAAAAATATTATTAAATATGTATTTATATTATGATCAAAAACATTTATATATATTTATTTGTATTTTATCCTTCCTATAATATTATTATATATGTATTATTCATAACAAAAACATTATTAAAAAGTTTTTATTCATATATAATTATTATTATAAAAATATTATAAAATATGTATTTATATTATGATCAAAAACATTTATATATATTTATTAGTATATTATCCTTCCTATAATATTATTATATATGTATTATTAATTACAAAAACATCATTAAAAAGTGTTCATTAATATATAATTATTTTTATATAAAAATTTTAAAATATGTATTTATATTATGATTAAAAAAACCTGCAAATATTTAATTGCATATTATTCTTACTATAATATTAATATATATGTATTATTATTATTAAAAACATTATTAAAAAGTGTTCATTCATATATAATTATAATTATAAAAATATTATAAAATATGTATTTATATTATGATCAAAAACATTTATATATATTTATTTGTATATTATCCTTCCTATAATATTATTATATATGTATTATTTATAACAAAAACATTATTAAAAAGTGTTCATTCATATATAATTATAATTATAAAAAAACTTTAAACTATGTGTTTATATTATGATCAAAAAACCTGTCAATATTTATTTGCATATTATCGTTTCTATAATATTATTATATTTGTATTATTAATTACAAAAACATTACTAAAAAGTGTTCATTCATATATAATTATTATTATAAAAAACTTTAAAATATGTATTTATATTATGATAAAAAAAACCTGTGAATATTTATTTGCATATTATCCTTCCTATAATATTATTATATATGTATTATTAATTACAAAAACATCATTAAAAAGTGTTCATTCATACATAATTATTTTTATATAAAAATTTTAAAATATGTATTTATATTATGATAAAAAAACCTGTAAATATTTAATTGCATATTATCCTTACTATAATATTAATATATATGTATTATTATTATTAAAAACATTATTAAAAAGTGCTCATTCATATATAATAATAATTATAAAAATATTATATAATATGTATTTATATTATGATCAAAAACATTTATATATATTTATTTGTATATTATCCTTCCTATAATATTATTATATATGTATTATTAATAACAAAAACTTTATTAAAAAGTGTTCATTCATATATAATTATTATTATAATAATATTATAAAATATGTATTTATATTATGATCAAAAACATTTATATATATTTATTTGTATATTATCCTTCCTATAATATTATTATATATGTATTATTAATAACAAAAACATTATTAAAAAGTGCTCATTCATATATAATTATTATTATAAAAATATTATAAAATATGTATTTATATTATGATCACAAACATTTATATATATTTATTTGTATATTATCCTTCCTATAATATTATTATATATGTATTATTCATAACAAAAACATTATTAAAAAGTGTTCATTCATATATAATTATAATTATAAAAAAACTTTAAACTATGTATTTATATTATGATCAAAAAAACCTGTCAATATTTATTTGCATATTATCGTTTCTATAATATTATTATATTTGTATTATTAATTACAAAAACATTACTAAAAAGTGTTCATTCATATATAATTATTATTATAAAAAACTTTAAAATATGTATTTATATTATGATAAAAAAACCTGTCAATATTTATTTGCATATTATCCTTTCTATAATATTATTATATTTGTATTATTAATTACAAAAACATTATTAAAAAGTGTTCATTCATATATAATTATTATTATAAAAGAACTTTAAAATATGTATTTATATTATGACTAAAAAGTGTTCATTCATATATAATTATTATTATAAAAAACTTTAAAATATGTATTTATATTATGATCAAAAACATTTATATATATTTATTTGTATATTATCCTTTCTATAATATTATTATATATGTATTATTCATAACAAAAACATTATTAAAAAGTTTTCATTCATATATAATTATAATTATAAAAAACTTTAAAATATGTATTTATATTATGATAAAAAAAAACCTGTGAATATTTATTTGCATATTATCCTTCCTATAATATTATTATTTATGTATTATTAATTACAAAAACATCATTAAAAAGTGTTCATTCATATATAATTATTTTTATATAAAAACTTTAAAATATATATTTATATTATGATAAAAAAAACCTGTCAATATTTAATTGCATATTATCCTTACTATAATATTAATATATATGTATTATTATTATTAAAAACATTATTAAAAAGTGTTCATTCATATATAATAATAATTATAAAAATATTATAAAATATGTATTTATATTTTGATCAAAAATATTGATATATATTTATTTGTATTTTATCCTTCCTATAATATTATTATATATGTATTATTCATAACAAAAACATTATTAAAAAGTGTTCATTCATATATAATTATAATTATAAAAAAACTTTAAACTATGTATTTATATTATAATCAAAAAAACCTGTCAATATTTATTTGCATATTATCGTTTCTATAATATTATTATATTTGTATTATTAATTACAAAAACATTACTAAAAAGTGTTTATTCATATATAATTATAATTATAAAACCTTTAAAATATGTATTTATATTATGATAAAAAAAACCTGTGAATATTTATTTGCACATTATCCTTCCTATAATATTATTATATATGTATTATTAATTACAAAAACATCATTAAAAAGTGTTCATTCATACATAATTATTTTTATATAAAAATTTTAAAATATGTATTTATATTATGATAAAAAAACCTGTCAATATTTAATTGCATATTATCCTTTCTATAATATTAATATATATGTATTATTATTATTAAAAACATTATTAAAAAGTGCTCATTCATATATAATTATTATTATAAAAATATTATAAAATATGTATTTATATTATGATCAAAAACATTTATATATATTTATTTGTATATTATCCTTCCTATAATATTATTATATATGTATTATTCATAACAAAAACATTATTAAAAAGTGTTCATTCATATATAATTATTATTATAAAAATATTATAAAATATGTATTTATATTATGATCAAAAACATTTATATATATTTATTTGTATATTATCCTTCCTATAATATTATTATATATGTATTATTCATAACAAAAACGTTATTAAAAAGTGTTCATTCATATATAATTATAATTATAAAAAAACTTTAAACTATGTATTTATATTATGATCAAAAAAACCTGTCAATATTTATTTGCATATTATCGTTTCTATAATATTATTATATTTGTATTATTAATTACAAAAACATTACTAAAAAGTGTTCATTCATATATAATTATTATTATAAAAAACTTTAAAATATGTATTCATATTATGATAAAAAGAAACCTGTGAATATTTATTTGCATATTATCCATCCTATAATATTATTATATATGTATTATTAATTACAAAAACATCATTAAAAAGTGTTCATTCATATATAATTATTTTTATATAAAAATTTTAAAATATGTATTTATATTATGATAAAAAAAAAACTGTCAATATTTAATTGCATATTATCCTTACTATAATATTAATATATATGTATTATTATTATTAAAAACATTATTAAAAAGTGTTCATTCATATATAATTATAATTATAAAAATATTATAAAATATGTATTTATATTATGATCAAAAACATTTATATATATTTATTTGTATATGATCCTTCCTATAATATTATTATATATGTATTATTAATAACAAAAACATTATTAAAAAGTGTTCATTCATATATAATTATTATTATAAAAATATTATAAAATATGTATTTATATTATGATCAAAAACATTTATATATATTTATTTGTATATTATCCTTCCTATAATATTATTATATATGTAATATTAATAACAAAAACATTATTCAAAAGTGTTCATTCATATATAATTATTATTATAAAAATATTATAAAATTTGTATTTATATTATGATCAAAAACATTTATATATATTTATTTGGATATTATCCTTCCTATAATATTATTATATATGTATTATTCATAACAAAAACATTATTAAAAAGTGTTCATTCATATATAATTATAATTATAAAAAAACTTTAAACTATGTATTTATGTTATGATCAAAAAAACTGTCAATATTTATTTGCATATTATCGTTTCTATAATATTATTATATTTGTATTATTAATTACAAAAACATTACTAAAAAGTGTTCATTCATATATAATTATTATTATAAAAAACTTTAAAATATGTATTTATATTATGATAAAAAAACCTGTGAATATTTATTTGCATATTATCCTTCTTATAATATTATTATATATGTATTATTAATTACAAAAACATCATTAAAAAGTGTTCATTCATATATAATTATTTTTATATAAAAATTTTAAAATAAGTATTTATATTATGATAAAAAAACCTGTCAATATTTAATTGCATATTATCCTTACTATAATATTAATATATATGTATTATTATTATTAAAAACATTATTAAAAAGTGTTCATTCATATATAATTATAATTATAAAAATATTATAAAATATGTTTTTATATTATGATCAAAAACATTTATATATATTTATTTGTATATTATCCTTCCTATAATATTATTATATATGTATTATTAATAACAAAAACATTATAAAAAAGTGTTCATTCATATATAATTATTATTATAAAAATATTATAAAAAATGTATTTATATTATGATCAAAAACATTTATATATATTTATTTGTATATTAGCCTTCCTATAATATTATTATATATGTATTATTAATAACAAAAATATTATTAAAAAGTGTTCATTCATATATAATTATAATTATAAAAATATTATAAAATATGTATTTATATTATGATCAAAAACATTTATATATATTTATTTGTATATTATCCTTCCTATAATATTATTATATATGTATTATTCATAACAAAAACATTATTAAAAAGTGTTCATTCATATATAATTATAATTATAAAAAAACTTTAAACTATGTATTTATATTATGATCAAAAAAACCTGTAAATATTTATTTGCATATTATCGTTTCTATAATATTATTATATTTGTATTATTAATTACAAAAACATTACTAAAAAGTGTTCATTCATATATAATTATTATTATAAAAAACTTTAAAATATGTATTTATATTATGATAAAAAAAACCTGTGAATATTTATTTGCATATTATCCTTATTATAATATTAATATATATGTATTATTATTATTAAAAACATTATTAAAAAGTGTTCATTCATATATAATTATAATTATAAAAATATTATAAAATATGTATTTATATTATGATCAAAAACATTGATATATTTATTTATTTGTATATTATCCTTCCTATAATATTATTATATATGTATTATTCATAACAAAAACATTATTAAAAAGTGTTCATTCATATATAATTATAATTATAAAAAAACTTTAAACTATGTATTTATATTATGATCAAAAACATTTATATATATTTATTTGTATATTATCCTTCCTATAATATTATTATATATGTATTATTCATAACAAAAACATTATTAAAAAGTGTTCATTCATATATAATTATAATTATAAAAAAACTTTAAACTATGTATTTATATTATGATCAAAAAAACCTGTCAATATTTATTTGCATATTATCGTTTCTATAATATTATTATATTTGTATTATTAATTACAAAAACATTACTAAAAAGTGTTCATTCATATATAATTATTATTATAAAAAACTTTAAAATATGTATTTATATTATGATAAAAAAAACCTGTGAATATTTAATTGCATATTATCCTTACTATAATATTAATATATATGTATTATTATTATTAAAAACATTATTAAAAAGTGTTCATTCATATATAATTATAATTATAAAAATATTATAAAATATGTATTTATATTATGATCAAAAACATTTATATATATTTATTTGTATATTATCCTTCCTATAATATTATTATATATGTATTATTAATAACAAAAACATTATTAAAAAGTGTTCATTCATGTATAATTATTATTATAAAAATATTATAAAATATGTATTTATATTATGATCAAAAACATTTATATATATTTATTTGTATATTATCCTTCCTATAATATTATTATATATGTATTATTCATAACAAAAACATTATTAAAAAGTGTTCATTCATATATAATTATTATTATAAAAATATTATAAAATATGTATTTATATTATGATCAAAAACATTTATATATATTTATTTGTATATTATCCTTCCTATAATATTATTATATATGTATTATTCATAACAAAAACGTTATTAAAAAGTGTTCATTCATATATAATTATAATTATAAAAAAACTTTAAACTATGTATTTATATTATGATCAAAAAAACCTGTCAATATTTATTTGCATATTATCGTTTCTATAATATTATTATATTTGTATTATTAATTACAAAAACATTACTAAAAAGTGTTCATTCATATATAATTATTATTATAAAAAACTTTAAAATATGTATTCATATTATGATAAAAAGAAACCTGTGAATATTTATTTGCATATTATCCATCCTATAATATTATTATATATGTATTATTTATTACAAAAACATCATTAAAAAGTGTTCATTCATATATAATTATTTTTATATAAAAATTTAAAAATATGTATTTATATTATGATAAAAAAAACTGTCAATATTTAATTGCATATTATCCTTACTATAATATTAATATATATGTATTATTATTATTAAAAACATTATTAAAAAGTGTTCATTCATATATAATTATAATTATAAAAATATTATAAAATATTTATTTATATTATGATCAAAAACATTTATATATATTTATTTGTATATGATCCTTCCTATAATATTATTATATATGTATTATTAATAACAAAAACATTATTAAAAAGTGTTCATTCATATATAATTATTATTATAAAAATATTATAAAATATGTATTTATATTATGATCAAAAACATTTATATATATTAATTTGTATATTATCCTTCCTATAATATTATTATATATGTATTATTAATAACAAAAACATTATTCAAAAGTGTTCATTCATATATAATTATTATTATAAAAATATTATAAAATTTGTATTTATATTATGATCAAAAACATTTATATATATTTATTTGTATATTATCCTTCCTATAATATTATTATATATGTATTATTCATAATAAAAACATTATTAAAAAGTGTTCATTCATATATAATTATTATTATAAAAAACTTTAAAATATGTATTTATATTATGATAAAAAAAAACCTGTGAATATTTATTTGCATATTATCCTTCCTATAATATTATTATATATGTATTATTAATTACAAAAACATCATTAAAAAGTGTTCATTCATATATAATTATTTTTATATAAAAATTTTAAAATAAGTATTTATATTATGATAAAAAAAACCTATCAATATTTAATTGCATATTATCCTTACTATAATATTAATATATATGTATTATTATTATTAAAAACATTATTAAAAAGTGTTCATTCATATATAATTATAATTATAAAAATATTATAAAATATGTTTTTATATTATGATCAAAAACATTTATATATATTTATTTGTATATTATCCTTCCTATAATATTATTATATATGTATTATTAATAACAAAAACATTATAAAAAAGTGTTCATTCATATATAATTATTATTATAAAAATATTATAAAAAATGTATTTATATTATGATCAAAAACATTTATATATATTTATTTGTATATTAGCCTTCCTTTAATATTATTATATATGTATTATTAATAACAAAAATATTATTAAAAAGTGTTCATTCATATATAATTATAATTATAAAAATATTATAAAATATGTTTTTATATTATGATCAAAAACATTTATATATATTTATTTGTATATTATCCTTCCTATAATATTATTATATATGTATTATTAATAACAAAAACATTATAAAAAAGTGTTCATTCATATATAATTATTATTATAAAAATATTATAAAAAATGTATTTATATTATGATCAAAAACATTTATATATATTTATTTGTATATTATCCTTCCTATAATATTATTATATATGTATTATTCATAACAAAAACATTATTAAAAAGTGTTCATTCATATATAATTATAATTATAAAAAAACTTTAAACTATGTATTTATATTATGATCAAAAAAACCTGTCAATATTTATTTGCATATTATCGTTTCTATAATATTATTATATTTGTATTATTAATTACAAAAACATTACTAAAAAGTGTTCATTCATATATAATTATTATTATAAAAAACTTTAAAATATGTATTTATATTATGATAAAAAAAACCTGTGAATATTTATTTGCATATTATCCTTCCTATAATATTATTATATATGTATTATTAATTACAAAAACATCATTAAAAAGTGTTCATTCATATATAATTATTTTATATAAAAATTTTAAAATATGTATTTATATTATGATAAAAAAACCTGTCAATATTTAATTGCATATTATCCTTATTATAATATTAATATATATGTATTATTATTATTATTAAAAACATTATTAAAAAGTGTTCATTCATATATAATTATAATTATAAAAATATTATAAAATATGTATTTATATTATGATCAAAAACATTGATATATTTATTTATTTGTATATTATCCTTCCTATAATATTATTATATATGTATTATTCATAACAAAAACATTATTAAAAAGTGTTCATTCATATATAATTATAATTATAAAAAAACTTTAAACTATGTATTTATATTATGATCAAAAAAAACCTGTCAATATTTATTTGCTTATTATCGTTTCTATAATATTATTATATTTGTATTATTAATTACAAAAACATTACTAAAAAGTGTTCATTCATATATTATTATTATTATAAAAAACTTTTAAATATGTATTTATATTATGATAAAAAAAAACTGTGAATATTTATTTGCATATTATCCTTCCTATAATATTATTATATATGTATTATTAATTACAAAAACATCATTAAAAAGTGTTCATTCATATATAATTATTTTTATAAAAAAATTTTAAAATATGTATTTATATTATGATAAAAAAAACCTGTCAATATTTAATTGCGTATTATCCTTACTATAATATTAATATATATGTATTATTATTATTAAAAACATTATTAAAAAGTGTTCATTCATATATAATTATAATTATAAAAATATTATAAAATATGTATTTATATTATGATCAAAAACATTTATATATATTTATTTGTATATGATCCTTCCTATAATATTATTATATATGTATTATTAATAACAAAAACATTATTAAAAAGTGTTCATTCATATATAATTATTATTATAAAAATATTATAAAATATGTATTTATATTATGATCAAAAACATTTATATATATTTATTTGTATATTATCCTTCCTATAATATTATTATATATGTATTATTAATAACAAAAACATTATTCAAAAGTGTTCATTCATATATAATTATTATTATAAAAATATTATAAAATATGTATTTATATTATGATCAAAAACATTTATATATATTTATTTGTTATTATCCTTCCTATAATATTATTATATATGTATTATTAATAACAAAAACATCATTAAAAAGTGTTCATTCATATATAATTATTTTTATATAATAATTTTAAAATATGTATTTATATTATGATAAAAAAACCTGTCAATATTTAATTGCATATTATCCTTACTATCATATTAATATATATGTATTATTATTATTAAAAACATTATTAAAAAGTGTTCATTCATATATAATTATAATTATAAAAATATTATAAAATATGTATTTATATTATGATCAAAAACATTTTTATATATTTATTTGTATATTATCCTTCCTATAATATTATTATATATGTATTATTCATAACAAAAACATTATTAAAAAGTGTTCATTCATATATAATTATAATTATAAAAAAACTTTAAACTATGTATTTATATTATGATCAAAAAAACCTGTCAATATTTATTTGCATATTATCGTTTCTATAATATTATTATATTTGTATTATTAATTACAAAAACATTATTAAAAAGTGTTCATTTATATATTATTATTATTATAAAAATATTATAAAATATGTATTTATATTATGATCAAAAACATTTATATATATTTATTTGTATATTATCCTTCCTATAATATTATTATATATGTATTATTCATAACAAAAACATTATTAAAAAGTGTTCATTTATATATACTTATAATTATAAAAAAACTTTAAACTATGTATTTATATTATGATCAAAAAAACCTGTCAATATTTATTTGCATATTATCGTTTCTATAATATTATTATATTTGTATTATTAATTACAAAAACATTACTAAAAAGTGTTCATTCATATATTAATTATAATTATAAAAATATTATAAAATATGTATTTATATTATGATCAAAAACATTTATATATATTTATTTGTATAAAATCCTTCCTATATATTTATATATATTTATTTGTATATTATCCTTCCTATAATATTATTATATATGTATTATTAATTACAAAAACATCATTAAAAAGTGTTCATTCATATATAATTATTTTTATATAAAAATTTTAAAATATGTATTTATATTATGATAAAAAAAACCTGTCAATATTTAATTGCATATTATCCTTACTATAATATTAATATATATGTATTATTATTATTAAAAACATTATTAAAAAGTGTTCATTCATATATAATTATAATTATAAAAATATTATAAAATATGTATTTATATTATGATCAAAAAAACCTGTCAATATTTATTTGCATATTATCCTTCCTATAATATTATTATATATGTATTATTAATTACAAAAACATTATTAAAAAGTGTTCAATTATATATAATTATCATTATAAAAATATTATAAAATATGTATTTATATTATGATCAAAAACATTTATATATATTTATTTGTATATTATCCTTCCTATAATATTATTATATATGTATTTTTAATTACAAAAACATCATTAAAAAGTGTTCATTCATATATAATTATTTTTATATAAAAATTTTAAAATATGTATTTATATTATGATAAAAAAACCCTGTCAATATTTAATTGCATATTATCCTTACTATAATATTAATATATATGTATTATTATTATTAAAAACATTATTAAAAAGTGTTCATTCATATATAATTATAATTATAAAAATATTATAAAATATGTATTTATATTATGATCAAAAACATTTATATATATTTATTTGTATATTATCCTTCCTATAATATTATTATATATGTATTATTAATAACAAAAACATTATTAAAAAGTGTTCATTCATATATAATTATTATTATAAAAATATTATAAAATATGTATTTATATTATGATCAAAAACATTTATATATATTTATTTGTATATTATCCTTCCTATAATATTATTATATATGTATTATTAATAACAAAAACATTATTAAAAAGTGTTCATTAATATATTATTATTATTATAAAAATATTATAAAATATGTATTTATATTATGATCAAAAACATTTATATATATTTATTTGTATATTATCCTTCCTATAATATTATTATATATGTATTATTAATAACAAAAACATTATTAAAAAGTGTTCATTTATATATTATTATTATTATAAAAATATTTTAAAATATGTATTTATATTATGATCAAAAACATTTATATATATTTATTTGTATATTATCCTTCCTATAATATTATTATATATGTATTATTCATAACAAAAACATTATTAAAAAGTGTTCATTTATATATAATTATAATTATAAAAAAACTTTAAACTATGTATTTATATTATGATCAAAAAAACCTGTCAATATTTATTTGCATATTATCGTTTCTATAATATTATTATATTTGTATTATTAATTACAAAAACATTACTAAAAAGTGTTCATTCATATATTAATTATAATTATAAAAATATTATAAAATATGTATTTATATTATGATCAAAAACATTTATATATATTTATTTGTATAAAATCCTTCCTATATATTTATATATATTTATTTGTATATTATCCTTCCTATAATATTATTATATATGTATTATTAATTACAAAAACATCATTAAAAAGTGTTCATTCATATATAATTATTTTTATATAAAAATTTTAAAATATGTATTTATATTATAATAAAAAAAACCTGTCAATATTTAATTGCATATTATCCTTACTATAATATTAATCTATATGTATTATTATTATTAAAAACATTATTAAAAAGTGTTCATTCATATATAATTATAATTATAAAAATATTATAAAATATGTATTTATATTATGATCAAAAAAACCTGTCAATATTTATTTGCATATTATCCTTCCTATAATATTATTATATATGTATTATTAATTACAAAAACATTATAAAAAAGTGTTCAATTATATATAATTATCATTATAAAAATATTATAAAATATGTATTTATATTATGATCAAAAACATTTATATATATTTATTTGTATATTATCCTTCCTATAATATTATTATATATGTATTATTAATTACAAAAACATTACTAAAAAGTGTTCATTCATATATAATTATTATTATAAAAAAACTTTAAAATATGTATTTATATTATTATAAAAAAAACCTGTAAATATTTATTTGCATATTATCCTTCTTATAATATTATTATATATGTATTATTAATTACAAAAACATCATTAAAAAGTGTTCATTCATATATCATTATTTTTATATAAAAATTTTAAAATATGTATTTATATTATGATAAAAAAACCTGTCAATATTTAATTGCATATTATCCTTACTATAATATTAATATATATGTATTATAATTATTAAAAACATTATTAAAAAGTGTTCATTCATATATAATTATTATTATAAAAATATTATAAAATATGTATTTATATTATGATCAAAAACATTTATATATATTTATTTGTATATTATCCTTCCTATAATATTATTCTATATGTATTATTCATAACAAAAACATTATTAAAAAGTGTTCATTCATATATAATTATAATTATAAAAAAACTTTAAACTATGTATTTATACTATGATCAAAAAAACCTGTCAATATTTATTTGCATATTATCGTTTCTATAATATTATTATATTTGTATTATTAATTACAAAAACATTACTAAAAAGTGTTCATTCATATATAATTATTATTATAAAAAACTTTAAAATATGTATTTATATTATGATAAAAAAAACCTGTCAATATTTAATTGCATATTATCCTTACTATAATATTAATGTATATGTATTATTATTATTAAAAACATTATTAAAAAGTGTTCATTCATATATAATTATAATTATAAAAATATTATAAAATATGTATTTATATTATGATAAAAAACAATTATATATATTTATTTGTATATTATCCTTCCTATAATATTATTATATATGTATTATTAATTACAAAAACATCATTAAAAAGTGTTCAATCATATATAATTATTTTTATATAAAAATTTTAAAATATGTATTTATATTATGATAAAAAAACCTGTCAATATTTAATTGCATATTATCCTTACTATAATATTAATATATATGTATTATTATTATTAAAAACATTATTAAAAAGTGTTCATTCATATATAATTATTATTATAAAAATATTATAAAATATGTATTTATATTATGATCAAAAACATTTATATATATTTATTTGTATATTATCCTTCCTATAATATTATTATATATGTATTATTCATAACAAAAACATTATTAAAAAGTGTTCATTCATATATAATTATAATTATAAAAAAACTTTAAACTATGTATTTATATTATGATCAAAAAAACCTGTCAATATTTATTTGCATATTATCGTTTCTATAATATTATTATATTTGTATTATTAATTACAAAAACATTACTAAAAAGTGTTCATTCATATATAATTATTATTATAAAAAACTTTAAAATATGTATTTATATTATGATAAAAAAAACCTGTCAATATTTAATTGCATATTATCCTTACTATAATATTAATATATATGTATTATTATTATTAAAAACATTATTAAAAAGTGTTCATTCATATATAATTATAATTATAAAAATATTATAAAATATGTATTTATATTTTCACCAAAAACATTGATATATATTTATTTGTATATTATCCTTCCTTTAATATTATTATATATGTATTATTCATAACAAAAACATTATTAAAAAGTGTTCATTCATATATAATTATAATAATAAAAAAACTTTAAACTATGTATTTATATTATGATCAAAAAACCTGTCAATATTTATTTGCATATTATCGTTTCTATAATATTATTATATTTGTATTATTAATTACAAAAACATTACTAAAAAGTGTTTATTCATATATAATTATTTTTATAAAAAACTTTAAAATATGTATTTATATTATGATAAAAAAAAACCTGTGAATATTTATTTGCATATTATCCTTCCTATAATATTATTATATATGTATTATTAATTACAAAAACATCATTAAAAAGTGTTCATTCATATATAATTATCTTTATATAAAAATTTTAAAATATGTATTTATATTATGATAAAAAACCCTGTCAATATTTAATTGCATATTATCCTTACTATAATATTAATATATATGTATTATTATTATTAAAAACATTATTAAAAAGTGTTCATTCAGATATAATTATAATTATAAAAATATTATAAAATATGTATTTATATTATGATCAAAAACATTTATATATATTTATTTGTATATTATCCTTTCTATAATATTTTTATATATGTATTATTAATAACAAAAACATTATTAAAAAGTGTTCATTCATATATAATTATTATTATAAAAATATTATGAAATATGTATTTATATTATGATCAAAAACATTTATATTTATTTATTTGTATATTATCCTTCCTATAATATTATTATATATGTATTATTAATAACAAAAACTTTATTAAAAAGTGTTCATTCATATATAATTATTATTATAATAATATTATAAAATATGTATTTATATTATGATCAAAAACATGTATATATATTTATTTGTATATTATCCTTCCTATAATATTATTATATATGTATTATTAATAACAAAAACATTATTAAAAAGTGCTCATTCATATATAATTATTATTATAAAAATATTATAAAATATGTATTTATATTATGATCAAAAACATTTATATATATTTATTTGTATATTATCCTTCCTATAATATTATTATATATGTATTATTCATAACAAAAACATTATTAAAATGTGTTCATTCATATATAATTATTATTATAAAAATATTATAAAATATGTATTTATATTATGATCAAAAACATTTATATATATTTATTTGTATATCATCCTTCCTATAATATTATTATATATGTATTATTAATAACAAAAACATTATTAAAAAGTGTTCATTCATATATAATTATAATTATAAAAAAACTTTAAACTATGTATTTATATTATGATAAAAAAACCTGTCAATATTTATTTGCATATTATCCTTTCTATAATATTATTATATTTGTATTATTAATTACAAAAACATTATTAAAAAGTGTTCATTCATATATAATTATAATTATAAAAATATTATAAAATATGTATTTATATTATGATTAAAAACATTTATATATATTTATTTGTATATTATCCTTCCTATA
Source organism: Macrosteles quadrilineatus (assembly GCF_028750875.1). Classification (NCBI taxonomy): domain Eukaryota; kingdom Metazoa; phylum Arthropoda; class Insecta; order Hemiptera; family Cicadellidae; genus Macrosteles; species Macrosteles quadrilineatus. Next base: position 15,326,845 of record NW_026542598.1, on the reverse strand, counting down.
ATATTATTATATATGTATTATTAATAACAAAAACATTATTAAAAAGTGTTGATTCATATATAATTACAATTATGAAAAAAATTATAAAATATGTATTTATATTATGATCAAAAACATTTATATATATTTATTTGTATATTATCCTTCCTATAATATTATTATATATGTATTATTCATAACAAAAACATTATTAAAAAGTGTTCATTCATATATAATTATAATTATAAAAAAACTTTAAACTATGTATTTATATTATGATCAAAAAAACCTGTCAATATTTATTTGCATATTATCGTTTCTATAATATTATTATATTTGTATTATTAATTACAAAAACATTACTAAAAAGTGTTCGTTCATATATAATTATTATTATAAAAAACTTTAAAATATGTATTTATATTATGATAAAAAAAACCTGTCAATATTTATTTGCATATTATCCTTTCTAAAATTTTATTATATTTGTATTATTAATTACAAAAACATTATTAAAAAGTGTTCATTCATATATAATTATTATTATAAAAAAACTTTAAAATATGTATTTATATTATGACTAAAAATTGTTCATTCATATATAATTATTATTATAAAAAACTTTAAAATATGTATTTATATTATGATCAAAAACATTTATATATATTTATTTGTATATTATCCTTCCTATAATATTATTATATATGTATTATTCATAACAAAAACATTATTAAAAAGTTTTCATTCATATATAATTATAATTATAAAAAACTTTAAAATATGTATTTATATTATGATAAAAAAAACCTGTGAATATTTATTTGCATATTATCCTTCCTATAATATTATTATATATGTATTATTAATTACCAAAACATCATTAAAAAGTGTTCATTCATATATAATTATTTTTATATAAAAATTTTAAAATATATATTTATATTATGATTAAAAAAAACTGTCAATATTTAATTGCATATTATCCTTACTATAATATAAATATATATATTATTATTATTAAAAACGTTATTAAAAAGTGTTCATTCATATATAATTATAATTAAAAAAATATTATAAAATATGTATTTATATTTTGATCAAAAACATTGATATATATTTATTTGTATTTTATCCTTCCTATAATATTATTATATATGTATTATTCATAACAAAAACATTATTAAAAAGTGTTCATTCATATATAATTATAATTATAAAAAAACTTTAAACTATGTATTTATATTATGATAAAAAAAACCTGTCAATATTTATTTGCATATTATCGTTTCTATAATATTATTATATTTGTATTATTAATTACAAAAACATTACTAAAAAGAGTTTATTCATATATAATTATTATTATAAAAAACTTTAAAATATGTATTTATATTATGATAAAAAAAAACTGTGAATATTTATTTGCACATTATCCTTCCTATAATATTATTATATATGTATTATTAATTACAAAAACATCATTAAAAAGTGTTCATTCATATATAATTATTTTTATATAAAATTTTTAAAATATGTATTTATATTATGATAAAAAACCCTGTCAATATTTAATTGCATATTATCCTTACTATAATATTAATATATATGTATTATTATTATTAAAAACATTATTAAAAAGTGTTCATTCATATATAATTAAAATTATAAAAATATTATAAAATATGTATTTATATTATGATCAAAAACATTTATATATATTTATTTGTATATTATCCTTCCTATAATATTATTATATATGTATTATTCATAACAAAAACATTATTAAAAAGTTTTCATTCATATATAATTATTATTATAAAAATATTAAAAATATGTATTTATATTATGATCAAAAACATTTATATATATTTATTAGTATATTATCCTTCCTATAATATTATTATATATGTATTATTAATTACAAAAACATCATTAAAAAGTGTTCATTCATATATAATTATTTTTATATAAAAATTTTTAAATATGTATTTATATTATGATTAAAAAAACCTGCAAATATTTAATTGCATATTATCCTTACTATAATATTAATATATATGTATTATTATTATTAAAAACATTATTAAAAAGTGTTCATTCATATATAATTATAATTATAAAAATATTATAAAATATGTATTTATATTATGATCAAAAACATTTATATATATTTATTTGTATATTATCCTTCCTATAATATTATTATATATGTATTATTTATAACAAAAACATTATTAAAAAGTGTTCATTCATATATAATTATAAAAAAACTTTAAACTATGTGTTTATATTATGATCAAAAAACCTGTCAATATTCATTTGCATATTATCGTTTCTATAATATTATTATATTTGTATTATTAATTACAAAAACATTACTAAAAAGTGTTCATTCATATATAATTATTATTATAAAAAACTTTAAAATATGTATTTATATTATGATAAAAAAAACCTGTGAATATTTATTTGCATATTATCCTTCCTATAATATTATTATATATGTATTATTAATTACAAAAACATCATTAAAAAGTGTTCATTCATACATAATTATTTTTATATAAAAATTTTAAAATATGTATTTATATTATGATAAAAAAAACTGTAAATATTTAATTGCATATTATCCTTACTATAATATTAATATATATGTATTATTATTATTAAAAACATTATTAAAAAGTGCTCATTCATATATAATTATAATTATAAAAATATTATATAATATGTATTTATATTATGATCAAAAACATTTATATATATTTATTTGTATATTATCCTTCCTATAATATTATTATATATGTATTATTAATAACAAAAACTTTATTAAAAAGTGTTCATTCATATATAATTATAATTATAAAAATATTATAAAATATGTATTTATATTATGATCAAAAACATTTATATATATTTATTTGTATATTATCCTTCCTATAATATTATTATATATGTATTATTAATAACAAAAACATTATTAAAAAGTGTTCATTCATGTATAATTATTATTATAAAAATATTATAAAATATGTATTTATATTATGATCAAAAACATTTATATATATTTATTTGTATATTATCCTTCCTATAATATTATTATATATGTATTATTAATAACAAAAACATTATTAAAAAGTGTTCATTCATATATAATTATTATTATAAAAATATTATAAAATATGTATTTATATTATGATCAAAAACATTTATATATATTTATTTGTATATTATCCTTCCTATAATATTATTATATATGTATTATTCATAACAAAAACATTATTAAAAAGTGTTCATTCATATATAATTATTATTATAAAAATATTATAAAATATGTATTTATATTATGATCAAAAACATTTATATATATTTATTTGTATATTATCCTTCCTATAATATTATTATATATGTATTATTCATAACAAAAACGTTATTAAAAAGTGTTCATTCATATATAATTATTATTATAAAAAACTTTAAAATATGTATTTATATTATGAAAAAAAAAAACCTGTGAATATTTATTTGCATATTATCCTTCCTATAATATTATTATATATGTATTATTAATTACAAGAACATCATTAAAAAGTGTTCATTCATACATAATTATTTTTATATAAAAATTTTAAAATATGTTTTTATATTATGATAAAAAAACCTGTCAATATTTAATTGCATATTATCCTTTCTATAATATTAATATATATGTATTATTATTATTAAAAACATTATTAAAAAGTGCTCATTCATATATAATTATAATTATAAAAATATTATAAAATATGTATTTATATTATGATCAAAAACATTTATATATATTTATTTGTATATTATCCTTCCTATAATATTATTATTTATGTATTATTAATTACAAAAACATTATTAAAAAGTGTTCATTCATATATAATTATTATTATAAAAATATTATAAAATATGTATTTATATTATGATCAAAAACGTTTATATATATTTTTTTGTATATTATCCTTCCTATAATATTATATTATATGTATTATTCATAACAAAAACATTATTAAAAAGTGTTCATTCATATATAATTATAATTATAAAAAAACTTTAAACTATGTATTCATATTATGATCAAAAAAACCTGTCAATATTTATTTGCATATTATCGTTTCTATAATATTATTATATTTGTATTATTAATTACAAAAACATTACTAAAAAGTGTTCATTCATATATAATTATTATTATAAAAAACTTTAAAATATGTATTTATATTATGATAAAAAAACCTGTGAATATTTATTTGCATATTATCCTTCCTATAATATTATTATATATGTATTATTAATTACAAAAACATCATTAAAAAGTGTTCATTCATATATAATTGTTTTTATATAAAAATTTTAAAATATGTATTTATATTATGATAAAAAAAACCTGTCAATATTTAATTGCATATTATCCTTACTATAATATTAATATATATGTATTATTATTATTAAAAACATTATTAAAAAGTGTTCATTCATATATATTTATAATTATAAAAATATTATAAAATATGTATTTATATTATGATCAAAAACAATTATATATATTTATTTGTATATTATCCTTCCTATAATATTATTATATATGTATTATTCATAACAAAAAGCATTATTAAAAAGTGTTCATTCATATATAATTATAATTATAAAAAAACTTTAAACTATGTATTTATATTATGATCAAATAAACCTGTCAATATTTATTTGCATATTATCCATCCTATAATATTATTATATATGTATTATTAATTACAAAAACATCATTTAAAAAGGTTCATTCATATATAATTATTATTATAAAAAAACTTTAAATATGTATTTATATTATGATCAAAAACATTTATATATATTTATTTGTATATTATCCTTCCTATAATATTATTATATATGTATTATTCATAACAAAAACATTATTAAAAAGTGTTCATTAATATATAATTATAATTATAAAAAAACTTTAAACTATGTATTTATATTATGATCAAAAAAACCTGTCAATATTTATTTGCATATTATCGTTTCTATAATATTATTATATTTGTATTATTAATTACAAAAACATTACTAAAAAGTGTTCATTCATATATAATTATTATTATAAAAAACTTTAAAATATGTATTTATATTATGATAAAAAAAACCTGTGAATATTTAATTGCATATTATCCTTACTATAATATTAATATATATGTATTATTATTATTAAAAACATTATTAAAAAGTGTTCATTCATATATAATTATAATTATAAAAATATTATAAAATATGTATTTATATTATGATCAAAAACATTTATATATATTTATTTGTATATTATCCTTCCTATAATATTATTATATATGTATTATTAATAACAAAAACATTATTAAAAAGTGTTCATTCATGTATAATTATTATTATAAAAATATTATAAAATATGTATTTATATTATGATCAAAAACATTTATATATATTTATTTGTATATTATCCTTCCTATAATATTATTATATATGTATTATTAATAACAAAAACATTATTAAAAAGTGTTCATTCATATATAATTATTATTATAAAAAAATTATAAAATATGTATTTATATTATGATCAAAAACATTTATATATATTTATTTGTATATTATCCTTCCTATAATATTATTATATATGTATTATTCATAACAAAAACATTATTAAAAAGTGTTCATTCATATATAATTATTATTATAAAAATATTATAAAATATGTATTTATATTATGATCAAAAACATTTATATATATTTATTTGTATATTATCCTTCCTATAATATTATTATATATGTATTATTCATAACAAAAACGTTATTAAAAAGTGTTCATTCATATATAATTATAATTATAAAAAAACTTTAAACTATGTATTTATATTATGATCAAAAAAACCTGTCAATATTTATTTGCATATTATCGTTTCTATAATATTATTATATTTGTATTATTAATTACAAAAACATTACCAAAAAGTGTTCATTCACATATATTTATTATTATAAAAAACTTTAAAATATGTATTCATATTATGATAAAAATAAACCTGTGAATATTTATTTGCATATTATCCATCCTATAATATTATTATATATGTATTATTAATTACAAAAACATCATTAAAAAGTGTTCATTCATATATAATTATTTTTATATAAAAATTTTAAAATATGTATTTATATTATGATAAAAAAAACTGTCAATATTTAATTGCATATTATCCTTACTATAATATTAATATATATGTATTATTATTATTAAAAACATTATTAAAAAGTGTTCATTCATATATAATTATAATTATAAAAATATTATAAAATATGTATTTATATTATGATCAAAAACATTTATATATATTTATTTGTATATGATCCTTCCTATAATATTATTATATATGTATTATTAATAACAAAAACATTATTAAAAAGTGTTCATTCATATATAATTATTATTATAAAAATATTATAAAATATGTATTTATATTATGATCAAAAACATTTATATATATTTATTTGTATATTATCCTTCCTATAATATTATTACATATGTATTATTAATAACAAAAACATTATTCAAAAGTGTTCATTCATATATAATTATTATTATAAAAATATTATAAAATTTGTATTTATATTATGATCAAAAACATTTATATATATTTATTTGTATATTATCCTTCCTATAATATTATTATATATGTATGATTCATAACAAAAACATTATTAAAAAGTGTTCATTCATATATAATTATAATTATAAAAAAACTTTAAACTATGTATTTATGTTATGATCAAAAAAAACTGTCAATATTTATTTGCATATTATCGTTTCTATAATATTATTATATTTGTATTATTAATTACAAAAACATTACTAAAAAGTGTTCATTCATATATAATTATTATTATAAAAAACTTTAAAATATGTATTTATATTATGATAAAAAAAACCTGTGAATATTTATTTGCATATTATCCTTCCTATAATATTATTATATATGTATTATTAATTACAAAAACATCATTAAAAAGTGTTCATTCATATATAATTATTTTTATATAAAAATTTTAAAATAAGTATTTATATTATGATAAAAAAACCTGTCAATATTTAATTGCATATTATCCTTACTATAATATTAATATATATGTATTATTATTATTAAAAACATTATTAAAAAGTGTTCATTCATATATAATTATAATTATAAAAATATTATAAAATATGTTTTTATATTATGATCAAAAACATTTATATATATTTATTTGTATATTATCCTTCCTATAATATTATTATATATGTATTATTAATAACAAAAACATTATAAAAAAGTGTTCATTCATATATAATTATTATTATAAAAATATTATAAAAAATGTATTTATATTATGATCAAAAACATTTATATATATTTATTTGTATATTAGCCTTCCTATAATATTATTATATATGTATTATTAATAACAAAAATATTATTAAAAAGTGTTCATTCATATATAATTATAATTATAAAAATATTATAAAATATGTATTTATATTATGATCAAAAACATTTATATATATTTATTTGTATATTATCCTTCCTATAATATTATTATATATGTATTATTCATAACAAAAACATTATTAAAAAGTGTTCATTCATATATAATTATAATTATAAAAAAACTTTAAACTATGTATTTATATTATGATCAAAAAAACCTGTCAATATTTATTTGCATATTATCGTTTCTATAATATTATTATATTTGTATTATTAATTACAAAAACATTACTAAAAAGTGTTCATTCATATATAATTATTATTATAAAAAACTTTAAAATATGTATTTATATTATGATAAAAAAAACCTGTGAATATTTATTTGCATATTATCCTTCCTATAATATTATTATATATGTATTATTAATTACAAAAACATCATTAAAAAGTGTTCATTCATATATAATTATTTTTATATAAAAATTTTAAAATATGTATTTATATTATGATAAAAAAACCTGTCAATATTTAATTGCATATTATCCTTATTATAATATTAATATATATGTATTATTATTATTAAAAACATTATTAAAAAGTGTTCATTCATATATAATTATAATTATAAAAATATTATAAAATATGTATTTATATTATGATCAAAAACATTGATATATTTATTTATTTGTATATTATCCTTCCTATAATATTATTATATATGTATTATTAATAACAAAAACATTATTAAAAAGTGTTCATTCATGTATAATTATTATTATAAAAATATTATAAAATATGTATTTATATTATGATCAAAAACATTTATATATATTTATTTGTATATTATCCTTCCTATAATATTATTATATATGTATTATTAATAACAAAAACATTATTAAAAAGTGTTCATTCATATATAATTATTATTATAAAAATATTATAAAATATGTATTTATATTATGATCAAAAACATTTATATATATTTATTTGTATATTATCCTTCCTATAATATTATTATATATGTATTATTCATAACAAAAACATTATTAAAAAGTGTTCATTCATATATAATTATTATTATAAAAATATTATAAAATATGTATTTATATTATGATCAAAAACATTTATATATATTTATTTGTATATTATCCTTCCTATAATATTATTATATATGTATTATTCATAACAAAAACATTATTAAAAAGTGTTCATTCATATATAATTATAATTATAAAAAAACTTTAAACTATGTATTTATATTATGATCAAAAAAACCTGTCAATATTTATTTGCATATTATCGTTTCTATAATATTATTATATTTGTATTATTAATTACAAAAACATTACCAAAAAGTGTTCATTCACATATATTTATTATTATAAAAAACTTTAAAATATGTATTCATATTATGATAAAAAGAAACCTGTGAATATTTATTTGCATATTATCCATCCTATAATATTATTATATATGTATTATTAATTACAAAAACATCATTAAAAAGTGTTCATTCATATATAATTATTTTTATATAAAAATTTTAAAATATGTATTTATATTATGATAAAAAAAAACTGTCAATATTTAATTGCATATTATCCTTACTATAATATTAATATATATGTATTATTATTATTAAAAACATTATTAAAAAGTGTTCATACATATATAATTATAATTATAAAAATATTATAAAATATGTATTTATATTATGATCAAAAACATTTATATATATTTATTTGTATATGATCCTTCCTATAATATTATTATATATGTATTATTAATAACAAAAACATTATTAAAAAGTGTTCATTCATATATAATTATTATTATAAAAATATTATAAAATATGTATTTATATTATGATCAAAAACATTTATATATATTTATTTGTATATTATCCTTCCTATAATATTATTATATATGTATTATTCATAACAAAAACATTATTAAAAAGTGTTCATTCATATATAATTATTATTATAAAAATATTATAAAATATGTATTTATATTATGATCAAAAACATTTATATATATTTATTTGTATATGATCCTTCCTATAATATTATTATATATGTATTATTAATAACAAAAACATTATTAAAAAGTGTTCATTCATATATAATTATTATTATAAAAATATTATAAAATATGTATTTATATTATGATCAAAAACATTTATATATATTTATTTGTATATTATCCTTCCTATAATATTATTATATATGTATTATTAATAACAAAAACATTATAAAAAAGTGTTCATTCATATATAATTATTATTATAAAAATATTATAAAAAATGTATTTATATTATGATCAAAAACATTTATATATATTTATTTGTATATTAGCCTTCCTATAATATTATTATATATGTATTATTAATAACAAAAATATTATTAAAAAGTGTTCATTCATATATAATTATAATTATAAAAATATTATAAAATATGTATTTATATTATGATCAAAAACATTTATATATATTTATTTGTATATTATCCTTCCTATAATATTATTATATATGTATTATTCATAACAAAAACATTATTAAAAAGTGTTCATTCATATATAATTATAATTATAAAAAAACTTTAAACTATGTATTTTTATTATGATCAAAAAAACCTGTCAATATTTATTTGCATATTATCGTTTCTATAATATTATTATATTTGTATTATTAATTACAAAAACATTACCAAAAAGTGTTCATTCACATATATTTATTATTATAAAAAACTTTAAAATATGTATTCATATTATGATAAAAAGAAACCTGTGAATATTTATTTGCATATTATCCATCCTATAATATTATTATATATGTATTATTAATTACAAAAACATCATTAAAAAGTGTTCATTCATATATAATTATTTTTATATAAAAATTTTAAAATATGTATTTATATTATGATAAAAAAAAACTGTCAATATTTAATTGCATATTATCCTTACTATAATATTAATATATATGTATTATTATTATTAAAAACATTATTAAAAAGTGTTCATTCATATATAATTATAATTATAAAAATATTATAAAATATGTATTTATATTATGATCAAAAACATTTATATATATTTATTTGTATATGATCCTTCCTATAATATTATTATATATGTATTATTAATAACAAAAACATTATTAAAAAGTGTTCATTCATATATAATTATTATTATAAAAATATTATAAAATATGTATTTATATTATGATCAAAAACATTTATATATATTTATTTGTATATTATCCTTCCTATAATATTATTACATATGTATTATTAATAACAAAAACATTATTCAAAAGTGTTCATTCATATATAATTATTATTATAAAAATATTATAAAATTTGTATTTATATTATGATCAAAAACATTTATATATATTTATTTGTATATTATCCTTCCTATAATATTATTATATATGTATGATTCATAACAAAAACATTATTAAAAAGTGTTCATTCATATATAATTATAATTATAAAAAAACTTTAAACTATGTATTTATGTTATGATAAAAAAAAACTGTCAATATTTATTTGCATATTATCGTTTCTATAATATTATTATATTTGTATTATTAATTACAAAAACATTACTAAAAAGTGTTCATTCATATATAATTATTATTATAAAAAACTTTAAAATATGTATTTATATTATGATAAAAAAAACCTGTGAATATTTATTTGCATATTATCCTTCCTATAATATTATTATATATGTATTATTAATTACAAAAACATCATTAAAAAGTGTTCATTCATATATAATTATTTTTATATAAAAATTTTAAAATAAGTATTTATATTATGATAAAAAAACCTGTCAATATTTAATTGCATATTATCCTTACTATAATATTAATATATATGTATTATTATTATTAAAAACATTATTAAAAAGTGTTCATTCATATATAATTATAATTATAAAAATATTATAAAATATGTTTTTATATTATGATCAAAAACATTTATATATATTTATTTGTATATTATCCTTCCTATAATATTATTATATATGTATTATTAATAACAAAAACATTATAAAAAAGTGTTCATTCATATATAATTATAATTATAAAAATATTATAAAAAATGTATTTATATTATGATCAAAAACATTTATATATATTTATTTGTATATTAGCCTTCCTATAATATTATTATATATGTATTATTAATAACAAAAATATTATTAAAAAGTGTTCATTCATATATAATTATAATTATAAAAATATTATAAAATATGTATTTATATTATGATCAAAAACATTTATATATATTTATTTGTATATTATCCTTCCTATAATATTATTATATATGTATTATTCATAACAAAAACATTATTAAAAAGTGTTCATTCATATAAAATTATAATTATAAAAAAACTTTAAACTATGTATTTATGTTATGATCAAAAAAAACTGTCAATATTTATTTGCATATTATCGTTTCTATAATATTATTATATTTGTATTATTAATTACAAAAACATTACTAAAAAGTGTTCATTCATATATAATTATTATTATAAAAAACTTTAAAATATGTATTTATATTATGATAAAAAAAACCTGTGAATATTTATTTGCATATTATCCTTCCTATAATATTATTATATATGTATTATTAATTACAAAAACATCATTAAAAAGTGTTCATTCATATATAATTATTTTTATATAAAAATTTTAAAATAAGTATTTATATTATGATAAAAAAACCTGTCAATATTTAATTGCATATTATCCTTACTATAATATTAATATATATGTATTATTATTATTAAAAACATTATTAAAAAGTGTTCATTCATATATAATTATAATTATAAAAATATTATAAAATATGTTTTTATATTATGATCAAAAACATTTATATATATTTATTTGTATATTATCCTTCCTATAATATTATTATATATGTATTATTAATAACAAAAACATTATAAAAAAGTGTTCATTCATATATAATTATAATTATAAAAATATTATAAAAAATGTATTTATATTATGATCAAAAACATTTATATATATTTATTTGTATATTAGCCTTCCTATAATATTATTATATATGTATTATTAATAACAAAAATATTATTAAAAAGTGTTCATTCATATATAATTATAATTATAAAAATATTATAAAATATGTATTTATATTATGATCAAAAACATTTATATATATTTATTTGTATATTATCCTTCCTATAATATTATTATATATGTATTATTCATAACAAAAACATTATTAAAAAGTGTTCATTCATATATAATTATAATTATAAAAAAACTTTAAACTATGTATTTATATTATGATCAAAAACATTTATATATATTTATTTGTATATTATCCTTCCTATAATATTATTATATTTGTATTATTAATTACAAAAACATTACTAAAAAGTGTTCATTCATATATAATTATTATTATAAAAAACTTTAAAATATGTATTTATATTATGATAAAAAAAACCTGTCAATATTTAATTGCATATTATCCTTACTATAATATTAATGTATATGTATTATTATTATTAAAAAGTGTTCATTCATATATAATTATAATTATAAAAATATTATAAAATATGTATTTATATTATGATCAAAAACAATTATATATATTTATTTGTATATTATCCTTCCTATAATATTATTATATATGTATTATTAATTACAAAAACATCATTAAAAAGTGTTCAATCATATATAATTATTTTTATATAAAAATTTTAAAATATGTATTTATATTATGATAAAAAAACCTGTCAATATTTAATTGCATATTATCCTTACTATAATATTAATATATATGTATTATTATTATTAAAAACATTATTAAAAAGTGTTCATTCATATATAATTATTATTATAAAAATATTATAAAATATGTATTTATATTATGATCAAAAACATTTATATATATTTATTTGTATATTATCCTTCCTATAATATTATTATATATGTATTATTCATAACAAAAACATTATTAAAAAGTGTTCATTCATATATAATTATAATTATAAAAAAACTTTAAACTATGTATTTATATTATGATCAAAAAAACCTGTCAATATTTATTTGCATATTATCGTTTCTATAATATTATTATATTTGTATTATTAATTACAAAAACATTACTAAAAAGTGTTCATTCATATATAATTATTATTATAAAAAACTTTAAAATATGTATTTATATTATGATAAAAAAAACCTGTCAATATTTAATTGCATATTATCCTTACTATAATATTAATATATATGTATTATTATTATTAAAAACATTATTAAAAAGTGTTCATTCATATATAATTATAATTATAAAAATATTATAAAATATGTATTTATATTTTCACCAAAAACATTGATATATATTTATTTGTATATTATCCTTCCTTTAATATTATTATATATGTATTATTCATAACAAAAACATTATTAAAAAGTGTTCATTCATATATAATTATAATAATAAAAAAACTTTAAACTATGTATTTATATTATGATCAAAAAAACCTGTCAATATTTATTTGCATATTATCGTTTCTATAATATTATTATATTTGTATTATTAATTACAAAAACATTACTAAAAAGTGTTTATTCATATATAATTATTTTTATAAAAAACTTTAAAATATGTATTTATATTATGATAAAAAAAAACCTGTGAATATTTATTTGCATATTATCCTTCCTATAATATTATTATATATGTATTATTAATTACAAAAACATCATTAAAAAGTGTTCATTCATATATAATTATTTTTATATAAAAATTTTAAAATATGTATTTATATTATGATAAAAAACCCTGTCAATATTTAATTGCATATTATCCTTACTATAATATTAATATATATGTATTATTATTATTAAAAACATTATTAAAAAGTGTTCATTCATATATAATTATAATTATAAAAATATTATAAAATATGTATTTATATTATGATCAAAAACATTTATATATATTTATTTGTATATTATCCTTCCTATAATATTTTTATATATGTATTATTAATAACAAAAACATTATTAAAAAGTGTTCATTCATATATAATTATTATTATAAAAATATTATAAAATATGTATTTATATTATGATCAAAAACATTTATATATATTTATTTGTATATTATCCTTCCTATAATATTATTATATATGTATTATTAATAACAAAAACTTTATTAAAAAGTGTTCATTCATATATAATTATTATTATAATAATATTATAAAATATGTATTTATATTATGATCAAAAACATTTATATATATTTATTTGTATATTATCCTTCCTATAATATTATTATATATGTATTATTCATAACAAAAACATTATTAAAAAGTGTTCATTCATATATAATTATAATTATAAAAAAACTTTAAACTATGTATTTATATTATGATCAAAAAAACCTGTCAATATTTATTTGCATATTATCGTTTCTATAATATTATTATATTTGTATTATTAATTACAAAAACATTACTAAAAAGTGTTCGTTCATATATAATTATTATTATAAAAAACTTTAAAATATGTATTTATATTATGATAAAAAAAACCTGTCAATATTTATTTGCATATTATCCTTTCTATAATTTTATTATATTTGTATTATTAATTACAAAAACATTATTAAAAAGTGTTCATTCATATATAATTATTATTATAAAAAAACTTTAAAATATGTATTTATATTATGACTAAAAATTGTTCATTCATATATAATTATTATTATAAAAAACTTTAAAATATGTATTTATATTATGATCAAAAACATTTATATATATTTATTTGTATATTATCCTTCCTATAATATTATTATATATGTATTATTCATAACAAAAACATTATTAAAAAGTTTTCATTCATATATAATTATAATTATAAAAAACTTTAAAATATGTATTTATATTATGATAAAAAAAACCTGTGAATATTTATTTGCATATTATCCTTCCTATAATATTATTATATATGTATTATTAATTACCAAAACATCATTAAAAAGTGTTCATTCATATATAATTATTTTTATATAAAAATTTTAAAATATATATTTATATTATGATTAAAAAAAACTGTCAATATTTAATTGCATATTATCCTTACTATAATATAAATATATATGTATTATTATTATTAAAAACATTATTAAAAAGTGTTCATTCATATATAATTATAATTAAAAAAATATTATAAAATATGTATTTATATTTTGATCAAAAACATTGATATATATTTATTTGTATTTTATCCTTCCTATAATATTATTATATATGTATTATTCATAACAAAAACATTATTAAAAAGTGTTCATTCATATATAATTATAATTATAAAAAAACTTTAAACTATGTATTTATATTATGATCAAAAAAACCTGTCAATATTTATTTGCATATTATCGTTTCTATAATATTATTATATTTGTATTATTAATTACAAAAACATTACTAAAAAGTGTTTATTTATATATAATTATTATTATAAAAAACTTTAAAATATGTATTAATATTATGATAAAAAAAAACTGTGAATATTTATTTGCACATTATCCTTCCTATAATATTATTATATATGTATTATTAATTACAAAAACATCATTAAAAAGTGTTCATTCATATATAATTATTTTTATATAAAAGTTTTAAAATATGTATTTATATTATGATAAAAAACCCTGTCAATATTTAATTGCATATTATCCTTACTATAATATTAATATATATGTATTATTATTATTAAAAACATTATTAAAAAGTGTTCATTCATATATAATTATAATTATAAAAATATTATAAAATATGTATTTATATTATGATCAAAAACATTTATATATATTTATTTGTATATTATCCTTCCTATAATATTATTATATATGTATTATTAATAACAAAAACATTATTAAAAAGTGTTCATTCATATATAATTATTATTATAAAAATATTATAAAATATGTATTTATATTATGATCAAAAACATTTATATATATTTATTAGTATATTATCCTTCCTATAATATTATTATATATGTATTTTTAATTACAAAAACATCATTAAAAAGTGTTCATTCATATATAATTATTTTTATATAAAAATTTTAAAATACGTATTTATATTATGATTAAAAAAACCTGCAAATATTTAATTGCATATTATCCTTACTATAATATTAATATATATGTATTATTATTATTAAAAACATTATTAAAAAGTGTTCATTCATATATAATTATAATTATAAAAATATTATAAAATATGTATTTATATTATGATCAAAAACATTTATATATATTTATTTGTATATTATCCTTCCTATAATATTATTATATATGTATTATTTATAACAAAAACATTATTAAAAAGTGTTCATTCATATATAATTATAATTATAAAAAAACTTTAAACTATGTGTTTATATTATGATCAAAAAACCTGTCAATATTTATTTGCATATTATCGTTTCTATAATATTATTATATTTGTATTATTAATTACAAAAACATTACTAAAAAGTGTTCATTCATATATAATTATTATTATAAAAAACTTTAAAATATGTATTTATATTATGATAAAAAAAACCTGTGAATATTTATTTGCATATTATCCTTCCTATAATATTATTATATATGTATTATTAATTACAAAAACATCATTAAAAAGTGTTCATTCATACATAATTATTTTTATATAAAAATTTTAAAATATGTATTTATATTATGATAAAAAAACCTGTAAATATTTAATTGCATATTATCCTTACTATAATATTAATATATATGTATTATTATTATTAAAAACATTATTAAAAAGTGCTCATTCATATATAATTATAATTATAAAAATATTATATAATATGTATTTATATTATGATCAAAAACATTTATATATATTTATTTGTATATTATCCTTCCTATAATATTATTATATATGTATTATTCATAACAAAAACATTATTAAAAAGTGTTCATTCATATATAATTATAATTATAAAAAAACTTTAAACTATGTATTTATATTATGATCAAAAAAACCTGTCAATATTTAATTTGCATATTATCGTTTCTGTAATATTATTATATTTGTATTATTAATTACAAAAACATTACTAAAAAGTGTTCATTCATATATAATTATTATTATAAAAAACTTTAAAATATGTATTTATATTATGATAAAAAAAACCTGTCAATATTTAATTGCATATTATCCTTACTATAATATTAATATATATGTATTATTATTATTAAAAACATTATTAAAAAGTGTTCATTCATATATAATTATAATTATAAAAATATTATAAAATATGTATTTATATTTTCACCAAAAACATTGATATATATTTATTTGTATATTATCCTTCCTTTAATATTATTATATATGTATTATTCATAACAAAAACATTATTAAAAAGTGTTCATTCATATATAATTATAATAATAAAAAAACTTTAAACTATGTATTTATATTATGATCAAAAAAACCTGTCAATATTTATTTGCATATTATCGTTTCTATAATATTATTATATTTGTATTATTAATTACAAAAACATTACTAAAAAGTGTTTATTCATATATAATTATTTTTATAAAAAACTTTAAAATATGTATTTATATTATGATAAAAAAAACCTGTGAATATTTATTTGCATATTATCCTTCCTATAATATTATTATATATGTATTATTAATTACAAAATCATCATTAAAAAGTTTTCATTCATATATAATTATTTTTATATAAAAATTTTAAAATATGTATTTATATTATGATAAAAAACCCTGTCAATATTTAATTGCATATTATCCTTACTATAATATTAATATATATGTATTATTATTATTAAAAACATTATTAAAAAGTGTTCATTCATATATAATTATAATTATAAAAATATTATAAAATATGTATTTATATTATGATCAAAAACATTTATATATATTTATTTGTATATTATCCTTCCTATAATATTTTTATATATGTATTATTAATAACAAAAACATTATTAAAAAGTGTTCATTCATATATAATTATTATTATAAAAATATTATAAAATATGTATTTATATTATGATCAAAAACATTTATATATATTTATTTGTATATTATCCTTCCTATAATATTATTATATATGTATTATTAATAACAAAAACATTATTAAAAAGTGTTCATTCATATAAAATTATTATTATAATAATATTATAAAATATGTATTTATATTATGATCAAAAACATTTATATATATTTATTTGTATATTATCCTTCCTATAATATTATTATATATGTATTATTAATAACAAAAACATTATTAAAAAGTGCTCATTCATATATAATTATTATTATAAAAATATTATAAAATATGTATTTATATTATGATCAAAAACATTTATATATATTTATTTGTATATTATCCTTCCTATAATATTATTATATATGTATTATTCATAACAAAAACATTATTAAAATGTGTTCATTCATATATAATTATTATTATAAAAATATTATAAAATATGTATTTATATTATGATCAAAAACATTTATATATATTTATTTGTATATTATCCTTCCTATAATATTATTATATATGTATTATTCATAACAAAAACATTATTAAAAAGTGTTCATTCATATATAATTATAATTATAAAAAAACTTTAAACTATGTATTTATATTATGATAAAAAAACCTGTCAATATTTATTTGCATATTATCCTTTCTATAATATTATTATATTTGTATTATTAATTACAAAAACATTATTAAAAAGTGTTCATTCATATATAATTATAATTATAAAAATATTATAAAATATGTATTTATATTATGATTAAAAACATTTATATATATTTATTTGTATATTATCCTTCCTATAATATTATTATATATGTATTATTAATAACAAAAACATTATTAAAAAGTGTTGATTCATATATAATTACAATTATGAAAAAAATTATAAAATATGTATTTATATTATGATCAAAAACATTTATATATATTTATTTGTATATTATCCTTCCTATAATATTATTATATATGTATTATTCATAACAAAAACATTATTAAAAAGTGTTCATTCATATATAATTATAATTATAAAAAAACTTTAAACTATGTATTTATATTATGATCAAAAAAACCTGTCAATATTTATTTGCATATTATCGTTTCTATAATATTATTATATTTGTATTATTAATTACAAAAACATTACTAAAAAGTGTTCGTTCATATATAATTATTATTATAAAAAACTTTAAAATATGTATTTATATTATGATAAAAAAAACCTGTCAATATTTATTTGCATATTATCCTTTCTATAATTTTATTATATTTGTATTATTAATTACAAAAACATTATTAAAAAGTGTTCATTCATATATAATTATTATTATAAAAAAACTTTAAAATATGTATTTATATTATGACTAAAAATTGTTCATTCATATATAATTATTATTATAAAAAACTTTAAAATATGTATTTATATTATGATCAAAAACATTTATATATATTTATTTGTATATTATCCTTCCTATAATATTATTATATATGTATTATTCATAACAAAAACATTATTAAAAAGTTTTCATTCATATATAATTATAATTATAAAAAACTTTAAAATATGTATTTATATTATGATAAAAAAAACCTGTGAATATTTATTTGCATATTATCCTTCCTATAATATTATTATATATGTATTATTAATTACCAAAACATCATTAAAAAGTGTTCATTCATATATAATTATTTTTATATAAAAATTTTAAAATATATATTTATATTATGATTAAAAAAAACTGTCAATATTTAATTGCATATTATCCTTACTATAATATAAATATATATGTATTATTATTATTAAAAACATTATTAAAAAGTGTTCATTCATATATAATTATAATTAAAAAAATATTATAAAATATGTATTTATATTTTGATCAAAAACATTGATATATATTTATTTGTATTTTATCCTTCCTATAATATTATTATATATGTATTATTCATAACAAAAACATTATTAAAAAGTGTTCATTCATATATAATTATAATTATAAAAAAACTTTAAACTATGTATTTATATTATGATCAAAAAAACCTGTCAATATTTATTTGCATATTATCGTTTCTATAATATTATTATATTTGTATTATTAATTACAAAAACATTACTAAAAAGTGTTTATTTATATATAATTATTATTATAAAAAACTTTAAAATATGTATTAATATTATGATAAAAAAAAACTGTGAATATTTATTTGCACATTATCCTTCCTATAATATTATTATATATGTATTATTAATTACAAAAACATCATTAAAAAGTGTTCATTCATATATAATTATTTTTATATAAAAGTTTTAAAATATGTATTTATATTATGATAAAAAACCCTGTCAATATTTAATTGCATATTATCCTTACTATAATATTAATATATATGTATTATTATTATTAAAAACATTATTAAAAAGTGTTCATTCATATATAATTATAATTATAAAAATATTATAAAATATGTATTTATATTATGATCAAAAACATTTATATATATTTATTTGTATATTATCCTTCCTATAATATTATTATATATGTATTATTAATAACAAAAACATTATTAAAAAGTGTTCATTCATATATAATTATTATTATAAAAATATTATAAAATATGTATTTATATTATGATCAAAAACATTTATATATATTTATTAGTATATTATCCTTCCTATAATATTATTATATATGTATTTTTAATTACAAAAACATCATTAAAAAGTGTTCATTCATATATAATTATTTTTATATAAAAATTTTAAAATACGTATTTATATTATGATTAAAAAAACCTGCAAATATTTAATTGCATATTATCCTTACTATAATATTAATATATATGTATTATTATTATTAAAAACATTATTAAAAAGTGTTCATTCATATATAATTATAATTATAAAAATATTATAAAATATGTATTTATATTATGATCAAAAACATTTATATATATTTATTTGTATATTATCCTTCCTATAATATTATTATATATGTATTATTTATAACACAAACATTATTAAAAAGTGTTCATTCATATATAATTATAATTATAAAAAAACTTTAAACTATGTGTTTATATTATGATCAAAAAACCTGTCAATATTTATTTGCATATTATCGTTTCTATAATATTATTATATTTGTATTATTAATTACAAAAACATTACTAAAAAGTGTTCATTCATATATAATTATTATTATAAAAAACTTTAAAATATGTATTTATATTATGATAAAAAAAACCTGTGAATATTTATTTGCATATTATCCTTCCTATAATATTATTATATATGTATTATTAATTACAAAAACATCATTAAAAAGTGTTCATTCATACATAATTATTTTTATATAAAAATTTTAAAATATGTATTTATATTATGATAAAAAAACCTGTAAATATTTAATTGCATATTATCCTTACTATAATATTAATATATATGTATTATTATTATTAAAAACATTATTAAAAAGTGCTCATTCATATATAATTATAATTATAAAAATATTATATAATATGTATTTATATTATGATCAAAAACATTTATATATATTTATTTGTATATTATCCTTCCTATAATATTATTATATATGTATTATTCATAACAAAAACATTATTAAAAAGTGTTCATTCATATATAATTATAATTATAAAAAAACTTTAAACTATGTATTTATATTATGATCAAAAAAACCTGTCAATATTTAATTTGCATATTATCGTTTCTGTAATATTATTATATTTGTATTATTAATTACAAAAACATTACTAAAAAGTGTTCATTCATATATAATTATTATTATAAAAAACTTTAAAATATGTATTTATATTATGATAAAAAAAACCTGTCAATATTTAATTGCATATTATCCTTACTATAATATTAATATATATGTATTATTATTATTAAAAACATTATTAAAAAGTGTTCATTCATATATAATTATAATTATAAAAATATTATAAAATATGTATTTATATTTTCACCAAAAACATTGATATATATTTATTTGTATATTATCCTTCCTTTAATATTATTATATATGTATTATTCATAACAAAAACATTATTAAAAAGTGTTCATTCATATATAATTATAATAATAAAAAAACTTTAAACTATGTATTTATATTATGATCAAAAAAACCTGTCAATATTTATTTGCATATTATCGTTTCTATAATATTATTATATTTGTATTATTAATTACAAAAACATTACTAAAAAGTGTTTATTCATATATAATTATTTTTATAAAAAACTTTAAAATATGTATTTATATTATGATAAAAAAAACCTGTGAATATTTATTTGCATATTATCCTTCCTATAATATTATTATATATGTATTATTAATTACAAAATCATCATTAAAAAGTTTTCATTCATATATAATTATTTTTATATAAAAATTTTAAAATATGTATTTATATTATGATAAAAAACCCTGTCAATATTTAATTGCATATTATCCTTACTATAATATTAATATATATGTATTATTATTATTAAAAACATTATTAAAAAGTGTTCATTCATATATAATTATAATTATAAAAATATTATAAAATATGTATTTATATTATGATCAAAAACATTTATATATATTTATTTGTATATTATCCTTCCTATAATATTTTTATATATGTATTATTAATAACAAAAACATTATTAAAAAGTGTTCATTCATATATAATTATTATTATAAAAATATTATAAAATATGTATTTATATTATGATCAAAAACATTTATATATATTTATTTGTATATTATCCTTCCTATAATATTATTATATATGTATTATTAATAACAAAAACATTATTAAAAAGTGTTCATTCATATATAATTATTATTATAATAATATTATAAAATATGTATTTATATTATGATCAAAAACATTTATATATATTTATTTGTATATTATCCTTCCTATAATATTATTATATATGTATTATTAATAACAAAAACATTATTAAAAAGTGCTCATTCATATATAATTATTATTATAAAAATATTATAAAATATGTATTTATATTATGATCAAAAACATTTATATATATTTATTTGTATATTATCCTTCCTATAATATTATTATATATGTATTATTCATAACAAAAACATTATTAAAATGTGTTCATTCATATATAATTATTATTATAAAAATATTATAAAATATGTATTTATATTATGATCAAAAACATTTATATATATTTATTTGTATATTATCCTTCCTATAATATTATTATATATGTATTATTCATAACAAAAACATTATTAAAAAGTGTTCATTCATATATAATTATAATTATAAAAAAACTTTAAACTATGTATTTATATTATGATAAAAAAACCTGTCAATATTTATTTGCATATTATCCTTTCTATAATATTATTATATTTGTATTATTAATTACAAAAACATTATTAAAAAGTGTTCATTCATATATAATTATAATTATAAAAATATTATAAAATATGTATTTATATTATGATTAAAAACATTTATATATATTTATTTGTATATTATCCTTCCTATAATATTATTATATATGTATTATTAATAACAAAAACATTATTAAAAAGTGTTGATTCATATATAATTACAATTATGAAAAAAATTATAAAATATGTATTTATATTATGATCAAAAACATTTATATATATTTATTTGTATATTATCCTTCCTATAATATTATTATATATGTATTATTCATAACAAAAACATTATTAAAAAGTGTTCATTCATATATAATTATAATTATAAAAAAACTTTAAACTATGTATTTATATTATGATCAAAAAAACCTGTCAATATTTATTTGCATATTATCGTTTCTATAATATTATTATATTTGTATTATTAATTACAAAAACATTACTAAAAAGTGTTCGTTCATATATAATTATTATTATAAAAAACTTTAAAATATGTATTTATATTATGATAAAAAAAACCTGTCAATATTTATTTGCATATTATCCTTTCTATAATTTTATTATATTTGTATTATTAATTACAAAAACATTATTAAAAAGTGTTCATTCATATATAATTATTATTATAAAAAAACTTTAAAATATTTATTTATATTATGACTAAAAATTGTTCATTCATATATAATTATTATTATAAAAAACTTTAAAATATGTATTTATATTATGATCAAAAACATTTATATATATTTATTTGTATATTATCCTTCCTATAATATTATTATATATGTATTATTCATAACAAAAACATTATTAAAAAGTTTTCATTCATATATAATTATAATTATAAAAAACTTTAAAATATGTATTTATATTATGATAAAAAAAACCTGTGAATATTTATTTGCATATTATCCTTCCTATAATATTATTATATATGTATTATTAATTACCAAAACATCATTAAAAAGTGTTCATTCATATATAATTATTTTTATATAAAAATTTTAAAATATATATTTATATTATGATTAAAAAAAACTGTCAATATTTAATTGCATATTATCCTTACTATAATATAAATATATATGTATTATTATTATTAAAAACATTATTAAAAAGTGTTCATTCATATATAATTATAATTAAAAAAATATTATAAAATATGTATTTATATTTTGATCAAAAACATTGATATATATTTATTTGTATTTTATCCTTCCTATAATATTATTATATATGTATTATTCATAACAAAAACATTATTAAAAAGTGTTCATTCATATATAATTATAATTATAAAAAAACTTTAAACTATGTATTTATATTATGATCAAAAAAACCTGTCAATATTTATTTGCATATTATCGTTTCTATAATATTATTATATTTGTATTATTAATTACAAAAACATTACTAAAAAGTGTTTATTCATATATAATTATTATTATAAAAAACTTTAAAATATGTATTAATATTATGATAAAAAAAAAACTGTGAATATTTATTTGCACATTATCCTTCCTATAATATTATTATATATGTATTATTAATTACAAAAACATCATTAAAAAGTGTTCATTCATATATAATTATTTTTATATAAAAGTTTTAAAATATGTATTTATATTATGATAAAAAACCCTGTCAATATTTAATTGCATATTATCCTTACTATAATATTAATATATATGTATTATTATTATTAAAAACATTATTAAAAAGTGTTCATTCATATATAATTATAATTATAAAAATATTATAAAATATGTATTTATATTATGATCAAAAACATTTATATATATTTATTTGTATATTATCCTTCCTATAATATTATTATATATGTATTATTAATAACAAAAACATTATTAAAAAGTGTTCATTCATATATAATTATTATTATAAAAATATTATAAAATATGTATTTATATTATGATCAAAAACATTTATATATATTTATTAGTATATTATCCTTCCTATAATATTATTATATATGTATTATTAATTACAAAAACATCATTAAAAAGTGTTCATTCATATATAATTATTTTTATATAAAAATTTTAAAATACGTATTTATATTATGATTAAAAAAACCTGCAAATATTTAATTGCATATTATCCTTACTATAATATTAATATATATGTATTATTATTATTAAAAACATTATTAAAAAGTGTTCATTCATATATAATTATAATTATAAAAATATTATAAAATATGTATTTATATTATGATCAAAAACATTTATATATATTTATTTGTATATTATCCTTCCTATAATATTATTATATATGTATTATTTATAACAAAAACATTATTAAAAAGTGTTCATTCATATATAACTATAATTATAAAAAAACTTTAAACTATGTGTTTATATTATGATCAAAAAACCTGTCAATATTTATTTGCATATTATCGTTTCTATAATATTATTATATTTGTATTATTAATTACAAAAACATTACTAAAAAGTGTTCATTCATATATAATTATTATTATAAAAAACTTTAAAATATGTATTTATATTATGATAAAAAAAACCTGTGAATATTTATTTGCATATTATCCTTCCTATAATATTATTATATATGTATTATTAATTACAAAAACATCATTAAAAAGTGTTCATTCATACATAATTATTTTTATATAAAAATTTTAAAATATGTATTTATATTATGATAAAAAAACCTGTAAATATTTAATTGCATATTATCCTTACTATAATATTAATATATATGTATTATTATTATTAAAAACATTATTAAAAAGTGCTCATTCATATATAATTATAATTATAAAAATATTATATAATATGTATTTATATTATGATCAAAAACATTTATATATATTTATTTGTATATTATCCTTCCTATAATATTATTATATATGTATTATTAATAACAAAAACTTTATTAAAAAGTGTTCATTCATATATAATTATTATTATAATAATATTATAAAATATGTATTTATATTATGATCAAAAACATTTATATATATTTATTTGTATATTATCCTTCCTATAATATTATTATATATGTATTATTAATAACAAAAACATTATTAAAAAGTGCTCATTCATATATAATTATTATTATAAAAATATTATAAAATATGTATTTATATTATGATCAAAAACATTTATATATATTTATTTGTATATTATCCTTCCTATAATATTATTATATATGTATTATTCATAACAAAAACATTATTAAAAAGTGTTCATTCATATATAATTATAATTATAAAAAAACTTTAAACTATGTATTTATATTATGATCAAAAAACCTGTCAATATTTATTTGCATATTATCGTTTCTATAATATTATTATATTTGTATTATTAATTACAAAAACATTACTAAAAAGTGTTCATTCATATATAATTATTATTATAAAAAACTTTAAAATATGTATTTATATTATGATAAAAAAAACCTGTCAATATTTATTTGCATATTATCCTTTCTATAATATTATTATATTTGTATTATTAATTACAAAAACATTATTAAAAAGTGTTCATTCATATATAATTATTATTATAAAAAAACTTTAAAATATGTATTTATATTATGACTAAAAAGTGTTCATTAATATATAATTATTATTATAAAAAACTTTAAAATATGTATTTATATTATGATCAAAAACATTTATATATATTTATTTGTATATTATCCTTCCTATAATATTATTATATATGTATTATTCATAACAAAAACATTATTAAAAAGTTTTCATTCATATATAATTATAATTATAAAAAACTTTAAAATATGTATTTATATTATGATAAAAAAAAACCTGTGAATATTTATTTGCATATTATCCTTCCTATAATATTATTATTTATGTATTATTAATTACAAAAACATCATTAAAAAGTGTTCATTCATATATAATTATTTTTATATAAAAACTTTAAAATATATATTTATATTATGATAAAAAAAACCTGTCAATATTTAATTGCATATTATCCTTACTATAATATTAATATATATGTATTATTATTATTAAAAACATTATTAAAAAGTGTTCATTCATATATAATAATAATTATAAAAATATTATAAAATATGTATTTATATTTTGATCAAAAACATTGATATATATTTATTTGTATTTTATCCTTCCTATAATATTATTATATATGTATTATTCATAACAAAAACATTATTAGAAAGTGTTCATTCATATATAATTATAATTATAAAAAAACTTTAAACTATGTATTTATATTATGATCAAAAAAACCTGTCAATATTTATTTGCATATTATCGTTTCTATAATATTATTATATTTGTATTATTAATTA
Organism: Macrosteles quadrilineatus; assembly: GCF_028750875.1. Lineage (NCBI taxonomy): Eukaryota > Metazoa > Arthropoda > Insecta > Hemiptera > Cicadellidae > Macrosteles > Macrosteles quadrilineatus. Next base: position 15,298,465 of record NW_026542598.1, on the reverse strand, counting down.
CAAAAACATTACTAAAAAGTGTTTATTCATATATAATTATTATTATAAAAACTTTAAAATATGTATTTATATTATGATAAAAAAAACCTGTGAATATTTATTTGCACATTATCCTTCCTATAATATTATTATATATGTATTATTAATTACAAAAACATCATTAAAAAGTGTTCATTCATATATAATTATTTTTATATAAAAATATTAAAATATGTATTTATATTATGATAAAAAAACCCTGTCAATATGTAATTGCATACTATCCTTACTATAATATTGATATATATATGTATTATTATTATTAAAAACATTATTAAAAAGTGTTCATTCATATATAATTATAAAAATATTATAAAATATGTATTTATATTATGATCAAAAACATTTATATATATTTATTTGTATATTATCCTTCCTATAATATTATTATATATGTATTATTAATAACAAAAACATTATTAAAAAGTGTTCATTCATATATAATTATTATTATAAAAATATTATAAAATATGTATTTATATTATGATCAAAAACATTTATATATATTTTTTGTATATTATCCTTCCTATAATATTATTATATATGTATTATTCATAACAAAAACATTATTAAAAAGTTTTCATTTATATATAATTATTATTATAAAAATATTATAAAATATGCATTTATATTATGATCAAAAACATTTATATATATTTATTTGTATATTATCCTTCCTATAATATTATTATATATGTATTATTAATTACAAAAACATCATTAAAAAGTGTTCATTCATATATAATTATTTTTATATAAAAATTTTAAAATATGTATTTATATTATGATAAAAAAACCTGTCAATATTTAATTGCATATTATCCTTACTATAATATTAATATATATGTATTATTATTTTTAAAAACATTATTAAAAAGTGTTCATTCATATATAATTATAATTATAAAAATATTATAAAATATGTATTTAAATTATGATCAAAAACATTTATATATATTTATTTGTATATTATCCTTCCTATAATATTATTATATATGTATTATTTATAACAAAAACATTATTAAAAAGTGTTCATTCATATATAATTATAATTATAAAAAAACTTTAAACTATGTGTTTATATTATGATCAAAAAAACCTGTCAATATTTATTTGCATATTATCGTTTCTATAATATTATTATATTTGTATTATTAATTACAAAAACATTACTAAAAAGTGTTCATTCATATATAATTATTATTATAAAAAACTTTAAAATATGTATTTATATTATGAAAAAAAAACCTGTGAATATTTATTTGCATATTATCCTTCCTATAATATTATTATATATGTATTATTAATTACAAAAACATCATTAAAAAGTGTTCATTCATACATAATTATTTTTATATAAAAATTTTAAAATATGTATTTATATTATGATAAAAAAACCTGTCAATATTTAATTGCATATTATCCTTTCTATAATATTAATATATATGTATTATTATTATTAAAAACATTATTAAAAAGTGCTCATTCATATATAATTATAATTATAAAAATATTATAAAATATGTATTTATATTATGATCAAAAACATTTATATATATTTATTTGTATATTATCCTTCCTATAATATTATTATTTATGTATTATTAATTACAAAAACATTATTAAAAAGTGTTCATTCATATATAATTATTATTATAAAAATATTATAAAATATGTATTTATATTATGATCAAAAACGTTTATATATATTTTTTTGTATATTATCCTTCCTATAATATTATATTATATGTATTATTCATAACAAAAACATTATTAAAAAGTGTTCATTCATATATAATTATAATTATAAAAAAACTTTAAACTATGTATTTATATTATGATCAAAAAAACCTGTCAATATTTATTTGCATATTATCGTTTCTATAATATTATTTTGTATTATTAATTAAAAAAACATTACTAAAAAGTGTTCATTCATATATAATTATTATTATAAAAAACTTTAAAATATGTATTTATATTATGATAAAAAAAACCTGTGAATATTTATTTGCATATTATCCTTCCTATAATATTATTATATATGTATTATTAATTACAAAAACATCATTAAAAAGTGTTCATTCATATATAATTGTTTTTATATAAAAATTTTAAAATATGTATTTATATTATGATAAAAAAAACCTGTCAATATTTAATTGCATATTATCCTTACTATAATATTAATATATATGTATTATTATTATTAAAAACATTATTAAAAAGTGTTCATTCATATATATTTATAATTATAAAAATATTATAAAATATGTATTTATATTATGATCAAAAACAATTATATATATTTATTTGTATATTATCCTTCCTATAATATTATTATATATGTATTATTCATAACAAAAAGCATTATTAAAAAGTGTTCATTCATATATAATTATAATTATAAAAAAACTTTAAACTATGTATTTATATTATGATCAAATAAACCTGTCAATATTTATTTGCATATTATCCATCCTATAATATTATTATATATGTATTATTAATTACAAAAACATCATTTAAGAAGGTTCATTCATATATAATTATTATTATAAAAAAACTTTAAATATGTATTTATATTATGATCAAAAACATTTATATATATTTATTTGTATATTATCCTTCCTATAATATTATTATATATGTATTATTCATAACAAAAACATTATTAAAAAGTGTTCATTCATATATAATTATAATTATAAAAAAACTTTAAACTATGTATTTATATTATGATCAAAAACATTTATATATATTTATTTGTATATTATCCTTCCTATAATATTATTATATATGTATTATTCATAACAAAAACATTATTAAAAAGTGTTCATTCATATATAATTATAATTATAAAAAAACTTTAAACTATATATTTATATTATGATCAAAAAAACCTGTCAATATTTATTTGCATATTATCGTTTCTATAATATTATTATATTTGTATTATTAATTACAAAAACATTACTAAAAAGTGTTCATTCATATATAATTATTATTATAAAAAACTTTAAAATATGTATTTATATTATGATAAAAAAAACCTGTGAATATTTAATTGCATATTATCCTTACTATAATATTAATATATATGTATTATTATTATTAAAAACATTATTAAAAAGTGTTCATTCATATATAATTATAATTATAAAAATATTATAAAATATGTATTTATATTATGATCAAAAACATTTATATATATTTATTTGTATATTATCCTTCCTATAATATTATTATATATGTATTATTAATAACAAAAACATTATTAAAAAGTGTTCATTCATGTATAATTATTATTATAAAAATATTATAAAATATGTATTTATATTATGATCAAAAACATTTATATATATTTATTTGTATATTATCCTTCCTATAATATTATTATATATGTATTATTAATAACAAAAACATTATTAAAAAGTGTTCATTCATATATAATTATTATTATAAAAATATTATAAAATATGTATTTATATTATGATCAAAAACATTTATATATATTTATTTGTATATTATCCTTCCTATAATATTATTATATATGTATTATTCATAACAAAAACATTATTAAAAAGTGTTCATTCATATATAATTATTATTATAAAAATATTATAAAATATGTATTTATATTATGATCAAAAACATTTATATATATTTATTTGTATATTATCCTTCCTATAATATTATTATATATGTATTATTCATAACAAAAACGTTATTAAAAAGTGTTCATTCATATATAATTATAATTATAAAAAAACTTTAAACTATGTATTTATATTATGATCAAAAAAACCTGTCAATATTTATTTGCATATTATCGTTTCTATAATATTATTATATTTGTATTATTAATTACAAAAACATTACTAAAAAGTGTTCATTCATATATAATTATTATTATAAAAAACTTTAAAATATGTATTCATATTATGATAAAAAGAAACCTGTGAATATTTATTTGCATATTATCCATCCTATAATATTATTATATATGTATTATTAATTACAAAAACATCATTAAAAAGTGTTCATTCATATATAATTATTTTTATATAAAAATTTTAAAATATGTATTTATATTATGATAAAAAAAAACTGTCAATATTTAATTGCATATTATCCTTACTATAATATTAATATATATGTATTATTATTATTAAAAACATTATTAAAAAGTGTTCATTCATATATAATTATAATTATAAAAATATTATAAAATATGTATTTATACTATGATCAAAAACATTTATATATATTTATTTGTATATGATCCTTCCTATAATATTATTATATATGTATTATTAATAACAAAAACATTATTAAAAAGTGTTCATTCATATATAATTATTATTATAAAAAAACTTTAAACTATGTATTTATATTATGATCAAAAACATTTATATATATTTATTTGTATATTATCCTTCCTATAATATTATTACATATGTATTATTAATAACAAAAACATTATTCAAAAGTGTTCATTCATATATAATTATTATTATAAAAATATTATAAAATTTGTATTTATATTATGATCAAAAACATTTATATATATTTATTTGTATATTATCCTTCCTATAATATTATTATATATGTATGATTCATAACAAAAACATTATTAAAAAGTGTTCATTCATATATAATTATAATTATAAAAAAACTTTAAACTATGTATTTATGTTATGATCAAAAAAAACTGTCAATATTTATTTGCATATTATCGTTTCTATAATATTATTATATTTGTATTATTAATTACAAAAACATTACTAAAAAGTGTTCATTCATATATAATTATTATTATAAAAAACTTTAAAATATGTATTTATATTATGATAAAAAAAAACCTGTGAATATTTATTTGCATATTATCCTTCCTATAATATTATTATATATGTATTATTAATTACAAAAACATCATTAAAAAGTGTTCATTCATATATAATTATTTTTATATAAAAATTTTAAAATAAGTATTTATATTATGATAAAAAAACCTGTAAATATTTAATTGCATATTATCCTTACTATAATATTAATATATATGTATTATTATTATTAAAAACATTATTAAAAAGTGTTCATTCATATATAATTATAATTATAAAAATATTATAAAATATGTTTTTATATTATGATCAAAAACATTTATATATATTTATTTGTATATTATCCTTCCTATAATATTATTATATATGTATTATTCATAACAAAAACATTATTAAAAAGTGTTCATTCATATATAATTATAATTATAAAAAAACTTTAAACTATGTATTTATATTATGATCAAAAACATTTATATATATTTATTTGTATATTATCCTTCCTATAATATTATTATATATGTATTATTCATAACAAAAACATTATTAAAAAGTGTTCATTCATATATAATTATAATTATAAAAAAACTTTAAACTATGTATTTATATTATGATCAAAAAAACCTGTCAATATTTATTTGCATATTATCGTTTCTATAATATTATTATATTTGTATTATTAATTACAAAAACATTACTAAAAAGTGTTCATTCATATATAATTATTATTATAAAAAACATTATTAAAAAGTGTTCATTCATATATAATTATAATTATAAAAATATTATAAAATATGTATTTATATTATGATCAAAAACATTTATATATATTTATTTGTATATTATCCTTCCTATAATATTATTATATATGTATTATTAATAACAAAAACATTATTAAAAAGTGTTCATTCATGTATAATTATTATTATAAAAATATTATAAAATATGTATTTATATTATGATCAAAAACATTTATATATATTTATTTGTATATTATCCTTCCTATAATATTATTATATATGTATTATTAATAACAAAAACATTATTAAAAAGTGTTCATTCATATATAATTATTATTATAAAAATATTATAAAATATGTATTTATATTATGATCAAAAACATTTATATATATTTATTTGTATATTATCCTTCCTATAATATTATTATATATGTATTATTCATAACAAAAACATTATTAAAAAGTGTTCATTCATATATAATTATTATTATAAAAATATTATAAAATATGTATTTATATTATGATCAAAAACATTTATATATATTTATTTGTATATTATCCTTCCTATAATATTATTATATATGTATTATTCATAACAAAACGTTATTAAAAAGTGTTCATTCATATATAATTATAATTATAAAAAAACTTTAAACTATGTATTTATATTATGATCAAAAAAACCTGTCAATATTTATTTGCATATTATCGTTTCTATAATATTATTATATTTGTATTATTAATTACAAAAACATTACTAAAAAGTGTTCATTCATATATAATTATTATTATAAAAAACTTTAAAATATGTATTCATATTATGATAAAAAGAAACCTGTGAATATTTATTTGCATATTATCCATCCTATAATATTATTATATATGTATTATTAATAACAAAAACATCATTAAAAAGTGTTCATTCATATATAATTATTTTTATATAAAAATTTTAAAATATGTATTTATATTATGATAAAAAAAACCTGTCAATATTTAATTGCATATTATCCTTACTATAATATTAATATATATGTATTATTATTATTAAAAACATTATTAAAAAGTGTTCATTCATATATAATTATAATTATAAAAATATTATAAAATATTTATTTATATTATGATCAAAACATTTATATATATTTATTTGTATATTATCCTTCCTATAATATTATTATATATGTATTATTCATAACAAAAACATTATTAAAAAGTGTTCATTCATATATAATTATAATTATAAAAAAACTTTAAACTATGTATTTATATTATGATCAAAAAAACTGTCAATATTTATTTGCATATTATCGTTTCTATAATATTATTATATTTGTATTATTAATTACAAAAACATTACTAAAAAGTGTTCATTCATATATAATTATTATTATAAAAAACTTTAAAATATGTATTTATATTATGATAAAAAAAACCTGTGAATATTTATTTGCATATTATCCTTCCTATAATATTATTATATATGTATTATTAATTACAAAAACAACATTAAAAAGTGTTCATTCATATATAATTATTTTTATATAAAAATTTTAAAATAAGTATTTATATTATGATAAAAAAACCTGTCAATATTTAATTGCATATTATCCTTACTATAATATTAATATATATGTATTATTATTATTAAAAACATTATTAAAAAGTGTTCATTCATATATAATTATATTTATAAAAATATTATAAAATATGTATTTATATTATGATCAAAAACATTTATATATATTTATTTGTATATTATCCTTCCTATAATATTATTATATATGTATTATTCATAACAAAAACATTATTAAAAAGTGTTCATTCATATATAATTAAAATTATAAAAAAACTTTAAACTATGTATTTATATTATGATCAAAAAATCTGTCAATATTTATTTGCATATTATCGTTTCTATAATATTATTATATTTGTATTATTAATTACAAAAACATTACTAAAAAGTGTTTATTCATATATTAATTATGATTATAAAAATATTATAAAATATGTATTTATATTATGATCAAAAACATTTATATATATTTATTTGTATAAAATCCTTCCTATAATATTATTATATATGTATTATTAATAACAAAAACATTATTAAAAAGTGTTCATTCATATATAATAATTATTATAAAAATATTATAAAATATGTATTTATATTATGATCAAAAACATTTATATATATTTATTTGTATATTATCCTTCCTATAATATTATTATATATGTATTATTCATAACAAAAACATTATTAAAAAGTGTTCATTCATATATAATTATAATTATAAAAAAACTTTAAACTATGTATTTATATTATGATCAAAAAACCTGTCAATATTTATTTGCATATTATCGTTTCTATAATATTATTATATTTGTATTATTAATTACAAAAACATTACTAAAAATTGTTCATTCATATATAATTATTATTATAAAAAACTTTAAAATATGTATTTATATTATGATAAAAAAACCTGTGAATATTTATTTGCATATTATCCTTCCTATAATATTATTTATGTATTATTAATTACAAAAACATCATTAAAAAGTGTTCATTCATATATAATTATTTTTATATAAAAATTTTAAAATATGTATTTATATTATGATAAAAAAACCTGTCAATATTTAATTGCATATTATCCTTATTATAATATTAATATATATGTATTATTATTATTAAAAACATTATTAAAAAGTGTTCATTCATATATAATTATAATTATAAAAATATTATAAAATATGTATTTATATTATGATCAAAAACATTGATATATTTATTTATTTGTATATTATCCTTCCTATAATATTATTATATATGTATTATTCATAACAAAAACATTATTAAAAAGTGTTCATTCATATATAATTATATTTATAAAAAAACTTTAAACTATGTATTTATATTATGATCAAAAAAACCTGTCAATATTTATTTGCTTATTATCGTTTCTATAATATTATTATATTTGTATTATTAATTACAAAAACATTACTAAAAAGTGTTCATTCATATATTATTATTATTATAAAAAACTTTTAAATATGTATTTATATTATGATAAAAAAAACCTGTGAATATTTATTTGCATATTATCCTTCCTATAATATTATTATATATGTATTATTAATTACAAAAACATCATTAAAAAGTGTTCATTCATATATAATTATTTTTATAAAAAAATTTTAAAATATGTATTTTTATTATCATAAAAAAACCTGTCAATATTTGATTGCGTATTATCCTTACTATAATATTAATATATATGTATTATTATTATTAAAAACATTATTAAAAAGTGTTCATTCATATATAATTATAATTATAAAAATATTATAAAATATGTATTTATATTATGATCAAAAACATTTATATATATTTATTTGTATATGATCCTTCCTATAATATTATTATATATGTATTATTAATAACAAAAACATTATTAAAAAGTGTTCATTCATATATAATTATTATTATAAAAATATTATAAAAAATGTATTTATATTATGATCAAAAACATTTATATATATTTATTTGTATATTAGCCTTCCTATAATATTATTATATATGTATTATTAATAACAAAAATATTATTAAAAAGTGTTCATTCATATATAATTATAATTATAAAAATATTATAAAATATGTATTTATATTATGATCAAAAACATTTATATATATTTATTTGTATATTATCCTTCCTATAATATTATTATATATGTATTATTCATAACAAAAACATTATTAAAAAGTGTTCATTCATATATAATTATAATTATAAAAAAACTTTAAACTATGTATTTATATTATGATCAAAAAAACCTGTCAATATTTATTTGCATATTATCGTTTCTATAATATTATTATATTTGTATTATTAATTACAAAAACATTACTAAAAAGTGTTCATTCATATATAATTATTATTATAAAAAACTTTAAAATATGTATTTATATTATGATAAAAAAAACCTGTGAATATTTATTTGCATATTATCCTTCCTATAATATTATTATATATGTATTATTAATTACAAAAACATCATTAAAAAGTGATCATTCATATATAATTATTTTTATATAAAAATTTTAAAATATGTATTTATATTATGATAAAAAAACCTGTCAATATTTAATTGCATATTATCCTTATTATAATATTAATATATATGTATTATTATTATTAAAAACATTATTAAAAAGTGTTCATTCATATATAATTATAATTATAAAAATATTATAAAATATGTATTTATATTATGATCAAAAACATTGATATATTTATTTATTTGTATATTATCCTTCCTATAATATTATTATATATGTATTATTCATAACAAAAACATTATTAAAAAGTGTTCATTCATATATAATTATAATTATAAAAAAACTTTAAACTATGTATTTATATTATGATCAAAAACATTTATATATATTTATTTGTATATTATCCTTCCTATAATATTATTATATATGTATTATTCATAACAAAAACATTATTAAAAAGTGTTCATTCATATATAATTATAATTATAAAAAAACTTTAAACTATGTATTTATATTATGATCAAAAAAACCTGTCAATATTTATTTGCATATTATCGTTTCTATAATATTATTATATTTGTATTATTAATTACAAAAACATTACTAAAAAGTGTTCATTCATATATAATTATTATTATAAAAAACATTATTAAAAAGTGTTCATTCATATATAATTATAATTATAAAAATATTATAAAATATGTATTTATATTATGATCAAAAACATTTATATATATTTATTTGTATATTATCCTTCCTATAATATTATTATATATGTATTATTAATAACAAAAACATTATTAAAAAGTGTTCATTCATGTATAATTATTATTATAAAAATATTATAAAATATGTATTTATATTATGATCAAAAACATTTATATATATTTATTTGTATATTATCCTTCCTATAATATTATTATATATGTATTATTAATAACAAAAACATTATTAAAAAGTGTTCATTCATATATAATTATTATTATAAAAATATTATAAAATATGTATTTATATTATGATCAAAAACATTTATATATATTTATTTGTATATTATCCTTCCTATAATATTATTATATATGTATTATTCATAACAAAAACATTATTAAAAAGTGTTCATTCATATATAATTATTATTATAAAAATATTATAAAATATGTATTTATATTATGATCAAAAACATTTATATATATTTATTTGTATATTATCCTTCCTATAATATTATTATATATGTATTATTCATAACAAAAACGTTATTAAAAAGTGTTCATTCATATATAATTATAATTATAAAAAAACTTTAAACTATGTATTTATATTATGATCAAAAAAACCTGTCAATATTTATTTGCATATTATCGTTTCTATAATATTATTATATTTGTATTATTAATTACAAGAACATTACTAAAAAGTGTTCATTCATATATAATTATTATTATAAAAAACTTTAAAATATGTATTCATATTATGATAAAAAGAAACCTGTGAATATTTATTTGCATATTATCCATCCTATAATATTATTATATATGTATTATTAATAACAAAAACATCATTAAAAAGTGTTCATTCATATATAATTATTTTTATATAAAAATTTTAAAATATGTATTTATATTATGATAAAAAAAACCTGTCAATATTTAATTGCATATTATCCTTACTATAATATTAATATATATGTATTATTATTATTAAAAACATTATTAAAAAGTGTTCATTCATATATAATTATAATTATAAAAATATTATAAAATATTTATTTATATTATGATCAAAACATTTATATATATTTATTTGTATATTATCCTTCCTATAATATTATTATATATGTATTATTCATAACAAAAACATTATTAAAAAGTGTTCATTCATATATAATTATAATTATAAAAAAACTTTAAACTATGTATTTATATTATGATCAAAAAAACTGTCAATATTTATTTGCATATTATCGTTTCTATAATATTATTATATTTGTATTATTAATTACAAAAACATTACTAAAAAGTGTTCATTCATATATAATTATTATTATAAAAAACTTTAAAATATGTATTTATATTATGATAAAAAAAACCTGTGAATATTTATTTGCATATTATCCTTCCTATAATATTATTATATATGTATTATTAATTACAAAAACAACATTAAAAAGTGTTCATTCATATATAATTATTTTTATATAAAAATTTTAAAATAAGTATTTATATTATGATAAAAAAACCTGTCAATATTTAATTGCATATTATCCTTACTATAATATTAATATATATGTATTATTATTATTAAAAACATTATTAAAAAGTGTTCATTCATATATAATTATATTTATAAAAATATTATAAAATATGTATTTATATTATGATCAAAAACATTTATATATATTTATTTGTATATTATCCTTCCTATAATATTATTATATATGTATTATTCATAACAAAAACATTATTAAAAAGTGTTCATTCATATATAATTAAAATTATAAAAAAACTTTAAACTATGTATTTATATTATGATCAAAAAATCTGTCAATATTTATTTGCATATTATCGTTTCTATAATATTATTATATTTGTATTATTAATTACAAAAACATTACTAAAAAGTGTTTATTCATATATTAATTATGATTATAAAAATATTATAAAATATGTATTTATATTATGATCAAAAACATTTATATATATTTATTTGTATAAAATCCTTCCTATAATATTATTATATATGTATTATTAATAACAAAAACATTATTAAAAAGTGTTCATTCATATATAATAATTATTATAAAAATATTATAAAATATGTATTTATATTATGATCAAAAACATTTATATATATTTATTTGTATATTATCCTTCCTATAATATTATTATATATGTATTATTCATAACAAAAACATTATTAAAAAGTGTTCATTCATATATAATTATAATTATAAAAAAACTTTAAACTATGTATTTATATTATGATCAAAAAACCTGTCAATATTTATTTGCATATTATCGTTTCTATAATATTATTATATTTGTATTATTAATTACAAAAACATTACTAAAAATTGTTCATTCATATATAATTATTATTATAAAAAACTTTAAAATATGTATTTATATTATGATAAAAAAACCTGTGAATATTTATTTGCATATTATCCTTCCTATAATATTATTATATATTATGTATTATTAATTACAAAAACATCATTAAAAAGTGTTCATTCATATATAATTATTTTTATATAAAAATTTTAAAATATGTATTTATATTATGATAAAAAAACCTGTCAATATTTAATTGCATATTATCCTTATTATAATATTAATATATATGTATTATTATTATTAAAAACATTATTAAAAAGTGTTCATTCATATATAATTATAATTATAAAAATATTATAAAATATGTATTTATATTATGATCAAAAACATTGATATATTTATTTATTTGTATATTATCCTTCCTATAATATTATTATATATGTATTATTCATAACAAAAACATTATTAAAAAGTGTTCATTCATATATAATTATATTTATAAAAAAACTTTAAACTATGTATTTATATTATGATCAAAAAAACCTGTCAATATTTATTTGCTTATTATCGTTTCTATAATATTATTATATTTGTATTATTAATTACAAAAACATTACTAAAAAGTGTTCATTCATATATTATTATTATTATAAAAAACTTTTAAATATGTATTTATATTATGATAAAAAAAACCTGTGAATATTTATTTGCATATTATCCTTCCTATAATATTATTATATATGTATTATTAATTACAAAAACATCATTAAAAAGTGTTCATTCATATATAATTATTTTTATAAAAAAATTTTAAAATATGTATTTTTATTATCATAAAAAAACCTGTCAATATTTGATTGCGTATTATCCTTACTATAATATTAATATATATGTATTATTATTATTAAAAACATTATTAAAAAGTGTTCATTCATATATAATTATAATTATAAAAATATTATAAAATATGTATTTATATTATGATCAAAAACATTTATATATATTTATTTGTATATGATCCTTCCTATAATATTATTATATATGTATTATTAATAACAAAAACATTATTAAAAAGTGTTCATTCATATATAATTATTATTATAAAAATATTATAAAATATGTATTTATATTATGATCAAAATTATTTATATATATTTATTTGTATATTATCCTTCCTATAATATTATTATATATGTATTATTAATAACAAAAACATTATTCAAAAGTGTTCATTCATATATAATTATTATTATAAAAATATTATAAAATTTGTATTTATATTATGATCAAAAACATTTATATATATTTATTTGTATATTATCCTTCCTATAATATTATTATATATGTATTATTAATAACAAAAACATCATTAAAAAGTGTTCATTCATATATAATTATTTTTATATAAAAATTTTAAAATATGTATTTATATTATGATAAAAAAAACCTGTCAATATTTAATTGCATATTATCCTTACTATAATATTAATATATATGTATTATTATTATTAAAAACATTATTAAAAAGTGTTCATTCATATATAATTATAATTATAAAAATATTATAAAATATTTATTTATATTATGATCAAAACATTTATATATATTTATTTGTATATTATCCTTCCTATAATATTATTATATATGTATTATTCATAACAAAAACATTATTAAAAAGTGTTCATTCATATATAATTATAATTATAAAAAAACTTTAAACTATGTATTTATATTACGATCAAAAAAACTGTCAATATTTATTTGCATATTATCGTTTCTATAATATTATTATATTTGTATTATTAATTACAAAAACATTACTAAAAAGTGTTCATTCATATATAATTATTATTATAAAAAACTTTAAAATATGTATTTATATTATGATAAAAAAAACCTGTCAATATTTAATTGCATATTATCCTTACTATAATATTAATATATATGTATTATTATTATTAAAAACATTATTAAAAAGTGTTCATTCATATATAATTATAATTATAAAAATATTATAAAATATTTATTTATATTATGATCAAAACATTTATATATATTTATTTGTATATTATCCTTCCTATAATATTATTATATATGTATTATTCATAACAAAAACATTATTAAAAAGTGTTCATTCATATATAATTAAAATTATAAAAAAACTTTAAACTATGTATTTATATTATGATCAAAAAAACCTGTCAATATTTATTTGCATATTATCGTTTCTATAATATTATTATATTTGTATTATTAATTACAAAAACATTACTAAAAAGTGTTTATTCATATATTAATTATGATTATAAAAATATTATAAAATATGTATTTATATTATGATCAAAAACATTTATATATATTTATTTGTATAAAATCCTTCCTATAATATTATTATATATGTATTATTAATAACAAAAACATTATTAAAAAGTGTTCATTCATATATAATTATTATTATAAAAATATTATAAAATATGTATTTATATTATGATCAAAAACATTTATATATATTTATTTGTATATGATCCTTACTATAATTTTTTTATATATGTATTATTAATAACAAAAACATTATTAAAAAGTGTTCATTCATATATAATTATTATTATAAAAATATTATAAAATATGTATTTATATTATGATCAAAAACATTTATATATATTTATTTGTATATAATTATAATTATAAAAAAACTTTAAACTATGTATTTATATTATGATCAAAAAAACCTGTCAATATTTATTTGCATATTATCGTTTCTATAATATTATTATATTTGTATTATTAATTACAAAAACATTACACAAAAGTGTTCATTCATATATAATTATTATTATAAAAAACTTTAAAATATGTATTTATATTATGATAAAAAAAACCTGTGAATATTTATTTGCATATTATCCTTCCTATAATATTATTATATATGTATTATTAATTACAAAAACATCATTAAAAAGTGTTCATTCATATATAATTATTGTTATATAAAAATTTTAAAATATGTATTCATATTATGATAAAAAACCTGTTAATATTTAATTGCGTATTATCCTTACTATAATATTAATATATATGTATTATTATTATTAAAAACATTATTAAAAAGTGTTCATTCATATATAATCTAATATATAAAATTCTCGTGTCACAGTGTTTGTCTGCAAACTCCTCCGGAACGACTTCACCGATCGTTATGAAATTTGGTGTGTAAATTCTGTAGGTATGCGAATCGGACGTAAACTATTTCCCGTTTCGAAATTCTTAAAAGGGCTCCGCCCCAGTGGCTCTGGAGTTTCCCATGTTAACCTTATGAGAAATGGAATTAATGAATCTTAACAGATGTTTCAATTAAACAAGTTCTGTTCTATGATGTTCAATAGCATTAAAGTTACATTATAATTATAAAAATATTATAAAATATGTATTTATATTATGATCAAAAACATTTATATATATTTATTTGTATATTATCCTTCCTATAATATTATTATATATGTATTATTAATAACAAAAACATTATTAAAAAGTGTTCATTCATATATAATTATTATTATAAAAATATTATAAAATATGTATTTATATTATGATCAAAAACATTTATATATATTTATTAGTATATTATCCTTCCTATAATATTATTATATATGTATTATTAATAACAAAAACATTATTCAAAAGTGTTCATTCATATATAATTATTATTATAAAAATATTATAAAATATGTATTTATATTATGATCAAAAACATTTATATATATTTATTTGTATATTATCCTTCCTATAATATTATTATATATGTATTATTAATAACAAAAACATCATTAAAAAGTGTTCAATCATATATAATTATTTTTATATAAAAATTTTAAAATATGTATTTATATTATGATAAAAAAACCTGTCAATATTTAATTGCATATTATCCTTACTATAATATTAATATATATGTATTATTATTATTAAAAACATTATTAAAAAGTGTTCATTCATATATAATTATAATTATAAAAATATTATAAAATATGTATTTATATTATGATCAAAAACATTTATATATATTTATTTGTATATTATCCTTCCTATAATATTATTATATATGTATTATTCATAACAAAAACATTATTAAAAAGTGTTCATTCATATAAAATTATAATTATAAAAAAACTTTAAACTATGTATTTATATTATGATCAAAAAAACCTGTCAATATTTATTTGCATATTATCGATTCTATAATATTATTATATTTGTATTATTAATTACAAAAACATTACTAAAAAGTGTTCATTCATATATAATTATTATTATAAAAAACTTTAAAATATGTATTTATATTATGGTAAAAAAAAATATTTTTTTTGTATATTATCCATCCTATAATATTATTATATTTGTATTTTTAATAACAAAAACATTATTAAAAAGTGTTCATTCATATATAATTATTATTATAAAAATATTATAAAATATGTATTTATATTATGATCAAAAACATTTATATATATTTATTTGTATATTATCCTTCCTATAATATTATTATATAATGTATTATTAATTACAAAAACTTTTGTTATCTATATCTACATCCACGAACCGTGCTTTAAACAAAGAGTAAAGCTGTTGATCATATATACACATTATAATATATATCTGTATAGTCTATGGCAACGCTAACGCACACATCATACAATCAACCCTAAAACAAGGGAATATACATTTTTCCACTTTCCCATTATTTAAATGGCATTGTTGATCAAGTAACTCCTGAATCCTAATTCCATAACTCATAATCCCCCAGATTCGGGTAAACTTTCGTCTTATGAGGCGATTGAAAGAGAGGGCATATTTTTCTAGTATTCGTGGGCATATCTCATGACCACGGCCACCTTTAACTACAGGCCGTGGCCTGGTAGAATTGGCAACGTCGCAAGTGGTGATGTTTAGTGACAGATAGACGTCCTATAAGATAACATGGCAGACAGGTGACATCAGCTTATTAATTCGCACTCTATTGATTTAAATTTAACTTTATGAACATAAATTTATTAAAATATATTGAAAATAAAAGATACAGAATTGAAAACCAAAACAATATGAATTACAAATCTAGATCTGTACATTTTAAGCGGAGTCAATATTGTCATAGTCCAATAACCAATCTTTCGTAAACACACAAACACAAATAATACCGGTGGGGCACACGGAAGATTTTTCAGGTGCCGTTTGACGTCTCTAACTGCTGCGTCTGAAGAAACAGACAATTTTATAATTTTTCTATTATTAAATTAAACTGTCATTACCTAACCAAACTAACCAAATGTGCTGATAATGAAAAAATCGAATGAAGGTTTACTAATCTAAAAAATAGTTTTGTTCATAAAATAAAATTATAAATGCCTAAAATTCAACTTTATAATTTTTTAATTTCATTTGATTTAATTTTTAATTATAAAATTAAACTGTCAAACTTGCTGATATGAAAAAAAATGTTGACAATAAGTTAATGCTACCAGCGGGATTCGAGCCCGGTTCATTCGAATTATCGGCCCGACACGCTAGCCACTACACCACAGAGGCCGATGGCTCAATACTGTATCGTTGCGGTAATAGTGTTCCCTCGACTGACGTCAGCAGTTAGTGACGTCAAACGGCACCTGAGAAATCTTCCGTGTGCCGTTTCGCAAATAATACTATTAGCTGCTTCCAAACAAAACAGCTGTTTACAACACCACTTGCGAAGTTGCCACTTCGAGTTAAAGGCGGCCGTGTCATGACCCACTTACCAGAAGCCACGTTCTCATTTCTCTTTGTCTTGATCCCCAAACCCTTATTTAATCTTTTCTTCCTCTTTTGATTTTTCGTACTTATCTATGTTTTACTTCTTCATCCACGTTATTCGTTATTCCAATTAGTGATGCGCGATTGAAACAATCGAAATGTTCCTTTAATTAGGGCCTGACTTAAGGGAGGTACGATCGAGGCATTAGTTCAAAATTCCTCCGTGAACAGCGCTGTAGTAGAGAGCACTTTGGCAATGAAGGTTTAAGTTACTAATCGCAATAATAGTTCTGTTCATAAAATAAAATTATAAATGCCTCAAATTTAATTTTATTATTTTTTAATTATAAAATTAAACTATCATAACCTAACCGAATTAACCAAACTTGCTGATAATGAAATAATATAACAAAAGTTTAGTAATAGAAAAAATAATTCTTTTTTTTTATTAAATAAAACTAGAAATTTCTCAATTAAAATTGTATAATGACTTAATAATAAAATTAAACGGTACTTTCCTGTTAAAGGGAACATTCATAATAATCGATGATTTTTCCTCGATATATCGATATTAAAAAATTGAAACATATCAGCTGACAACTACGATAAATATTGTTCAGTATCAACAAACGATAATGAAATGAAACTGTTCTAAAAAAAATAACCTAACATAACTAACCAAACTTGCTGTGTAACATTCCATGTTTAACTTACCTTTTCTGTTATCAAAAGGAATTTTTAAATAGTACAGCAAGTTTGGTTGGTAATGTTAGGTTAGCTTAGAACAGTTTCATTTCTTAATCCATATAATAGACTATTTTAGCCTAAACAAGATCAGTTGTCAATATGTAATGGATCGGTAAACAAAAATATCGATATATCGAAAATATCATCGATAATAATGAATGTTCCCTTTAACAGGAAAGTACCAATTAAACTGTCATAACCGAACCAAACCAACCAAACTTGCTGATAATGAAAAACTCTTGGACACAAAGTTAATGCTACTAGCGGGTTTCGAATCCGGAACCTTCAGCACATCAGCCCGGCACACTAACCACTAGACCACCGAGACCGATGACTTCAGATCGTATTGTTACGGTAATTGCGTTCCCTCAGCTAATAAGAAGCCAACAGCTGTCATCGTAGCCTCTTCTATACCTCCCCTGAGTAAATACCCTTTAATTAAAGTCAAGTTTGTTTTTCTGATTCAGGAGAGGCAAATAATATACTCTGTTCAATAAGAAAAGGTGAAAATTGTTATCCAAATCTTATAGAAACGTTAGGCCTAACCCATCATTTTGACAAATAAATTTCGAGCTTTCAAAACTTTGGGACAGGAATTAAGAGAAACTCTACTGAACAATGTGAGAATGTGTTGGGCATATACTCTAACTGACATACAACACAAAGACATGACAGTTGAACTTGAAAAGGTGTTGTTGCTGCTATATTCAAAGCAGATTATGATTATGGCTGACCAGTTGGTAACTCAGAGTTTGTTGTGTACCTCAAAAATGGCACACATTAAATGTTTGATATAATCCCACTTTTCAAGATTCCCCTATGGAGAAAATCCTTTGGTTTAGATGGATGTCTCAAATCAAATAAATAAAATTACCAACCTTGAATTTACTTCACACAGATTATCATAGTGAGGCAACAATTTATTCTGTTCTCCATGCAGGAAAAACATGTTTGCATCATATTTTAGACATGATCACTCCAATTGAAGGAGAGCATTAAGAATGCATTAGAAGTAATCCGGTAAAACAAACTACCCAGACAGCACAGGATGTTTTAAAAATATTTTATTTTAATCTTTAAAGTATATATTTTAAAAATGCATCCTATTCCACCCCCAATGTATCCTAAAAATATTTTAATAAAATATTTTGTTTTAATATTTTATAAATATTATTAAAAAATCATTAAAAAATATATTTAAATATTTTAAATAATAATAATTTAGTATGAAAAGCATAATTATTCGTTGAGTAAATTGATTAAATAGTTCATAAAAACAAATTTCGAATAAAAAACTAGACGGACGGGGTTTGAACCGGGTACCTTTGTCTTGTGAGCCTCCTACCACAGACAATATAATACTCTAATGTTATAATACTTAATGGTTTATTCCATTGTCTGTGCTCCTACCTTACCTCTGAGCTATCTGTGTTTGTTGGTTTTGAGAGTTTTCAAGTAGTCAAAGAGTAGCCGACAGTTGCAATGGTCGCAATACTTGAAATATTTTTGATACCAGCAGTTATATATAATATGATTCTGTTAATCTGTTTAAGCATCAAGTAGATGAATTGTTTTTCTGGGAGTTGGAGAGGATACTGGTATTTGAATAAAGATTATTTAACTACATTTAGATTAATGTTATTATAATAACATTAAATAATATGTTCCCTTAAATTGTTCAAATATTAAAAATTAACTAAAACAAGTTAAAGAATATTAATTTTAAAAAATTGCATTATTATAATTGTTCTATATTAAGCAGGGGTTCCCCACTGTATCTATTATCACAACTATCATATCATCTGACTACATTTAATATAGATCCAATTTACTATAGATCCCATAACCAATCCAACAGTAGAGGCAATATGGCAAAGAGACATCACTTCCGGCATTTTTTGGCCCATTTTTAGAGGGTATGGAGACGTTTATAGGGGCACTGGAGACGTTTTAGAGGCTATATGTTGGCATTTTTGCATTTTTTTACGAGAAAAATTGAGGATCATTTTTTGGCCACCAAAACCAAAAATCCTGATCTTTGTCTAAATATCCCTATATAATTGTCAAACCTTATTCCTTACTTATTCCCCATAAATATATTTGATATTAAGCTAAAAAGCTATTTCTTATATTTATTGACCCTTACAAGTGTAAATTTAGAGTAGATATAATACCAGAATATGACCCCACTTTCGGCGTTTTAGAGGCACTTTTAGGGCACTTTTTATAGGGGAAAAATGAGAAAAAAATGGAAGAGCTTTTTTTGGCCACTTTTTTTAAAGACCCAGCTCTCGACCTATACACCCCTATATAAATTTTCTACTTTTGTTAATACTAAAAATCACGTCTGGAAATGGTGAGCTTTTTATGGCCACTTTTTTAAAGACCAGCTATATTTAGATCTCGTCCAATACAAGCCTATATAAATGTTCAAACTCCATTAAAATTTCAAATCCACATCCATTCCCATGTATATTTTCAAAATCATGTGAGGTTTGTGCGTGAACTCGGGCACGCTTATGGCTATGTGTAAACTATGCCTGACTCAAATGAATGACTGTGAGTGTAACCTAATGACCCCAATCAAAACCAATTGTCAACATTCTCTGTCTGTCTGGCGCCAGTCTGTCTGGGGCAGGTTTAGACAATTACCAAATATGTTTGATTGATTGACCTCAATTATTCAATTGTTCAATTTCAGTTTGTTCAATTTCCATTGTTAAGTTCTAAATTAATTTAGACAATTTTGTGGTATATAAGGGGGGCATTCTACGGAATCATCACTAACTCTTCCACCTGGATCTTCTTGTTTTGGTAAGTCTTTGACATCTAAGCTAGACTATTGTAATATGTTGTCGCGTGTCGGGTCATGGGATCAATTGGTGACGTAATTGATGCTTGTACTCATAGGCCTACTCTGTATTTCTTTTAACTTAGGAGTGTAGCTAATTTCCCGAGTCCATTTTTCAAAACTTAGCCGAATTGAGTCACTAAGGAACTTGTAAAAAATGTATATAAGTCTATTTTTAAACACTTAGAGTATTTTGAACCGTCACTAAGGAACTTAGAATGTATATAAGTCTATTTTAAAAAACTTAGCCAAATTCACTCATGACTTTGAGTCAAAAGTTTGCACAAGTTATTATTTAAAAACTTAGCCGAATTATACTCACTATATAATTTTGTCGAGTTCCTTTTAACATAGGTAACATAGTCTTCTCTATAACTAACACTCACTCTGTATATATGTAGACTCAGCATTCTGAATTGCTAAAAAGTATTTTTACTTAAGATTTTGGATTTAGTTTTGATTTTAAAAATTGCAATTGCCAAATTTTATTGTATGAAATTGTTTTGAATATTAAAATTTAAAATTCTGATTTAAATTATTATTTCCCATTAATTGAAATTGTCTAAAATGTAATTTCCATCATATAGAAGATGCTAACTTTGTTTTTTAGTTACATGTCAACTGTGTGCTGCTTCTCTATCCAAAAAAATAACTTATTTTGTTATTACTATTTTTAAGTGAGTCAAAATTGTGCACAAGTTATTATTTAAAAACTTAGCCAAACTTCATGCAACGGGGGACTTTGAGTTAAAAGTGTGTACAAGTTATTATTTAAAAACTTAGCCAAATTCACTCACGGGGGGGGACTTTGAGTCAAAAGTGTGCACAAGTTATTATTTAAAAACTTAGCCAAACTTCATGCACCGGGGGACTTTGAGTTAAAAGTGTGTACAAGTTATTATTTAAAAACTTAGCCAAACTTCATGCACCGGGGGACTTTGAGTCAAAAGTGTGCACAAGTTATTATTTAAAAACTTAGCCGAATTATATTCACTATATAATTTTGTCAAGTCTCCTTTAAAATAGGTAACACTCACTCTGTATATATGTAGACTCAGCAATCTGAATTGCTAAAAAGTATTTTTTATTTAAGTTTTTGGATTTAGTTTTGATTTAGAAAATTACAATTGCTAAATCTTATTGTATAAAATTGTTTTGAATATTAAAATATAAAATTCTAATTCAAATTATTATTTCTCATTAATTGAAATTGTCAAAATGTAATTTCTACTATATAGAAGATGCCAACCTATTTTTTAATTACATATATAAAAATGAAGACTACATGTCAACATTGTTTTGCATCGCTCTCCAAAAAAAGCAACCTGATTCGCCACTACAAGGTAATACATAAAATGAAGGTGAAACTGTGCAAAGTTTGTGATATAATCTGTGATAATAACATGGCTCTAAAATCTCATATATTACAAACTCATAAGACTTGTAATTTCTGTAAAAGAAATGTTGTTGGTCATTTTAAAAGACACATCAATTCTTGTAACAAATGTCCATATACAATGATTAAATTTGTTGGTGAATCGATTAAAACTGAACTTAAAAGTACTCTTCAGTCTTGTCCTCTACCGATAAAATGGACTTTAGTAAGGAGAATCAAATTTATAAAATATACAATAGATCAAAATGGAAAATTAGTTAATGAGAAAGAATGTATTGCAGATTTCAGAAGCCTTACTATCCTTACCATTGAGAAGAGAGATTTAAAGCCTCAAATTGAAAATGCACTTTTAAAGATTGACGCTTCCATGCACAAATATCAAGCGGAAGGTAGTGGATGGATATATGACCATACTAAATATTGGCAGTTGCACGTTTACAAGTATAAGCCCCTAACTCCAAAGTCATACATTCCCACACCAAAAAGTATTAAATTGACAAAAGCAGTTTTAAATATAAAGAATGTTGATAATAAATGCTTCCTTTGGTCAATTTTAGCAGCTTTACATCCAAGGAATGCTAAACATGCTAATAGAGTCTCTAACTATGCACCCTACGTAGGTAAGTTGAACATGACAAATATAAAATATCCCGTAAAAATATCTGACATAGATCAATTTGAAAGAAAGAATAATATAAGTGTTAATGTATTTGGAGTTGAAGACCAAAAATTTATATATCCATTAAAAAGAACCAAACTGAATAGTAACACTCATATAGATCTATTATTATTACAACAAGGTCGTAAATCACATTACTGTTTAATTCGTGATTTTAATAGGTTAATGCTACGGTCAACAAAAGATAACAGTAAAAAGCATTTTTGCAAGTTTTGTTTACAACATTTTTACACCAAAGATAAATTGGAGTGTCATATAACATATTGTAAAAACTTTGATGTCCAACGAGTGGAAATGTCTAAACAAGATACATTACAATTTAAAAATTATAAATATCAACTTAAAGCCCCATTTGTGATTTATGCTGATTTTGAGTGCTTTATAAACTCCAATATACATATTCCATCGGGATTTGCATTTGTCGTAGTAAAAGATTCTAAGATTATTTCTGAAGAGTTATATAGTGGCGAAAATGTTATGGATGTGTTTTTCGAAAGGTTGTTTGAGACTTATGACTTCATTAAAAATCAAATGGCAATATATATCCCCCTTGTAATGACTCCTGAGCAAGAGGCATCTTTCCAAAACTCAACACATTGTCATATTTGTGAAAAGCCTCTATATTTTGATAGGGTACGGGAACATTGTCATTCAAATGGCCAATACCGTGGAGCTGCCCACAATGATTGCAATTTAAACTATAAAGTAACAAAGAAAATACCAGTATTCTTTCATAACTTAAAAAATTACGATGGACATTTAATTATGCAACACTTGGGAAAGTTTAATCGTAAATTAAATTGCATAGCCAAAGATATGGAAAAGTACATTTCATTCTCTGTTGATGATTTAGTATTTTTAGATTCCTATAACTTTCTGTCCCTTCCATTATACAAATTAGCTTCCAATTTAAATACATTTAGATTCATAGACAATCCACTACTACAACGCAAAGGCGTATTTCCCTATGAATATATGACAGGACCAGATAAGTTTGCAGAGTCTCTACCTCCAATTGAAAAATTTTACAGTACTTTAACTAAAGAACATATCTCTCCCATCGAATATGAACATGCTAAAAATGTCTGGACCCATTTTAATATACATAATTTACAAGAATATCATGATTTATATCTTAAAACAGATGTATTGCTACTGGCTGATGTGTTTGAGACATTTAGAGACCTGTGTTTAAAGGATTACAAACTTGACCCCGTACATATGTATTCACTTCCAGGACTAACATGGGAAGCTTGTCTTAGAATGACTGGTATAAAATTACAATTATTTCAAGATATTGACATGCATTTGTTCATAGAAAGTGCAATCAGAGGAGGAGTCAGTATGATTTCTACACGTTACGCTAAAGCCAATAATAGATATATGGGCAAACATTATGATCCCAATCAAGAAAGTGTGTATTTAATATATTTAGATTGTAACTCGCTATACTCCACAGCTATGTGTGAGACACTACCCGTGGATGGATTTCGTTGGACGAATGAGATAGACTACAAAATATACAAAAACAATCAAAATGATGAGTTTGGATATATCTTAGAAGTTGATTTAAAATACGATAAAAGCTTACATGATTTACATAATGACTATCCATTAGCACCTGAGAAAATGAATGGCAAATTAATATCTAATTTAAATGACAAAACTAAATATATTTTACATTATAAAGCATTACAAAAATATGAGGAATTAGGTTTGGTTGCTACAAAATACTATAGAATTTTAAAATTTAGACAATCAAAATGGCTTGCACCCTATATTAATTTTAATATTGAAAAACGCAAATGTGCTAAAAATGATTTTGAAAAAGACTTTTACAAATTGTTAAATAATAGTCTCTTTGGTCGAACAATTATGAACCAACGCAAGTTTCGTGATATATATCTCAAGGATGAGTCACTATTAACAAAATATGTCACTAATCCAAGGTTTGACTGTAGCAAAAAGTTCGATAACAATTTACATGCTATACATTTAAATAAATTAGTTGTAAAGTTTAATAAGCCGATATATTTGGGAATGACCATTTTGGATATTAGTAAAGTAATAATGTATGATTTCCACTATAATTATATGTCAAAATTTAAGAACAAAAGATTTCTTATGACTGATACAGATTCTTTAATGTATTCTATAGTTACAGAGGACTTTTACAAGGAAATAGAAAGTGACTTGCACTATTTTGATACCTCTGGATATAGTAAAGACCATTTCTTATACTCTGATAAAAATAAAAAAGTCACAGGCAAGTTCAAAGACGAATTAGATGGTCATATTATGTATGAATATTGTGGTTTAAGACCAAAGTTATATTCTTATATTCCTCTAAAATGGTTATATGAAGAAGACAAGCAAGCTTTAGAGGTGAAGAAAGCTAAAGGAGCTGATGGTGCTACAGTTAAACATCTCCTTAGACATCAACATTATTTGAACTGTCTTGCAACTGGGCAAGATTACTATGAGAATGTGACAAGAATTAAATCTACAAATCATCATCTTCAAACCTTAACCATGAACAAGAAAGTACTATCGTTTGACGATGACAAGAGGTTTATTCTAGAAGATGGCATCAATACGCTTGCGCTTGGTCACTATAAAATTGATCAAACATAAATCTATATTTGCCATTATTCTTTGACCTTTCTTTGTCTATTACAAAAAAGCCATATTTAGTTTTATCCCAGCATTGGTGGCAGAGATTTCTAAATTGGTTAAATGAAAAGTCATTACCAACATGATTGTTATATACATGTTTTAAATTTAAATCATCTTGTTTAAATAATATTAGGAAATTTACATTATCACGTAAATGTTTGTGTACTTTGCTGTAAGATTGACACAAGTAAAAACAGTTAATATTTTTATGTCGACCCATTGAAAAAAATTGTGTAATATTTTGACTATTTATGTCATCAAATACAACAACTGACTGTGATTTTACATCATTTGGTGTGATTTCACAGTCAGTACACGTGTGTAATTTCACTTCGTCACACAAACTAAATATTTCAATTATTTTTTTATATTTTTCTTGTTCTAAAGATTTAGATATTAAATATAAGTTTGTAAATTTTAATCCTTCCTTTCTTACAATTAAATTGTAAATTACAACCGTCTTCCCATTTCCACTTGGACCACAAATAACACATCGAATATTGGTAGGAAATAGACCCAACTTCTTTGGTATATTTTCCTTAGTATGTACTATTTTAAATTTATGTTTTTGTTGAATAAAAGACATTTTTTATATAATAAAAATGGTGAAAAATGATAATAAGAAAACATGTAAAAAAGGCAAAGGTTTATTCTTAAAGCCTTACAGGGGTCGAGGGCTATTGAATACTCTTATAAATAATCTTCCATTTCCACTTCACATACCATCATATCGGTACTGTGGACCTGGAACGAATATACGTCAAAATCTAGCCAAAAATGTACCTCCAAAAAATAAGCTAGACTCTTATTGTAAAGAGCATGACATATTCTACATGAATAATCCCGATACCGCTGCTCGGAACAAAGCAGACATGAGATTAGCAGACTTAGCTTGGACTAGAGTAACGGCGAATGACGCAAATCTTGCTGAAAGAGCTGCAGCTTATGCGGTGACAAATTTGATGAAGGCAAAAGCAAAAATGGGAATGGGATTAAAATTTAATAAAAAAGATGGACAACTACCAGCTGTTAGAGGCCGCAAAAGACGTGCCTCACTTCCGGGGGGTGTACCTAAAAAACGAGCTAAAAAATCTAACACCAAAAGTAAAAGAGTGCGGAATAGTTAATTTAGACAGTTCATCTGGCACACATTGGACAGCATATCGTAAAAATAAAGATATTGTAATTTATTTTGACCCATTTGGAATCCAACCTCCAAAAGAAGTAATTAAATATTTTGAGGGACATAAAATATTCTATACAACCGATCAAATACAAGATTTAAATAGTTCTATTTGTGGAATTTTATGTTTATCATTCATAAAAAATTTTTGTTTATAAAAATGGATTCATTTACTATAACATTTTCGGGTACAGAGCCAGAGCTAAAGTCAGTGTTCTTTCCTCTCATAGAATTAAATGATGATTATGTAATTGGATTAGTTGATTTTCAAAGTTATAATTCTATATTTAATGTGAAAAAACCTCTAAATACTTTAACATATTACAAAGTAGAGAAAAAAACATTACCAAAGGGAGAGATCTTAGTTGATGATTTAAACCAGTTATTAGATGGTAAACTTAAAGTTATAATACATAAAAATGGAGAAGCATTAATTAATACTAAAGTCAAACTTTTATTCAAAGGGCTTATTCCAAAATTAAATAAACTTAAAGGCAACAAATTAACCATTGGAGAAGGTGATGATGTTTTCTATTATGACCACAAAGCTCCAGTTACAATAGAAATTTCTGAAGGAACATATGAGGTGGTTGAGCTTGCAAAGGAAATTCAAAAGCAAATCCCAGACTTTTTCCTTACAGCTAATAATAAAACTATGAAAGCGACATTACTTTCTAGCCACGTGTTTGATTTTACAAAACCATGTTTAGGGTCTGTTTTATTGGGATTTAAAGGTGTTTCTACTCCTGGTGTTCAGTTTGAATCTACAAATAAAATAAACATTAATAATGTAAATGTGATTAGAGTAAAATGTAATATTGCAAACGGGTCCTATTTAAACGGAAACAAATCACACACCATACATAGCTTTTATCCAGAAGCTCCTCCTGGCTACAAAATTATTGAAGTTCCAAGAAATATTATATATTTTCCTGTAAATAAGAGAAGTTTAGATGTTGTCAGTATTACATTTGCCGATCAGCATGACAAGGCAATTGACTTTAATGGAGAAGAAACTACAATTACTTGTCATATAAAAAAGATATGAGAATTTATAAGAATTTATCTATAAGTGTACAAAATGCTAGGTTCCTACGATCAATAGGACTAAAGTTAAAATTTTCTATTAATAAAAATGGAAGATTTTCTAGACGTTACAGGGAAATCCCAATTCGACGATAGTGTGGTTAAAATTACAAATCACTCCTATGTTCCCCACAACACTTTAGCAATAAATAATTCCGATGAAATTCGAATATGTATTAATAATCAAGATTTGCTAACTCTCCCGTGTAGGAGTTATCTGTATATTAAGGGAGAAATTGAAAATCATGATAAAGGTCATTTTATAAATAATGCATTTGCATTCTTATTTGATGAAATTAGATATGAAGTCGCAGGTAAAGAAATAGACATTGTAAGAAACCCAGGAATTTCTAGTCTTATGAAAATATTGAGCTCTTACAATAAAACTACTAAATTGTCAAATGTGGCATTTGATTCTGACACGAATTTAAAAGAGTTCCATAAAAGTGGCAAGTTTAGTACTTGTTTGCCATTAGAACTGTTAATGGGTGTATTTGAGGATTTTAATAAGGTATTAGTAAATGTCAAACAAGAATTGGTGTTAAAAAGATCCAAAAATGATTTGAATTGTATATTAACAACCACTAGTGCTCCAGCCAGTGGTACTGCTGATATGATTCCTAAAATTACACTTAACTCAATTCAATGGGTGATGCCACATGTAATACCATCAGATGGGGAGAAGTTACAATTACAAAAGATGTTACTACAAAATAAAAATTTGCAAATTGCATTTAGAAGCTTAGAGTTGCATGAACTTCCATCATATCCCAATACTACAAGACATACATGGTCAGTAAAGACATCTTCAAGTTTGGAGAAGCCTAGGTATATTATATTTGGTTTCCAAACAGCTAGGGATAATAGTGCACGAAAAAGAACTGATGAATTTGATCACTGTAAGTTAAAAAATCTCAAAGTATTTCTAAACTCTGAATATTATCCTTATAGTGATTTAAATCTCGACTTTGAAAATGGAGATGTCTCTAAAGCTTATGAGATGTTTATGAGGTTTAGAGAGACTTACTATAATACTATCCCAGATCCTATGATTAGTAGGGCTGAGTTTATGAAGAAATATCCACTAATTGTAATAGACTGTTCTAGACAGAACGAAACAGTGAAGGAAGGAATTGTTGATATTAAATTAGAGATTGAAACTGCAGAAAATGTACCAGCAAATACATCTGCATATTGTTTAATAATACATGATAAAGTGTTTGAGTACAATCCTTTGTCAAATGAGATAAATAAAATGTAAATAAAAGATGAAAAACATTCAACAAGAATTGGTTGACTCTGCAAATCAAATACGAGAGAAATATAGAGCTTTAAAACGTGGCAAGTTTCTAGAGGCTGAAGAGAGGTTTCAAACATTCCAACCTTTAATAGAGCCATTACAAGAATTAAAAAAAATCGCCAAAACAGAGAGGCCTCGAATGGAGATTCTCCCAATGACTCCATCTAGAATACCAATAATACCAAGATTACAACCATTACAGCAATCCACCCCACAGAAATTAGATTTTGGTCTTTTAGCATCAGACTATTTAGGAAATTACCTCAGTAAAAGTAGTATGACAGACACTACATATGGTATTAGACGAGAAGCAAATAAATTTTTTATTGGAAATAAGGAAGTTGACATTGCCAATGATGATGTTACAATTGCAAATAAAACCTACAAGGGGACAAAAGGTTTGTGGCAATTGTTAACTTTAAAAGAACCTGAGGATTATACTCCGGCTGATTTGCAAAATTATAAAGAAATTTTGGAAGCTACAAATGGACATTTAAAGAGTTACAAAGATGGTGCACCAATTTCAAGTAATAGACATACTAAATATCTTAATATAATTAAACCTCTATTTAAGTCTGTTGGTGAAGGTTTGAGACAAGTGACTGGTAATAAAATAGACTATATTTATTGGGATGATCCTAATGAGCTTGTAGATAGGTTAAGACTTCTTTGGCTAAGTCGCCAAGCCGGTAACTCAGGAGTGGATAATGAAATAGATTCCATTATTGAGGAATTGAGAGAAAGTGGAATTATTTACTAAATAAAAATATGTTTATAGATAAATTTTATCGTTTATATAATCCATATAATAAGCCTGCAGAACCCAGGGCTAGTAGTGAACCTACTTTAAATTTACAAGACGATAGTTGGAATGGTTTAAACCGTAAAATTGGTAACGTTAAAGATGGGGAGTTTGTAGATGATGTATCAACTTTGGGACAGACATTAACTAGAAAAGGTGATGTCTTCTTACAAGGTAGAACTAAATATGAGTTTTTAGAATCTAAGAATAAAAATTGGAATGCTAAAAAACAGAAAATTACTAATGTGGAAAAGGGTGAAAGTTTAGATGATGTGCCCACTTTACAACAGACTTTAATACGAACAGATGGTGGTACATTTGTACAAGACAATAATAATTATGAATTTTTAGAATCAGAGAATGGTATTTGGAATGCTAAGAAACGGAAAATTACTAATGTAGAAAAGGGCGAAAGTTTAGATGATGTGCCCACTTTACAACAGACTTTAATACGAAAAGAAGATGGTAAATTTGTACAAGACGATAATAATTATGAATTTTTAGAATCAGAGAATGGTGTTTGGAATGCAAAGAAACAGAAAATTAGTAATTTGATGGAAGGTACAGATAGTAAAGATGCTGTGAATGTTTCACAAGTTCCAAAAATGGAAGCAGGCTATTGGAGTTTTAATAGTAAAAGGTTAGTACGTGTTAAACCTGCCATTGATGACACTGACTGTGTTATAAAAGAACAGACTATAACTTTTGATAAAAAAGAAAAATGTTGGGATGCCAAAAAACAATTTATAAGAAATCTACCAGAGGGGGAACATTTGGATGATATTTGTCTAATGTCACAATCTATGCATTACGATGGATCAAAATTTGTATATGGAGAAAACAATTTTAATTTGATGGAATATAATCCTGATTTATTAGTTGCTGACCCCACATCTTTGAGTGGATTTAAGTATATAGATAATAGACCATATATACCAGAAAACTATGTATTTAAAAGAATGGAAGATAATCTATTGATTGGGGCTAATGGTGATGTATTTAGAGTTACAGGAAAGGATGATGTTATAAAAAATGAATGAAATTGCATACGAGCTTCATAAGCCTGCAAGAAAGAATTTCATTAGAAGGTCTTTTAAAGTATTGGGTATAAACGAAACCATACAAATAGATTTAGTTGATATGCAAAACTATGCTAGAGAAAATTCTGGCAATAAATATATTTTAACTTTAATAGATACATTTTCTAAAAAAGCTTATGCTGCTCCACTAAAGAATAAGACAGGGTTAGTGGTTACAGAAGCCATTAAAACCATTCTACCAAAGGGGGTTAAAAACATTCAATCTGACAATGGAAAAGAATTTTTTAATCAATATTTTAGCAAACTAATGAAAAAATTAAATATTAATCACTATCACACATTTTCTACAACTAAGGCTGCAATTGTGGAGAGGTTTCAGAGAACTTTAAAGAATTGGTTATATAGAGAATTTAGTGCTCAGGGGAGTTATAAATGGTTGGATTTACTTCCAAAGTTAATTCGAAAATATAATAATAAAGTGCATAGATCTATAGGAATGAAGCCTAACCAAGTGAATGTTAAGAATAGTAAATATGTGCATGAGAGGTTGACTTCTAAAGTAGTGCAAGTTAAAAAGCCAAGATATAAGGTAGGTGATAGCGTAAGGATTTCCAAGTATAAACATGTTTTTAGTAAAGGTTATACTCCAAATTGGACAGGGGAACTATTTACAATAGCAGAAGTTAAGAATACAAAGCCTGTGACTTATATCTTGAAAGATGAAAATGGCAATATAATCAGGGGAGGCTTCTATACAGAGGAGTTGTTAAAGACCAAGTATAAGGACATGTATTTGGTAGAGAAGGTAATTAGGAGAAAGGGTGATTCATTGTATGTCAAATGGCTTGGGTTCCCAAGTAGCCAGAACTCATGGATTTCCACTAAGGATGTCCAAGGGAGCACGTCATAAGCCGGGAGCATGCCCGAGTTCACGCACAAACCTCACATGATTTTGAAAATATACATGGGAATGGATGTGGATTTGAAATTTTAATGGAGTTTGAACATTTATATAGGCTTGTATTGGACGAGATCTAAATATAGCTGGTCTTTAAAAAAGTGGCCATAAAAAGCTCACCATTTCCAGACGTGATTTTTAGTATTAACAAAAGTAGAAAATTTATATAGGGGTGTATAGGTCGAGAGCTGGGTCTTTAAAAAAAGTGGCCAAAAAAAGCTCTTCCATTTTTTTCTCATTTTTCCCCTATAAAAAGTGCCCTAAAAGTGCCTCTAAAACGCCGAAAGTGGGGTCATATTCTGGTATTATATCTACTTCCAACAGAGACATGACCAACCAATTCTTATGATCCCATGGACCATTTCCCAACGTTGGGGGTTGGGCCAACAATAACAATGTGTGCTACTTGGGCGGACATCCGGTATGTTAAAAGTTCACTTTTATAAGATAGTCTAAACATTTTGTTTAACTGTTTGGAAAAAAGGAATTATTTTTGAGTGATTTTAAGACAATTTTAATATACATGCCATTTTTAGTATAGGCTACTTCAATTATTTAAAAGAGTCTTTTAGTCATGGCCCAAAAACAATTCTTCAAGGAACAAGAAATTTGTTGTCAAAATATATTTTTGAAATGTGTGGGAAATATATTTTACCCAGCTCGGTTGAAACAAATGACCAAAATATATTTTTAAAACTTAAAAACAGGCTATTTATAAAATATTTCTATAATATTCTTTATAAAGGGTGTTAAAAAGTGTTTTTAAAAATATTTTACAGTTACAATTCTCTACAAATATTTTTAAAAGCTATTTTTTATGGTAAATAAAATATTTTAAAAATATCTTTTACATAAAAAACTAAATTATTTTGTCTTGATATATTAAAAATATTTTGTAAATATATTCAACCGAAAAATAGAATATATTTACAAAATATATTTTTAAGACCATTAAAAAATCGTTTTAAAATATTTTAAATTTATTATGTTAAAATATTATTAAAAAATTAAATAAACGGTATCAGCATTCTGACACATACTTTCTCCCATAAGTTTGTCAACAACCTTTATCATGCGTAAGCGGTGAGATTAAATAAACGGAAATGGAATTTGTACAATTTTCTTCAGAATTTAAAGGACTATAACATACTAAATTTTTATCAAAATCGTTCGAGCCAATTTTGGGAAAATCTGATTTACCGTTATTTTATGGGGTTTTTTATGGGAAAATAACATAATTTACAATAACTTTTGAACCGTAATTTTTACAGAGATAAGATTTGTACCATTTTGTTCAGAATATAAAGGACTATAACATACTAAATTTTTATCAAAATCGTTCGAACCATTTTAGGGAAAATCCTATTTTTCCGTTATTTTATGGGGTTTTATGGGAAAATCTCCATTAAAAATCAAAATTTCTAAAAAATAAAAATGAAACTTTCAAAATTGTAAGAACTATAACATACTATGTTAAATCAAAACCGGATTTTTGTCTAAAATTCCATTGTTTGTTATTTTATGGGGTTTTTATGGGAAAATAACATAATTTACTATAACTTTTGAACCGTAATTTTTACAGAAATGGGATTTGTACCATTTTGTTCAGAATTTAAAGGGCTACAACATACTAAATTCTTATCAAAATCGTTCGAGCCATTTTTGAGAAAATCCCCATTAAAAATCAAAATTTCAAAAAAATGAAAAAAACGCCTGGAGATACCATGGATTAGAACCTACATACCAAATTTTATTGAAATCGGACCACAGGTGTAGTCTCTAGCTCTGTACACATCCAGACACACAGACACACAGACACACACACACATACACGCCATCCCTATACTTGTGTGGACATGGGTTATTAACCAAACTGTGTGGACATCAAGGCACACGGCTGAAAAAAATATCCTAGGTTCTTTCTAACCTCAAATTGAAGATTAATTATAGAACACTCCTTGTTTATTGGTCTAAATGTAGTAAAAAAAATCATAAAAATTGTGTGGACGTCCCCACAGTTAATGCACGAGTTGGTCATGTCCCCACAAGTAATGTAAAAGGTAGTACACATGTCCACACAGATAATGCAAATGTTGACACAATCGAGTGTTTTTTCGCTTAAAGGTGTTAATGTCCACACAGTTTGGGAATTTCACTGGTTGCATTTTGACAGTATATTTAGGTTATGTCTCCACTCTTCCTTATAAACAAATCGTTGTATATTAATCACATCCGAATTGCTATGTAGCATATGAAATAACAATATTCATGTATTAATTAATTGTAAAAAATATTTAATAAGTAAGAAATACAGTTTCTCGTCAGATTAAAATATTAGGCCAAAATACCAATGTCTTCATAAAGATATTGCTGGAGAACTATCGACATTTTTTCAGTGATACAATCGATTTGGTTCCATATTACTAATATAATTTAATATTATAAATTAATATTGTATAATTTGATATAAATATTTTATAGTATTAATTTCATATTAAAATTTTACAATATTGATTTATTAATTAATATTAATTGAATATTTTTGATATTAATAATATATAAATTAAATACTTTACTGTATTTGGTTTTGACTTAAACTATGACAACAACTAACTTTGTCTCTGAACAGAAAGCCCTTTCAGATGAGGTACTCAATTCAGTTTCAAATTTGACTATTTTATAGCTTGACTTTGTTGAACTGTAGCTTTAGTTAGCGCCTATAATCGACGATAGTGTAAATGGATTAATGCAGGTAGGAAAAGGATGGTTCTGTACAGTAATCAGCGACCGATAGTACAAAGAAATATTATCATATGAATCACGTCTCCCCCTTTATATATGATACATTACTTGTACTTGTAGTTAGTTAGCGTCCATAATCAACGGCAGTACAAAAGGTTTTATGAGAAGAAATAAAGCATATTCCCGTATTAAAATTACTGGTGGACGTAAGGAAAATGTACTATATATTTTAATTAATGACTAACTGTCGGTACGGCACTTAAATTGCTACCTACAAGTCAACCCAACACTTCGGTCATCTAGATGGTGGCGTTTTGTTTGGGTAGCATCTTGACAACAACCCCTTACTATTAGAGGAGAGTTAAACATTTTGTCTTCTTAGTTTTTTAATTGTAATTCACTTTATTATTGAATTCTTTCTATTTTTTTCGAATGAATTATGTCCGTACGAATGAATTTTAGGAAAACGGAATCTATCGGGAAAATGCAGCCGTTCGGTTCTAAAGAAACTGTTAGGATGATGTAGATGTCGAAACGCTTTGTCAACCAGGGCCGTTCCTAGGGTTGTCAGCGCCCGGGGAAAATGTAGTCGCGGTGCCCCCTCCCCCCCAGTACTAGTCGCATTCGCATATGTTAGCTTCATACTACATTACGTTTACATTTTTTGTTACAAATTATTGTTAACTACAGCCTCATTTTTCAGATTCGTATTTATTAACGCCTTAATCTGATAACCTTTACGATTCATGCAAACCTACAAGACCACAAACAAAATTTGCTGCGGCACCTGGGTCAACTTGCCCCGGTTGCCCCCCCCCCCCTTCGGACGGCCCTGTGTCAAGCTGTGGTTCATAATTGTTGATTAAGCTCTTTTTTATGTCACAGGTAAGACAACAACGTTAGATAAACATTAAACCTTATAAATGTTAATTTAACAAGATTCATTGCCCATAAGGATTAAATTTTCATTAAATTTATTATATTTCTATTGTAGAATGGTTTATTTCACCTTCCCAATATTTATGTTGTGATATCATGTCGTGGCTCCTAGATCACCAGATTTTAGCGTGTGTAAATTTCTTCTGTGAGGCGTTCCTAAACTTAGCATATACACTCACAAACCCCGTAATTAAGGACGCAATTAACCAGTAAGTAAAGACAATTATGATGGCCATTTAATTAATGATGGGAATTGTAATGGAAGAATGTAATATGACAGGGATAAAAACTGTACTGACTAATTTTGTCACAACTGAAATCTAACTTAGTGCATTTAATCAATCAGACAAAGACCGAAAACTCGTTCAATCTCGTGGGTTCGTGCACACTATCCTGTTGCGTTGTGCGGTTGTTTAGAATCTACTAGAAATGTTTGATGTTGATAAGTTTATCGAAAGTTTTCACGGCCAGCTATCACTGTGGGACAAACAGGCATAATAATATTCTGATAGCATAGAATACTATTCCCAAAATGCGTGTTTATTTTTGTTATCTGAGGCCTCATGATCTGAAGAAGTTCATCGAATGACTGGACTGACATAGGTACGACAGTATAAAAAAAAACGTTGTCTCATGTTTCCTGATGTTTTGTAAAACGTACGAAAACGTTCACCTGCATCACGTTCACGACAAAAAGGATGAATCGAATGACTTCTGTTATTTGTTCTTAGTAAACCACTTGCTTCCATTACACACACAAGTTTTATCAATAATATAAAAGGATTACCTCATCCAACCACAGTTGCTGGTATGACGACTAGTTTCGTTCCTTAGAACTTCGTCAGGTCATTGTATGCAACCACATAATCACTGTATTAACATTGTAGTATGTCAAAAGATTCTTTAAAACACTGTCAAAATAACAATAGTCAAAACTAGTCATGTTGATCAAATTAAAAAAAAGCGATAAAACTGGTTAAAACTGTAAAGTCTGGCCAGCACTGTCTATTCATTTGCAAATTGTTGCAAATGGATCTTGCAAATTGTTTTTTTACTTACTAATTACTATAGGTATTGAATATGTAACATTTAAATGTGATAATGATTTATTATATCACACACCCATTATATTTATTATGAATGAATGAATTATGTATTTATTCCGACAAAGTATTTACAAAAATTGTACATAAATATTTAATGGAGAAGAAAAACATAAATGTGAAATGAACTGAATAAATTAAATTAACCTTTTAATCTAATTCTATTTGATCAAATACAAAAAATAAATAAATGAAAGAAGATGGGTGAAAATGTGAGCTAAATGGAATCACAAGAAAAAATAGTAAAATAAATAACTATGAAAAAAATATTAGGTGGCATAAAAAGTTATAAACATTTTATTTATATAAATAAATATATATAAATGATAATTATTCTATGTTTAACCAAACGGTAATGGGGATTATTTAAATAGTTGATTGGGTTATTCATTTATTATGAAAAGTTGTACAAGGAGTATTCTATATCAGGAGATTGGGAAGCCAAACACTCAAGTCCCATTGCTAGTAGCCGCCAGCAGCTTTCCTTGTTCACCAAAAAGTCTGTAGGAGCGCCAGTAGTCAGACATCACTAAGTCCACACAGTTAATGTATTTCCTGTGAAAATTGTGTGGACGTGTGTGATGTCCACATAAGCGACCAGGTCCACACAGTCTGGTCACATTCACACTCATGTCCCCACAGCTTATGCAGCACGAAAGCACACAGACACACACACACACAGACACACACACACACAGACATCACTTCGAAAACCACTTTTTTGGGTCCAGGGGGACCCAAAACGAATATATCCACTCAAAACTCAAACTCGAAAATTTTGACGAAAACAATACTTTCTCCATATACTATGGTATAGGGGGAGAAAGTAAAAAATATATTTAAAAAATAATATTAAAATATATAAAATATTTTTAAGATGGATATATATTTTAAAAATATTTATAAAATATCTTTGTGCTGTCTGGGTAGGAGCAGACATGTATGTGAACATTGACTAGACAATTGGAGATATTACAAATCAATTTTTGACAAGTAGTTTTATAATAACTCTAAGAAAGTTACTCATAAGTTTTCCACAAAGTTTTCCTCAACGTTATGTTTTATACTGAGGCTCATTGAGCCGCACGGGTTCCCTAAATTATATTTAATATATAGTATTTAGACTCATCACACCAGGCCAATATTCTCAAGGTATGTTGATGTTGGGTAGGAACAACGCCGTGGTGTAAAAAATGGTTTAATTGAAAATAAATCTATTTTTTGTTCACCACAGTATACATTTATGGCTCGGGTTCATGCGAGCGCCAGTCTTACAGCCCCAAACACTGGAGAACTCGGGGGAGTTAGAGAGACTGCCGAGCACTCGGAACTTGTTGGGGCTATGAGAATCCGTAAGACTCATCGCCTCAAACTGCGGCGTCGTCTCCTCACACCACACCTGAGACAACCAACATTATGGTTACGAGGCTGATTATGGTAAACTGAGATTATTAATGAAATTTTAATGTGTTGAAGTTACGAGATATCATGAAAAGTCACAGGACAGGCTTTTCTTCAAGGCCACAGAATTTTTAATTCTTGTAAAAATTTTACACGGTGTTTACAATGGAAATGTTTTAAAACTATTTACAAGTTTTAAAAGTAGCCTATATAGCCTACACATCAATAGGCACTGAACGAATTCATCTCAAAGGTTGACAAAAATATAAAATAGGATTATGCAATCTTTAAGCTAGAAAATTATGTATACCATATATTTTTGAAACTAATTTGTGTATTTAAACATTTTTGAAATCAATTTTTACAAAGTTTTACTGAAACTAGTTTGGACCCACCAGCTTTGGGGAACATAGCTTCAAACCCAACACCTTTTTTCAAATGTATAAGTTAGTGTGTAGGCTATAGTAGAACTGAGGCCAAATGTATATAGCATTACTCATTGCTCAATTTGTAAACTAGCGGATTGCAAATAAATTTTTGTTTAAAAAAAACATTCATGTTGAAGTTAACCACCTTGTACATGCTTCACTGAAAATATAATTTTTCTATTTTACTCAGTTTATCTACATAATAGGTGTTATTTGTATATTTATACATGCCAGAAGCAATTTTTATCTGAAATTACATTAGCAAAAGCCAGGAAGAGCAGCTGCTCATGAGAGTAGTGCTGAAGTCCAGGTAAGTAAGGCTCTTGTCCATTACGAGCCGTGTACAGTCTGTATCCTTGGATAGCCTCGCGGATTCCCCCGTTGTCAGCGATGTTTTCAGCCAGGGTAAGTGTTCCATTCACCTATGGTAAAATAGTTAGGCTACTTTGTGTTCGATTTAAATACAAAAGTAGGTCTAAGTATTTCAGAGAGGGTTTATGATAGTCATCTATAATTTTTTACTCAACATTTGGAAACGTATACAAGATAATACAACTGCTAGTTGCTGATTGAGAAATTTATAAGGTCTATTTTAAAGATATTTTATCAAAGGAAGATCAGGCTATTTATAATAGGTATGTAGTAGGGCCCACTTGCAAAATATACAATTTTATTTTAATTTGTGTATTGCACAGCTATCATATCCTCCTCTACTACAAGACCACAGCGAGACAAAAGTGTTTATAACACCGAACAGCTGTTGCACTAATTTTATATTGAAGCGTATAGGCAATGTTGATGTTTACACTTTTGTTATTGCTATTATCACCATGGCAATAGGCATGATGTTGCGACAGCGAAGTTGCCAATTGCCATTACCACACAACAACGCATCAGCCTTGTGTAGAGGAGGCTATGCAGCTAGTGTTTTTTCATTTTTCTGTAAATTATGGATTTAGAATATATTTACGCTCAGATTATTGAGTAGTATTTTACTATCTGGCAGCCATTCAGTGCATCCCATCACTCTAAAATAACATTGCTAATATGTGCCTGATTATCACTATGAACCATAAACTTATATTTCTGATGGATGATCTTCATCAATCATTTGTGTGTTGATCATAATGCATCCATAAATAATATAAGTGATTGATATTGTCGTATCATCACTCCACTCACAATTCATGAGGTTTATCATAGAACAATGTATTCCATATAGAGTAGCGTTTGACCTTGAGCTGATCAGAGTTGTGGAAGGAAAACTTGCTGTACTGGTCCACAAAACACTCCGCCTTCTGACTGTAGATGTCCGAGACTTTACTGTCCCACCAGGACGCTTTCTGCCCAGTCTCGTCATAGTCTTTCCCTAAACATCAAAAGATTCATTACATAGTTAAGGGACATTTTTAAGGAGAGTTTGATGTTATGAGCTCTGATTTTCATTAGATAATCACTAATCAGGTACATTGGTATTATACGGAGGCCACATATTTTACAGCGCTGCGGTGGTTATGTTAGGTTGTGTTATCATAAATATGTTTGTAGGACTTCCCTAGTTTTGTTATGAACCGAACCATACCAGATGAGTCATACTTTCATCTATGTATCAGGGTGGCATTTGCATAATACCAAAGTACCTACCAATAATAAAATAAAACCATTGTCAAACTGACTTAAAATTATGTTAAAACTATGTAAACCAACACACATCTTCTCCCTCAATTAAACCCTATGTTTTTGCTAATATGAAGTTGTGATTCTAGGACCTTGTCAGAGGGGGGCTACCAGATGGTTTATGGGGTGTGGAATGAGAGGGGGTTCCAGAAAATTGGTGTTTTTAAAGCTCTTTCTAGTCATTTTTAACATATACACCTGTGAACAAATACTTCCCTTCCTTATAGTTAAAAATGCTGCCAGTGACAGTGAAATATTCTAATGTTTTGTGTATATAGTTGTAAATTTTTGTGTTTCCTGTGCCAGTTTTGACTCTTTCCCATTCAGGTAAGCCTGCTATCCTCTCAAAAATTCCTATATAAATGTCTCATTTTGTCTTAAAGGATTTTTAGGTGAATATAGCAAATTGAAAGTTATACCTTCAATATCAAAACCGTGGGTTAGCTCATGTCCAAGAATGCTTCCAATCGCTCCATAGTTCAGGGACCTGCAATAGTGCAATGATGATAATTGTTTGGCAAACATTTATAGAAGACCACCCTTTCGTAATGACCACTATGACTATTATTTGTGTATATATCCTTCCCTTAAATTTTACATAACATTTAATCCTCATAACGGAATGCTACTATCAATTATTATTTAGTTCTTTTTCAAAAATGATAACTCTTTAATCTAAAAGAAATTTTAGTTACCATTGCCGTTATACTCATACTCACAATTCCTATTAAGTAGCGAATATAATTGAATATTAATTCAAAGATTAGTACAATATATTCTTTTTTTGGAATCTTTTTTTTTTCAAAACATAACATCTTAAAAATTTTTATTTTGGCAAAAATGTGACATTATGTTCTCTGCTGAATTGTGCTGAAATAACTTTTACCTCATCACTAAAGGATTTATTCAATAAAACCATTTCTGTACCGTAATACAAACCATATAAGATGGATTAATATAATTAGTTTATCTTAATGTACAAACTATCAGCTATTGCCATTGACTTTGGATGAGAATAGACTTAAATACCCTCCTTCTGTAAAATCTGAAGCTTTGGTGGGCGCTTCATGTTCATTATTGCGTTCAACAAATAAAAAGATATATATGATTTTATTCAGGCCCGGTCTGGCTCCATTGGAGGCCCTCGGCTAGATGTTGATTTGAGGCCCCCAGCCAGAAATAAAACAAGGACCATGGGGTGCTCTCACGGCAACAATTAGTTAGCATATATGTTTGCTGCATGCCGCAGGTTCATAAAAGGGGCCTAATGTGGTTTTAAATGATTAAAAGTTTTTGATAATTTTGATTAAATTAATAATTGCTAAATTTCCATAAATTAAAATCTTTGTATTTATAAATTTAATTCCAAGGTATCAATCAATTTAAATTTGATATACAATTTGCTCGTATTTCTATTCACCTCTACAGCTGTCATAAAATTTAAAGGCCTATTCTTAAAATTGTTTTAAGTCTTCAATTTAAAAATAAGACCAAAACCTAGTTCTTGGAGTTTTTGCCATACATGGTAAAAAAGCATATCACGTACCACTTTTGAATTTTGACTACATCTATGAATGGACCACATTTACTGTTTATCACACACTTTACTCCATAGTTGTACTTCAGCAACAAAGACAAACAGAAATAATCAAAAGTATTTTAATTTAAACGTTGTAAGGCTTACAAAAAACTTCTAAAGATTTCCGCCTGCCTGTTTGCGACTTCTCGTTGTTAGAAGAATCGGAACTGAAACCAGCTAACCTGCTAACCATAAGTTCAAACAGTTTGAATTTAATTTGTTTTTATTTTGAAATATTTCCTATCCATTTTTATTTTACTTGCGCCACTTGGGTGCACACGTTTCATTTTATAAACTGAACGATTCACGTGTTAGTAATCTTTCAAACAATACGTCATAACCCACTACGTAGGAATGACTGGAAACAGTACCAAATTTCATCAAAATCTGATCATTTTTGCTTGAGTTATCGTACTAACGGACACATATATAAATTTGAACGGATGGTGTTTTTAGCCTCTGAAGACCTCAAAACGAAAAAGTAAATCGGTCCCGGGTCTAAGTTTACCATGAGACCTACGGTAATAGCTTATTCCCTAAATGGGAAATTTGCTAAAACAGATGGCACAGTTTTCAAGTCAAGAAATAACTCATAACAAAGATCACTGAGAGTTGAACAAGATTTGCAAGATATAAAAATGTATCCTCATTTCCTATTCAGAGAAATGAGAACCATAAATCTATAAGCGTGTATGTTTAACCTAATTTGTGACTTTACATAGCTTACTTACTCTATGCCCAAGAAGTAAAATGGAATTTGTAAAATACCGGCAGGAATCGCTGCATGTGCAAAGAAATACAATGTTATATCTTCTGTTTAAACATACAACTGACTATCTGGAGATTATCTTTTAACACTGGAATTTTTACTGTTGAACCTGTAAACCATACATATTCAGTATGTACTGTTTAGTAACAGCTTTTCATTCTTAGGGAATCCGTTGAATGATAAAACATATTTGTTACATGTACCAACAAAAGTATTAGATACTTTTTCCCTGTGAAACCAAGACAATTTTGCATTGTTGACATAATGCAAATAAAAATATTCTCAATTATATTGATTTAAGCCTCACTCTTACTTTTGGTCTCCAAATGTGTAACTAGAGGTTAGTACGTGTAGGCCTAGACCTGTTCTAGTTTTGAAATCCTTCCTTATATATAGTACGTGAAGGCGATTTCTACGAAACACTACTCCTCCGTTAATAATGGATGGATTTTTACAAACAATGTTTCAAAATTAAGTATTTTTTGTGTAGACACCCCATCACCAATTCCTGTCCAATGTATTTCTTATGAAGAAAATTTAATAACCCAGCTGTAATCCTTCATTCTGCTATTTAATTAAATTTGTTAATATGAAGATTTGTTTCTTGGTGCCATGTGGTCAGTGAATTGGACTTTTGCACTAAATGCAATACACTAT
Organism: Macrosteles quadrilineatus; assembly: GCF_028750875.1. Lineage (NCBI taxonomy): Eukaryota > Metazoa > Arthropoda > Insecta > Hemiptera > Cicadellidae > Macrosteles > Macrosteles quadrilineatus. The sequence continues at coordinate 15,253,929 of NW_026542598.1, read as the reverse complement.
ATAAAATTATGTTAATACATTAAGAAAGCTGCATTTAAATAATCGATAAGTACGATTGAGCATTACTCCTTTTCTGCATTCTCATCCCGTAGAGAAGCACGGGCAGAGCAACTAGTATTTTTAAAATGTTGATACATAAGCACTTACCTATTGCATTAATTGTTCTGCTGTAATAAGCATTCACTTCTAAAGGATCACTGTCCCATCTGGAAATACAACATACAAACTGTAGACTCTATAGCACATGAATATCGGTTTAACTAACTGGACTACACTTGCCAGAAGTGACATAAATTTAACTGGATAATTTTGATTAGCACATGGGTTAACTGGACAGGATTGGCAGGAACAGTACTGAAATAAATTTTCTTGTGAGAAAGATTTGACACCAGTGATCACGTGTCTAAATACAATGCCTTCCCAAATGTAAATAAAATATTTGGATTATTTTTCAAGTGATTACCCTGATTAGGTGACGGAAAAACCGTTATCCAGACGAGTCTTAGGAGTCCAGATAAGAGGAAGTCTACAGTATACCTATATTTATAAAAAAAACCTTGTAAGAAGTTCTTCATTCTACTGTTATCCTACGTTAACGCATATTTTGCCACACGTGCAGTTAGCTTCAGGGATTTAGGAGTTTAAATCTGTCACTGTCTATAACAAAATATTATCTCCAACTTGACGAAGGTTTTTCAAGGTGATTCGTGTTAAGGAACATGCATGCTGCCCCTACAAAGTGGCGTATAATACAACACAACACATCAGAACACACATTTTACAGTTAGGTAACTGCAATGGAGAGCTTGGCACCCTAAGTGGCATGAGGTAAACTACAGCTAGACACAGACTATACTTACCATACCTAAACTCAGTGGAGTTGGGAGGAGTTGTTCCCAGCGTATTGAGAACTTCCGTCACCTCACTAGCCTTGATGGACAACATGTTCCAGAGAAACTTGCTCTTGGTGATGTTCAACTGTCGGAAAAACATCTAAAATGAAACCTGGACTATCTTTTACTCTGATCTAGAAGGTTGCACAGAGAAAATAGGACCTGTGTGTACTGTATGTTTGCTTTTTGAAGCAAAAATCTCCCGAGTAGAATAAAATAAAAGGATACGAGTGAGTAATAGTCACCACTGCTTCGCTGCAGCCCTGCAGCAGTGGAATCACAAAACCCCTAGAAGTGTTAGCCAGAATCTAAACAAGATGCAGCACAGTTGCCAGTCTCATAGTACTGTTTTTTACATTTAGTAGGAGGTATGACTTTTGGAATAACAGTTGTATCCTCCTAAGGAAAGGGAGGGTTTTATAAGCTCACATGACCCAAGCATGAATAATTAAACATGTACTAAATGGTATTAAAAAAAAAAAAAAAAAAAAAAAAAAAAAAAAACAACAACGACACACACATGTAAGTTCACTGACTGTGACGAGTGACATCCAAGGCAAAACTAGTTAGAACAATCTTGTGGTCCACCTGACCTTTGTCCTCGCCTACTAGGTTGCGTCAGTGTCGCTTGAGATTCAATTATTTTACCAAAACTCAATTTGGAGCTGTGGTGGATTTGATCAGTGTTTAAAACAACCTATTATTCAGTCTAGTTTATTCAGGGAGTACTGTAAGAAACATTGTTACTAGCAGAGGTAAAAAAACAGGAATTGACTTTTTAAACATATAACAGAAGAAAGGAAAGGTAAATGAATAGAAACTTACGTTTGAGTAAAGGTTTTCCAGTTCCGTCACGTTCATTAACCAATCAGGGTAGCCAACGTACTTTCTGATGGCCGCGGCTTTGCCCAGAGTTGCGGCTTTAGTTCGGTGATCCATCCAGTCTAGAGCTCTCACCATACCACTGAACGCTGTAGTTATGTCCCTCAACATATCTTGGACCTTGGTTTTTAACAAAACAATCATGTCGGTTTAACTATAAAAAAATTTAAATTGTACAGTAAACATTAATTAATTAATTGAGACTTTTATTCTTCAATGAATAACAAGGAAATTGGTAGAATCTTATACATAATAATATCTTTGCTCCAGACTAGTTTAATTACAAGACAATTTGAACCGCAAAATACATAGGTTCGGTAAATAATTTGTTTTTGTAAAAAAAAACATCCAACTTCAAACGCTCTAAGAATGAAATAATTTTAATAAAGTAAACTTTTTTACAGTAATAGTCAAGCTCACATATTTTAAGTCGGCTTTATGATGATTTTTGACATTTTTATAAGTCAGAAAATTCAATACTCAAAACGGAATTATACACAAGTCAGGCCAAACGTTAAAATACCTTTCTTAAAATTTATCTAGGCTCCATGGCTAGAAATAGTTTATTAATCAATACGAAGCAACTGTTTCATGAAGAACTGTCTGTAGCTTCATTTAAATGGTTTCAACTAACAGATGTAGGCATATTATTAGGCTATTAGGTATTTATTGCCATCTCTGCACATATATAAACAAAATAAATGTTGAATATTTCAGGTTTTCAGAATTTTTTACCGACAAAAAAAAATTACACTTAAACATACGGTAATGTTTTATATGGTACCAAAGAGAAACTCTCCCGGTTATTTTGGTGGTGGAAACACGTTGATCGGTAAAAGAATGACAGAGAAATTGGTGACCATCAATAGAAAAAAAATTCCCACAAACGAATTGAGAACCTCCTCCTTAAGTTGGTAGTGGGGAAGTCAGTTAAAAATGAGTGTATTTGTTTTTAAAATTGAATTGGAGTTTAAACAAAATATTTTTGGGTGATTAATTAAATAATGTCCAGGTAAATTGAAAGTTTCCATTACCCAGGTTATAACAGTAATTTACTATAGATTTTTTATTTGTGTGTTTTTGCTAGTGGATTTTTTAAAAAGCTTTTTGTAAGGGAACATCATTCTAAGCCGTCGTCTTGTTACTATTTAAGTTTATAAAACAGGAATCATGTACCAATAATAAGTGTCAAGGGAAAATTAATTAAATAATTTACCTTCTTTGTAGATTCTTCCAAACGGTTTTGAGAGGCAATAACATGACTAATCGCATAGTTGAAGAAAGACTTTGTGATTTTTCCACATCTCTTAACTCTGTAAAAGAAAATGTAGTATACATATAAGCATACTGTATGCAATACAGTATGCTTATGTATAAACTAAACAATCCAAGTGTATAGGTTTTCTAACAATTTAGAGATAATTTAATAGGTTCTGATATATTTGAATTTTTATAGCCTAATCACCTCTAATAAAAGGGACACAAACACATAATAAAGTTTTGAAAATTCCAATGTCCATATGTATACGAGGCTTGTCCAGAAAGTAAGTACCGTTTTGGAAAAAAAACATGCAGATCATTTAATAAAAAAAAAAAAAATTATTCATACAAGAAAGAGCGCGCAGGATACCTATATCTTAAACTATTTTTCTACTTGGTTTCACCATTTTTTAGACATTTGTCGTAGCGAGGAACCAACTTTTCTATACCCTCTTCATAGAAAGATGCCGCCATTGAAGAGAGCCATTGCCGAACACTGTCTTGAGCGTCGTCATCGCTGTCAAAGGGGCGCGGCGCCGTCTGAAATCCCGCTTCAAGTGCAAAAACAAGTGGAGATCAGAATATGCTAGATCAGGGTTGTATGGCGGATGGTCAAACTGCTCCCAACCAAATCCGTGCAAAAGGTTTTGAGTGGCACCAGCAGAATGGGGACTCGCACCAGATGGCCGCCCGCTGCGAGCCTTGTCATGAACATTGGTTCACCCATCATTGAATTGTCAAATCCATTTTCTTACCATTCAATCACTGATAAATTTTTCTCCATAAACTTCTGTAAGTCGGCAATGAATTTCAGCAGACTTCACGTTCCTTGGGTTCAAAAATCGTATAAAAGAACGCACTTCACAGTCCGCGGGATCAGAAATTGTTTCAAACATTTTGAGTGTACACTAATGTAAACTCAACAAAATTTTGCCGTAATTGCGTCAGCTGTTCAACAATGAACCAAGGAGACTAGTGGGCATAGGCGTAATATCGTTGTTAGCGCTGTGCCAGCGGTAGAACAAAAAGGTACTTTCTTTCTGGACTAGGCTCGTAGATTATTTATAAATTTGGGCTTTGAAAATGTGAAATTGTGACTTAAATAATATGAAGGTTGGCTATAAATAATTGTTTCCAGCTCATCACTCCCATCAAAACATAACACTCTGGTTTAAAACTGGCAAGATTGCAGCCCCCACCACTAGTGCATAGCTATAGTTACAATACCATACTTATTCACAATGCTTAGTCTTTTCAAGCTTATAACGATGGGCAGTAAATCAGTGCTCGTTCCAATTATGGATTGCATTCTTTCAGATATGTGGGAGGGGGTCAACCTCTATAGAAATTCATTGCGAGTTGATGTACCTATGTTTAAGGAGAAAAGTGTATTGACTTAGACGTGCATAAGTTGTTCAAGGAGGATCGAAACAATTTTCAGAACGAGGTCGTCCGTGGTTGTTCATCAATTCAATTTTAAGCGGAGAAAACGAGAAGAGAAATTCGGCCTGGGGATAGCACTGTGTCTCAATGACAGATTGCAAAACTAATAGAGATTTAACAATATTAGTAAACCTAATGGTAAAACCATGGTGGTAAACAAAATATTTACCTTGTATATCTGATAGAAGGACCAAACAAGACTTCCATGAAGTTGTCCCTGATCCTTCTCATGGCGGTAGTTGTGTGAGGTGACAAAGATTCAACAACTTTCCACCAAACAAATCTCTCTGGAACAGACCAAGAAACTTCATCATCATGCAACATGTGATGTTGTTCCTTCAACTTCATTCACTTGAAGCATTACTTCTTGACCTCCTTAAAAGTTCATTTGGAAAAGCAAGTGAGGTGCAACTACCATTCCAAATACATATTTCAACCACAGACTTAAACCACAGAATAACAATGTTTATTTTGTTTTTGTTACTTATCATCTATACCATACATATTATGTATAAACTAGTGTCCCTGTTGCTCGAATTCGAGCAATTGCTAAGTATTACAGGCATTATTATAAACCAAAAAACAGTCATAATTTATGATGACTTTAAAAGATTCGATTATGGAAATACTCAAGATGTATATAACAGATCGATATAATCAACATTTATTGTAAACATCTTATCATTATTCAAAGTTTTCTACAAAAATAGCCTTACTCATAGCCGCATTAGGTTGTCCATAATAACTATTATTAACTTAAAAAAAACATTATTTCTCTTTCTTCTCCTTGATGGTGTTCTACGTTTCCATAGTTTGCAAATCGGCTCTTTCAATGATTACTAAGAAATGCAGCACAGTGTTAATTCAGTTTTTTTTTATTATATCAATTTATCCAGGCTCTCTCGCTTTTTCCCATTGCAGTATTTACGCCAACCCAAATTAAAATAGTAAATATTTAATTTCAACCAAGTCAGTAAAGGTTTGTAGCAAACTGTTAAATTAGCAAACTTATTGACTGTTTACAATTTACACATATGTATGTTCTTCTTCTCACTTTTAATTTCTGACAACAGCTGTAGTTTCATAACAATTTGTGTTCCCCATGTTAATCTTATGGAGAAATACGAAACTTTAAAGGGCCCCAGAGCCTCACTCTCTAATTATTTCCCTAAAAAGAAAGTTTCCTGCACAACTTCACGTTACGCTCTTTCCAATGACACCAAAAACATGACAATCGGTTCAGTAGTTTCGGAGGAGTAATTGTCACAAAAAACCTGCTTGCGTATTAAATATGTATAGATATACATAATATAGTATGTACCATATACATAAATTTACTCACGTATAGTCTCTGGCCTAGAGCTAGACAATCTGCTAGACAGGGCTTCAAAGTACGATGGACTTTGAACTGCCACAGCAGATTTGATGTCTGTGGTTACATTCATGCCCTTTGTCAGCACCTTGAGGTACTCTGCCCAATCCAACTGTTAAAAAATAAATTTTAATATTACCATTTAGTGTCTGTGAAGGCGATTACTTGAGTAATTTTTGTGAAATTTGGTTTGAAGGTGTAAGGCGGGATAAACTTGAATGAGTTTGTGAACCAGCATGATCGGAAGATGGGAACGGGGTTTTATGCGGTAAAAATTAGGATTTCTAATTTTTTACCATCAAAACACAACATTTCCCAATTTCTCTCTAGACGATTTTAAAGGGCTTAAAAGACAATAATAATTTAATATATTATTGAAGTATTTTGTGCGGTTATTGGTTACGGAGAAATAAAAAAAATTATAAATTTAAAATTCCCAATTTTTATTGTTGTTTTTTGTTGTTTAATTTCCAAAATACGTAACATTTATTTTGTATATGAACATATTGATCAGATGTTCGGAGGAATCACCTTTTTCTTAAGACATTTTTTATATAATAAGTAATAGTACAATTTGAACATGGAAAAACAATAAACATTTTCTATTTAAATTAATAAAAAGCTGGTACTCCAGCCCCATCTTCAAACTCTCTAAGGGTCCTCCACTTCTTTCTTGTCCTCCTTAGACACATGCTGCTGGCCCTTAATGTCGCACAGATGGTTTTTAACCTTGTCTAGATCATCACTAAATTGTAAGGTTTCTTCCATTTTTCTGTTTGGCGTTCTGCCATTGCTCTGAGTAAGGTCTGAAACTCTTTGCCTAGCATTCTTATGCAGATGAATTGTAAAATGTTGTAGTTTGCTTTTTTATGGATATATTTTGATCTAAGTTGGCCAACTTATTTATACTAAGCTATTAATACTTTACTAAAAAACACACTTTATTAGCCTCTCTGTAGCAGCAAACCTGGGTACTCGTTTAACCTGATGTTATTTAAATATATTTACCGTAATTAAAAACCAATTAAGGCAAATGGAAATTTGCTTAGTCTGCAGGTTTGCTGTGGCGGGGGTATTTTTGGGTACACTGCTGATAAAATTTAATAATTTAAAGTATACGTTTACAAAAAAACATGTTTATCGTTTAGTATATAATAAAACCATTGACTTTGAACAATGCAAGTCTCGCTATAGTGAAGTCTAATCGGGTTAATTGGAAATATTATGTGTATTTAATTTGGATTATTCTGGGGTAGAATAAATGTTTTACCTAAGTATGATAAAATTTTACCGGGCAGGTTATACTCTTTGTTTAAAATTCCAGAGGAAAAGTTTCTTAATAGATTGTTATATTATTAAAAAAAATGATGGCAAATCAATGGCAGTATGTTTAATCTACCATAATGCCAGACATTATCAATAGTCTCCACATTTACAGTATAAAGATTATTTTATACTTTTGCAAGAATAAAATGGTATCTAAATATAATCACCTTAAGAGAACTAATTGTAGAGTTTCTAGCATTGTCCATCAGTTCCTGAAGATTCTGGTAGGTGGTGATCATTGGAGGTTCTTCAGTCTCTGCCTTCTTGATATCCTGAATCAAATCAACTAATTTGACAAGTTTTTCATTATCAAACTGCACACTATGAACACACATTTATATTTTAAAAATGTATACACTTAGGATATGTATGTGTGCTAGCCTAGCGTAGGTTTCTGAACATTTGTCCATAAGTAACAGGTATACAGAACATGGTAACAGAAAATAAGTGAATAATTTCTTGTTCTGCATAAACTCAGGATATACTTGACTTGTACTATTCTATGTAAAAAAACAGTTGGGGAATCTTTAAAAGACCCCTCCTGATTAGAAAATCAGACGTCCTTTCATAATATCTTAAAGGAAGGTAAATACCATTTGATACAAAACTCAAACATATATCAGTTTAAAATCTCCAACAACAGTCAAGAACACAAACAATAAACAAAATACAACACAAGAGTTCACCTGAGCGACGAACCGTTTTAATGTGGGCGTCAGTGAAGAGGATACGAAGAGCAATGGTGACGAGATGTGTGGAATTTATCTCCGGGTGAATCTCGGCCAGAACCTCAGCGATGTAGGAGAGGCGGGTCTTGAACAGCTGATTGCCAGTCAGGTGTGAGTGTGGCACCTCAGGTGTCATAACCTCTGGCAGGGAGGACAGGCTGTAGCTGGGCGACAGCTGTAGCAGACGACAAATGTGATGAACCTTGATAGAACTAGAGTTCCATTTCCATGTTAAAGTTTTTGACAGTTTCATAATAGTAGTATAGTTTGTCGGTGCCGTTTTTTGCGCATCGGCATTTTTGGGCTAACTCCCCACCTTATGCCTAATTGCTAGTACATCTACCATTCCCCTTTCTAGTTGTTGTCTATATTTTTATCTTATCTATATATATTAGGCGTATGAGTTGTTTAATATTGTCAGTTTAGTTTGTCGGTATCGTTTTTTGAGGTGCGTTGTCAACTCCCCGCCCCATGTCTAATTGCTAGTACATCTACTATTCCTCTTTCCAGTTGTTGTCTATATTTTTGTCTTATCTATATATTAGTCGTATTAGTTGTTTAATATTGTCATTCTCTTTTTATGTTATTCCAACTATATTGCATAAATACCTCTTACCTTTAGAGTCATCCATATGAAATAATATTTAAAATTGTCTTAATTTTTAGATGTATTATTGTTTTTTATTATTGTTCCGTTTTGCTGTATCGTTTGAAATTTTTGAGATACAAGTGATTTTAAGTCTTGCTACAAGAAAATACTCTAAAATTAAAAATTAACTTAAAATAGCTTACAACCTTGTAATTTGAAGACACTAATACAAATGTCAAATTTAAGAACAAAAGATTTCTATGTTACAGAGGACCTTTACAAGGAAATAGAACGTGACTTGCACTTTTTTTTATACCTCTGGATATAGTAAAGATATTGTCAAAGCTAAACATCTCTATAGACTTATATTATTTAATCTGTCTTGTAACTGTGCAAGATTACTATGAGAATGTTGCAAGAATTAAATCTACAAATAATCATCACCTTCAAACCTTAACTAGGGATAAAAAGTACTACATTTTCATGACGTTAAGAGGTTTATTGTACAATATAGCATCAATACTATTACAAATTTGTTACTAGAATATGTATGAGTTTTTACATCAAATACTCTGATATTTGTCCCCTTGAGTTGTAAACATCAAGTGAACGTACTATACATTAACAAATACATTTATCATATTGAATTGTAACATGAACTATTTATAATATTACTTTTGTGTTATCATTATAATAGACAAATCACTACGGCTATGCAATGTAAATCTGAGAGTCAATTATCATGATGAGCTACAACTTTTTATCTAAATGTAAAAGTTATTTAAACATACATATACAACAGTACAATACTTTATGACAAGAAAATAAAAATAATATTTGCTACTTGTTTTTACCCTATCCGTGTTAATTATGAAAATCAATCCTGGAATTTGTGGATTGATTAAATGAAATACAATGCCTTGTTTGAATAATAATATACATGTTTGTGTACGTTTCTAAAAGTAAAATTAGTTATATTTTCATGCTAAAAATGTTTAATAATGTTATCAAACACAACAATTGACTGTGGCCTGAGACTTTCATGTGAATTAGTTACTTAAATTTCACACATTTCACACAATTTGTACACAAATTTCACACATTTCATGTAATTTAACAACTAACTTTGACCGTGATGTTAATTTATGTAAAAATATTTTACTCAAATTTCACATGTTTTACACAATTTGTACAAACACTTCACACAATATAACAACTTACTGTAACTTTGATGTTAATTTGCGTGAAAAATTTACTCAAATTTTACACATTTCACACAATTTTTACACAAATTTTATGTTATGTAACAACTAGCTGTGACTGTGATGTGAATTTGTGTTCCCCGAAGGGGAGGGTGTGTATCCTGTCAGAGCAGAGGAAACGTTTCGGATCGTGGCATCGTAGAGCAGTTTTAAATCCTGTAACAGTAGTGATTTGCATTCTACTGCTTGAAATGCGTGTAAACGGGAGCTTCATTTCAAAATTCCCTCGAGACATCAAACTTTGAAAGTAGTCGTCGAAGGTCACATGTTTTCGCAACATCGATTTTTGTGTCCCCTTAGCCTTCATACCGTAAACCACTATTTGTCCTGTCTCCAGTATCAATTTCTTCTTGCTGTACACTTTGGAGCACAGCCCTACATATTCTACTGGCAAATCTCCAGCAGCTTCGTCCTTTGCCAGGCCCAAACCAAAACGTCTCCCAGCCTGGTACAAAATATGATTCTTAGGGTAGTTGGATGTGTCAAGCCTGGTGAAGATTGGACTATTTTTTAGGTCCTGGTACAAGTCTTGTGTATATATGTGGGCTAGAATACTATCTGTATCACTGTACCCCATTCTAATTTTATTTCCATACATAGGTTTTAAATAGTCATAATAAAACGAATACATTATAGTTTTACTGATGTCTAATATAGCAACACCCATGTATATTGGAGTATTGAATATAATTTTGGGTTTATGCATGACGAAGACTAGGGTGTCCTCTGACACAGCATAAAACTCTTTAAATAGTCTACTTCTTGAGAACTTGTCCACTTGTTGATTGGTCTTCGCAATCTTAATATTGACACGATCATCCAGTTTCATTATAGATCTACCAAATGCGGAATTTGAAAACCCTTTGTAAAAGTCTTCTTCAAATTTGTTTTTAGATTGTTTACGCATCTCTGTATTCAAAAGGATGAATTTCTCACACCATTTTGATTGTTTGAATTTTAGGATCCTGTGTACATGTTTGAGAACAAGACCATGTTTCATAGCTAGCTGTAGACTAGTATGGTGCAGTACATAGTTGGTCTTGTCACGAACAGTGGCCATGAGGCACATATTACCGTCCTCGTTTTCTTCTTGAGTCGGAAGAAAAGGGTAGTCTCCATGGGCTTCGTGGAGATGTTCAGGGTATTCCATGGTCACTTCTAAAAATGCTCCAAATTCCGAATCCTCGCCAGCTTCTAAGATGCCTTCCAATTCGTCAATGTCAGACCATTCAAATCCTCCATAAGGAAGGGGTTGGCACATGGCTGTTGCATAAAGTGAGTTCATGTCTATGTTGTATATGTAGGATGATGCCTCCTCCTTATTATATAACTCCCCCATGTAATAATTGTTGGCTTTATAATACTTTAGGGGTGCCGTTACAAATCCACCTCTCATCCCCCTTCTGCAGAAGTCGTGCATCTCTCTGCTAGTTAGCAACTCGAGCCGTACATCAGTAATTTTTAGCATGGCATCAAATGCGAGACCTGGAGCGGTGAAATAATATGCAGGGTCCAAACCATAAGTCGAGTGTACAATCTTCCTAAAGTTTTGGAAAACATCTCCAAGGATAATCACATCTGTCCGTAAATATAGCATTGTATATTCTTCAAGATTAGCAATATTAAAGTGTGACCACACCTTGCAGGCATGTTCATACTCTTCTGAACTTAACTCTTCATCTGTCAAGGAGTTGTGGAATGCTTCAATTGGTGGGAGTGATGTCTCACTCAATTTTGACATGTCTGTTAGATAATTATAAGGATAGACACCCTTCCTTATTATAAGGTTGAAGTCTTCCTCGCTAGGAAAAAACTTCCTACAAATTTTCTTTTGATCATTCTGTAGGTTATTACATAATTCACTAAGACTGCGAAGCATAAACTTAAAAGAGTCTATGAAACGGAGTTCCATCTTTCCCACAGTCTTAGAAAACGATGTGAATTTATCGTTAGTGTTTGGTACGACTTTCACTTGTCCGAGGTTCGGTATTATGAATGCCGAATCGTACCGCGCTAGGTTAGCCACCACTACTGGAATGTGTTTTTGATCTCTATAAAAAAGATTACAGATCCTGTGACAACATCCACGATATTGGCCAGTCAAATGATTATGATCAATTGATTTTGGGTTGTTAAGTGTAAATTCGCCCTTGCCACAAACATGACAGGTTGTACAGTTATCAAATTGTCGCTGTTGTTCCTCTGTTAATACTGGTATCTGCTTAATCCTATTGCTGTAGAGAATAGACTCAATTTCCCGAACATCGTCCATAAGCATAGACAATATTTTTTGTGGCGCATCCAATCCGCAGTATTCTCGAAGAGGTTTAGTATACTGTCCTTCTTCATCCAGTAGGAGGTAAGATGCAGCAAAAGGGCAATGTTTTTGTAGAATGGTAGTGTTGCCAGTTGAAACTTGTGGTACATTTAACGCCTCAAAATCTAAATAAGCAATAAATCTAATCATTTTCTGTCTATTGTAGTTTTGAAATTTCATATGAGCCTTATCTCCAATGGGCATTTCGAATTTAGTGGGGTTATCAGGATCGCAAGTAGGTTTGTGCCTATCCAACTGTTGTACAGCAGTCAGTCCAGTTCTATCGTAAAATCGCTGCCCACATCTTCTACAAACGCAAGCCCGCCGATGTAAATTTCCAAGTTGTAGTCCAACGAGAGCATCAAAGTCTTTAATGTAGTGGAACGTGCCATTTACATACAATAAGTCTATGTTGTTGTCTAAGTTGTCCTTGGGTGGGTTCCATGGGAGTATTCGACCGGCATGTATAAAGAAAATAGATAAGCTACAATTATTTCTTGCTTCAAACTGTGCAATAAAATCATTGTCCGGTCTCAAAACGGGAAAAGTGATATTGCTCCAGTCATATTCATTTTCAAATTCAAAGGCTTTTGTGGGGTCTGCTTGAGCAAATTTACACAATAAAGCATATTTAAAAGATATGTTTTTGTGTTGAACCGGAGTTAGAATGATATTTGTATTTTTTAGAATGTTGTCACCGGTACAGGTCTCATCCATGTGTTCTTCTAATTTATCGTTTTTAGCAAAAAGTGTGTCGCAATTAGGACAGCAATATTTATTGCCCACTTTATGGTGTGTGTTCTTTAAATGCTGTTTGTAGGATTTAAGTGTAGAGAATGTGGTTTCACACAATTCTTCCGAACATTTTACTGCCGCTTAGCCTTTTTGTTGCAAGTTCTAATATGTCTTAAATAATCATTGTGGCGTGGAAATATCTTTTTGCAAATGGTACATTTGTGACCCTCAGTCTTTACATGCTTGAATTTGTAATGCTGCATTAAATTTCTCTTGTTAAGATACGTCTTGCCGCAGCCTGGAAACGTACAAGGAAATCTTTTATCCGAATGACAATCTCTAATGTGGTCATTCAAACGGCGCCTTTCATTATAATGCCTTACAATCCCAAGAGCAAAACATATGCCATAGTAAAACCTGTCCGGGTGGGATTCTTTAAAATGTGATTCTAACTCGTCCGGCGTTGAGAATATGTAATTTGGACAGAGGCTGCACTCAATTTGGGCTGTACTCGTTGACGCCATGACGTTCCCAATACCTGTGACCAAACGAAAAAATACTAATATTTTGATATCAAAATGTATATTTTACTAGGAACTATTAATTTATACACGACTATACAACACGATACTAAGTATTTAGCAGCGATAACTCTAATATCTAGAACCGTAAACACGACAAAAAATATTTTCGGTGTTAACGGGACCCCGAGTCAACATCCTGATAACTCTCACTTTCAACAACCAGTTTGTAGCTGCAAGGTCGACAGCCTTGGCAGACTCTTTGGTACAGACATACTCGCGACCGTCATTTAAGAAGGACCACCGTTATTAACTGTTATGGAGCCATACTCTGTTGCGGTGTTAAATAATAATTTAGAGAATTTTAGTTACTTGTGTGTAAATGTATAAAATTTGAAATTTTGCAGAGAATTAAATCATCTTAGTCAGTTATTAATAAATTACTAGGTACAAGATTATGATCAACGACTCTATGTACCCTAAAAAGTTGAAGATATAAAACAACATATTTTAACATTCAAACAAATCAAGAATCAAATTATTTATTTATCAAGATGTACAAATTAATAATGCTTTAAAAGTATCTCTGTTGTTATCTATTCGGCCTTTATACACATCAGATCGTGATGAAACTTTAACTAATTAGTACTATACAAAACGAACAGTTTTATTAGCCAAATAGATTAATATTTTTATGATTTTTGGGTTCCATTTGCCAGTTGTCAAGTCAATATAGACAGTTGGCACAAAGCACAATTATAGATAACCGATATTCCTGGTTTTGATATAGTATATAGCAAATTGCAGAGTTAACTGGCTAAGAAGAAAACCAACTGCATGTATTGAATACTGGTTTGCAAATATAGCATGGTCAACTTTATTAATGGTTTTCCAATTCCTTATGGAGAACATTTTATGTTACTTATAAATTTCTGTAAAAATTTTAGGAATCACTTTATTTTCTTCCTGTCACGGGATAATGACCTTTAATTTGATCCCTCTCCCGATGTTCTACGCCCACAATTTTGACACAAAGAATCGCCAAACATAATTAATATATAGATGTCTCGACAAAATGTAGAAAAAGAGTACACAGTGAAATAATAAAAGATATATACTTACATAGAAGCGGCAGCTACAGCTACAAAACCATCCAACTGGGATGTTACGGCAAAACGTGAGATGTCACATAGTCTGAAATATTAACAAAATAAATTATAATTGACTTCTTGAAATATTATCATTTTCTCCAACTGATAAAAAAAAATCTGGGTAAAAATACACACGAGCAGTAAAAAAAAAAGACCTTTAGAAAAATATATAATCTTGTATGTTAAGCATTGACTTTAAATAGAGAAGGATCCAGCCATATGGACCTTTTCCCCTTGTCAGATCTAGTAGGATTTAAAAGTGATAACTCTACATGTCAGAAGCTTGAACACATCTCATTGAATTGACAATCTAGTGTGTTAACAGCTGTAAATACTACCCTTTGCACTGTGAAACTAATAAAAAAAAGTCAGAATACTTTTTATCATGAGAGGATTTATAAGTCCTTCTGTATTTAAAGTCAATGAAGTAATGTTTAACATACAATTAATTATCTGATAATAAAATAGAAATTAAATTTAAAGAGCATTGTCAATGTAAAATTAAATGTAATGAAATAAAAATGGTTTATTTATACGTCCACAACCTCTGGATAAAAATCTAATCATATTATACTGTGTAATATTATTCTGTAATCTATTTACAACATTTAATGCAAAACAAAAAAAAAACGAATAAATTTGTAAAACATAGAATACTAACACCTCTCACACACGCACGCATATACATCCACTCACAAACACTCACACACCTGATAATTTAGAATCAACACAAAAAGGGTCAGTACACTCATTACATCTTAAGCTTTAGTTCTGAGTTTATTAGAGAGCATCAGCGAGATTTACAGTCATATCATTGATCACAGAGTTTGCTCTAGTGAAGTGTAAAGGTAAAAAGAAAAAAAAATCGATAACTTATTCAGTGAGTAGATTGTTGCAAACACCTTTTACTTATGCCCACTAATATATCTCCCCAATAAGTGTAATAGATGTTATATATGTACGTTTTTAAGTAAAACAGACTGATACATAGTTCTTTTCAAGATGAGAATTTATATGCATAAAAATGCTGATAAAATTAATACACACCTTAAAAGATTATTAGGAGAAGGAGGAAATGATCCTGACAGCTGTCATCGTAGTCTCATTCTAAGACCCCACACACACACAACCTTAAAATACAAATATTAAGGATTAATACATAATCTAGCCTAAAAAGAATAAAGCTTTACATGCTTTTAAAAGGGGTCTTGTTTATAGAAGCTAAAAAAATATAGTGGATGTATACAATTTCTGCCACATTTTAATTAATAGCTTAAAATCATGTTTCTGGGTCTTGTTTTAAGAAACATCTAACTAACAAATACAAATAACAAGTGTCGAGTTTATAGTGTCTTACATTTTTTCAATTTACCATTGTAAAGTAAAGCTGTCCCATTTATAGTTACTGATTTCACTATGTCAAAGTCAATTGAGTTTCGTAAACATGAATGCTAAATTATAATTGGTCTTGTTTCCATGTTTATCAGCCCAAATAAAAATTTTATCGATGTTTTCATTGATTTTTAAAACACTGTCATTGATATATTATGATATATATGTACGTTTTTAAGTATAACAGACTGATACATAGTTCTTTTCAAGATAAGAATTTATATACATTTATTTATACTCCTAAAATTATATGTGAATACACACCTTAAAAGATTATTAGAAGAAGAGGGAAATGGTCCTGACGGCTGGTATAGTAGTCTCGACCCCACACATAGACCCCACACATACAAGCTTAAAAATACAAATATTATAAATTAATGCATAATCTAGTCTAAAAAGGATAAAACTTAACATGTGGGCAGCTTTAAAAGGGGTCTTGTTTATAGAAGCTAAGAAAATATAGCGGTTGTATGCAATTTCTGCCGCATTTTAATTAATAGCCTAAAATCGTGTTTCTGAGTCTTGTTTTAAGACACATCTAACTAACAAAACACATAAAATCGAACTAAAATATGCTAACCAATCACTAGTAACATAAAATGACATCCTAATCTAAAACAAGATCATAGCCCACGCATCCAAGCTTTTGCTTTCTTCCGTGCCAAGGTCAACTACTCGACAAGCATACAGTTATATCAGGACTCAGGTTACTGAACCATCTCTATCTACTACTCGCTCCTAATTTACATCTGACATTTTCGGCTAACGACATAGCCCATAAGTACCAAGTAAATATTGCTATTATTCATAAAGATATTGAAATTTGCTAGAAGAAAAAAAAATCATACAGCTAACCAAAACAAAGTGAAATATTGTTTAATTCTGATAAAATCGTGAAAGTTGTCTTTAGATTTTAAAGGAAAGGAAATAAATATAGAAAATACATCTTACCTTAGTATGTAGAGGCTCAAGACGAATACTGGCTGGCGAAATGGAGGCTTGATGTTTTATACTGTACGAGTGTGGAGAGGGATAAAACCGTTATGATTGCAACCCGGATTTGCAAAAGTGTGCTATAGCTATGACTCACATGCGGTTAATCCGCGGGATAAAAAGATCCTTGATGGGAAGAGGGTCAAACCATTAGACCACAACCTGGATTCGCAAAAGTGTGTTAACTACAACTCACATTCAGATAGCTAATCCTCAAAGCATAGGCATGATAAAAATTATAAATATATAATTTAAATAATAACAAATTTATGTTTACTATGATATATGCAGAAACCGGGTGTAATAACTCACAAGGCAATAACATACAATATGGTTGGAATAACATAAAAAGAGAATGGCAATATTAAACAACTCCTACGACTAATATATATATAGATAAGATTGTAATATAGACAACAATATATCAACATATCAACAACTGGAAAGGGGAATGTTAGATGTACTAGCAATTAGGCATGGGGCGTGGAGTTAGCCCAAAAAACGACACCGACAAACTATAATGACAATATTAAACAACTCATATGACTAATATATAAATAAGATAGAAATATAATACATCAACTAGAAAGGGGAATGGTAGATGTACTAGCAATTAGGCATAAGGTGGGGAGTTAGCCCAAAAATGCCGATGCGCAAAAAACGGCACCGACAAACTATACTACTCATAATTAAAACGAACACATCTGAATTGTACCACCAAATAATATATGTGAAATACTCTTAGAACTTTTTAACCAAACTGAATGGATAACTGTATTGGTTCCTTTTATGTTGTATCAACTATTGCAGCAATAAAAACTAAGGAAGAAAGTAGAATTTGTGAGTGGCTCATCCAATTGAAAGCTACAAAATACCTCATACCAAAACTACACTTAGGTATACTTAATTAATGATACAGCTGGAATAGCTTCGGGGATAGAGGGTCTTCAACATACTGATCGGTAATAATGGTAATTTGGAGTAAAGTCTGCATAGCTATTTGATTGTTTAAAAGTATAGATCCATCTCTCCTGTATTATTAGACTTCTAATACATTATCCTAGCTAAATAGCCATCTGATCAAAGTTTAGTGACAAAACAATCATCTCATCCACTGAACTCCCATCCTTCACTAATCTTCACTTAATCCTGAAATACACTTTCTCCAATAGTTCATTAAACCTATCAAAATAGTGCTGTAGCTAAACAGTTGTGATAGTTATAATTGATTGTTCTACAATTACCAGTAGTATAGATCGGTTGGTAGCTGGGTCTAGGAAGGTGCTGAGTTGTACCATAATGTCAGCATTGAGCAGTCTCTGGATGGCTGCTAGAGTGGGACCCAAAGACCAGCTGGATGCTGTCGTAGTGTTGGGCAGAGTCCTCGGTAACATCAGTTTGTCCAGAACCTCCATCATAGGTTGCAGACCTAGCTGGTCTAATGTGTCTGGAGCAAAGATAGAGAGTATAGAGGGTTTAATGGGGAACTGAGCCTTTTGTTTTATTTTGTGTGTTTAATACCATTGGAATGTTTTTAGTGAGTAAACGATCCAAATCCTGCAGTCTTTCCAGTTGACTTATTGTAGGCCCATGTAAAACTACAACTTTTCAACAAATCCTTAGAAATCCGTTGATCTTTTACAACAACTAGTTGTTTTATTCACTTAACGGATAAAAATGTTGGCAATTCTCTAAAAAAACTTAAAAGTTAATAAAAGGTTAAAGTTTAGTTAAGTTAATAAAAAACTTACCAGTATCTGTACAGGATCGATAAAAGTTGCGAGCTTGTCTGACAGGCAAGGGATCAACACTGGTGCTGTTAGTTTGTAACACCTCTGTGAACAAAGGCGAGTTATTAAACATATGTTACTGTATGCTACAGGTGGAAGCTTTGCAAATCAAAATAATATGTGGGAATGATAGTGTGTATCTGTATATAATACACATCTTGGACCATGTTTGCAGATTAAATTATCCTGTATATCGGACATAAATATTTTTAGCTATAAATCTCTGCAGGATTTGAACGAACATACAAAATCAGCCGTGACAACCATTTACATTAGGACGCTTGAGTATACACCCCATTGATATGGTTCATCCGTAGCCAATTTTTATTCAAATCGAACATATTTGAAACATATCGCTCAGAGTTTGACTAAGTCAACATTAAATTAATTTCCTCTCTTATTTTTTGATACTTTGATGGTTGATGGGACATAAAAAATTCAATGGTTTAAATTAAAAATTTTCAAAAATGTCGTCACTGGCTCGAAGATATAAATACTAATAACTGTAACATCTGGTTTGGCCTTTTTTTGACAGTTCCATATATTAATATGCACATGTTTTAATTTTGGGCTAGTGACACCATTTGTTAATGTTCTAATATCCATGATGCACATTTAATAAGCTGAGAGGATATCCTCGACTATTTAACACAATTCTTAAAAAGATTTAAAAAGCTTAAAAAACGTTTTATGTTACTGCGTGATAAGTAAAGAACATTGCCCTGAATGAAAGTGTGTCTGTAAGATTAAAACAAACTCAGCTGAGGAAGGAACTTCAAATTTTTTTTGTCAGTCCTTTTACTCCAACCTTGAAAATGTTTTTTGTGGCTCAGTGCATCTACAATAAAATTGATAAACACATGAGTGAACAATGAGACTTGCCTAGTATCTTCCGTTGGATGTGTTTAGTCCTCTCGGAAAACCAAGAGGTGGAAGACCCCTCTGCCAGGATTCTCTGTTCCGCCCAGCGACCACAGGCGAACTGGTAGAAGTCCTCACAAGGATCAGTCATCGGGTCCATCGACTGCAGAAGCATGGCGGCTATGACAGATACAAGTTCATGTCAGGGTTAACTCTTTGAGTTGGTGGGATTTTGAGCTGTGGCTACTTATGATGTGAAGCATGAAATATAAAGAGTTCATTTCCAAAAATAGAATCCGGAATGAAGCAAATTGAAAAATGAAAAACAGTTCACAAGACTAAATGTCAGTGTGTGGAAAAGAATCCTTCAGCACCAAGTAAGAGTTTTCATTAGACCGCTAGACCCCTTTCCGACTTGATTCTATGAGCCACTTTAAAATTATTTCTGTGAGTGGCTTATTAACAATTTATTTATTCCGTAGAGGAATGTTGAAATTATGCTGTGATAATTAACTTTCGATTTTAATTCAATGTTATGGGTTGTTTTTTTGTTGTACATTTCTGTAGCATATTATTTGTGTTTGATTAGTACTGTAGTATATTTGTAATTAATTGTATACTTGTGGATTCATTTGACTTTGCATTTAGATATACGAGTTGTGTGTATTAGCGGCAATAAAACATTCTTAACACTTTAGTCTACAAGGTTTTGAATTTGTTCCATATTCAAAACCAAGCTAGTACCAGATTTTTTCTTCTGCTAAAAATAGACAAATAAACTAATTGTAGTGAATAACAGTGTAGCAGTCACAGATAAATCAAGCTATTGATATTGTACAGGGGTAACTGCACATTTTTGGATATCAGAAAATAGAAACTTATTTGAGAATAAGTAATGAGACTTAGTGAAAACTTGATTAATTTGTATTGTTCCAATTAAGAACTCACCACTTCTTATGCACTCTTTTGTCTCACAAACTCTTCCTCTATCCCGGTATTTTTTATCTGGAAGAAAAATTACGATGAATATAGTTAACATTACAATCTACAAGGGGGGAAATAGATTATTTTAAAATGATTAACTATATTACCTATTTAAATGATTTGGGAAATATATTTTCACAAACCAGATTCATACAATGAAAGCTTTTCCTCCCAGTAGTACTCTTTACTATTACCTGAGATGGGAACGCAACCTATAGGTGCGTATTTTAACTTGAATATTAGCGAAGAATGAGTGTAGGGAGTCATGACCATTTATGCTCAATGACCAAGTGCTGGGGTTGAATGTAAAAAAACGAGCTTAGTTGAAAAACATGAAATGGGGTTTCTTGTACTGATATTAGCATGCAATGTAAGTTATCTAATTGCTGCATTTACTAACTTTTGCCGCAATTTCTTTTTTTGCTGAACTACAGTATTTCAACCAAACAACATAAAACCAAACCAAACCCCAAAAAAGTGTGCTTTTATTAGGCACGCAATACGTGTCTTGAAAATAAATTGGCAACACTGGAAGATACTATAACTACGATCAGCTGTTGCAGTATTTTCCATTTCTTTAAACTTGATTTAACCTAACCTAAAACGTGTTTTTTAGTGTTTGAATGACAGATTATTTCTATGGTTTATAGGTCTAGTAACTGTAGGAAAAATATAATTTGCAACATGAGCGCAAAATGTCTTTGCTGCACTCGAGAAATTTTCCACATGAACATTTCTCTTATGTGCAGCAAAGTGCCACTTCGCACATTAGTCACATAAATAACTATTTCATTACTGATATTATATTTTCGGGTTACTTTAAGAAACAGTACATGAAAGTATCAAAGTTAAGATGTTTGAAGCCAAGTATTGGGACAGTAACTTACACGAGGCAAAGACGATAAGAGCAATCAGCAGTGTGAGAGCTACAGCTAGCAGAGCTAGTGTAGCGGACAGAAGACGCTTCTCTAAAACACTAGAATTTGAGAGGGCTCGTAGTATATGTCTGCAACAGAAGAAACTTTAAATTAACAATAATATGAATTATTTTTATATAATTTTATTTGTTACACTAAGAATCCAACAAAGAAAGTATTCATTTTGCCTGAGGGACCTAATTTTTTTTTGCAGGTATATCGACAGTGCAAGCTTTTATATAGTGATCAGTGGTACTGTATTTAAACTCATTTTAGAGAGAAATTACATTTTGAAACTACTAGATAAGCCGTAATATAATGTTCTCTTACAACAATAGAAGATTTATTTTTGAACTTTTTGGCAAATAAATAATACATTGAAGAAGCAAAAGAAAACATGGGAGAATAGTAAATACATTGATCAAACTAAATACATTTTAACATAAACTTAAAATTTATACTTAAAATAAACTAGACCTAGGCATAATAGATTAAGGCAGTTCATCCTAGTTAGTATGATTCTAATAATTGTGCTGCAAATCCAGCGAACACGTATTACAAAATCTTGCAATGCATTTATAAAGGCTCGGCTCTTAAACTGCTTTTCATTACAATAGGAAAAGTTTTATTTTTTATGATCTATAGTTATACGGGATTCTATGATCTATAGTTATACAGGATTCCAAGATCTATAGTTATACAGGATTCTTGATCTATAGTTATACAGGAGATTGATGTGATGCTAAGGTCTAAAATGAGTGAGAATTGAACAGCAACTTTTGAAAGTTGAAATTCATTAAATTTTTCTTCATACTACCGAAATCATTTTCTTCCATCAAATAATTAAAGTTTTACATTTGCTTATAGCTTAAAATATTTGTTAATAGTTTCAAGAATAATATACATCCTATGTTTGACAATAAACTGACTAACCTACAGGATTAAAATATTGAACATGTGGGCTGAAGGCTGAAATAACTCAGGAAAAACTCGAGTATTGGGTTATTTTAGTACCGGTACACATCCTTATATATTTTTAATGTATTTCTCAAAGTTGAACAAATTCAGTACAGTAAAACAATTAACTAGTAAGTTATCTATCCTTATATATAATTCTGTAAGACAAAATTTTCACCAGAAAATTGTGGACGCCTGGTAAGTCGCAGAAAGGTAAAGAGGTCTTAAATTAAAGGTCTTGACCCCAGGGACTCGGGAAAAATAGCAGAACTCCCATAAAATTACCAGAAAACGAGATATAACGTAAAATATCCACCACAAGAAAAGCATGGGTACTGAAAAACGTCTGCATTTTACAAATACTCCTCCTGAACGACTGAAGCGATCTGCACCAAATTTAGCACAATCATAGTAACCGACCATGGGAAGGTATAAATCTGAAATGGTACAAATTGGACCAAAAGGACTTTTCTGTTCGTGGATTCAAACTTTTGGAAATTTAACATGGGCCTTATGGGTTAATTGGTTGCCATGACATTATTTGCGAGATAACAATAAAAAGGTAAACAAGAGTTGCAACATATGTTAGTCGACGAATCTTCTAAATAGCATTACAAATACCGTACAGAGAAAAAGGGAAGAACAATCGGATTAATTAATGCCATTGAGTATAATTTAC
The DNA here is from genome assembly GCF_028750875.1 of Macrosteles quadrilineatus. Classification (NCBI taxonomy): domain Eukaryota; kingdom Metazoa; phylum Arthropoda; class Insecta; order Hemiptera; family Cicadellidae; genus Macrosteles; species Macrosteles quadrilineatus. The sequence goes on along the minus strand of NW_026542598.1, from coordinate 15,230,877 downwards.
TACAAAATGAAAAACCAATAATTATGGTCGCCGGAATAAGGCTGATGTACCATTGATTTTAAATAATCCAAATAGTCATTCCAGTTATGTGAACCAAATCTGTACTAGGCCTACACATACGAATGAGTTTGGATACTGACTTCCCATTGACGTGAATCAGGCGTACCATTGACTTTGGATCCTGCAAGTAGACAATTCATTTACGTGAACCAATAAATGTACCATTGAGTTTGGATACTGAAAGCAAAAAAAGAGTTGAAAGTTGAACAATGATTTGGTTTGATTTGAGTAAACAATTCGATTCCGTGAACCCGACGTATCATTGACTTTAGATACTTCAAATAAGCACTCCATTTATATGAATCAAATGACCCATTGCTTTAGTAGACAATTCATTTTCGTGAACCAGACTTATAATTGACTTAGAATACTGCAAATAGACATTCCATTTAAGTGAACCACATATAACATTGACATTGGATACTGCAAGTAGTTAACCTCATCTACGAGGAACAGATGTAGCATTGACTTTAGAACAATATTGGATTAATATGCTAGCTACGCTCAATATTGCAAGCAGACAACTGCATTGTACACCTAGTTTATTTGTAATGTTTATTCCGAAAGTCAATGTTGTTAAATAATATTTAAAAATGAAATGTATTCGTTTAATTTTTGGTTCTCCGTTTTTTATAATGAGCGAAGTAACTAGACAGGGTAGGGGAAGACCTGCAAGACGTGGAAGAGTATCCAGGAATTCAACTGACACAAGAAATTCTGAAAGAGAACATCGTGTACGGCCAAAATTTGAAAATCCACAAGCTGGTTTACAACCTGCCTTCAGAAGAACGCTGGAAAACGAGTTGAGTGTTGTTTCTCACAATATAGGTCCTCTTAGCACTTGCATGCATTGCGGCGCATTTCACTTCGCAGAGGAGGCCACAAATGGTGCAGCACTATTATTATTTTTTTTTATTTATGACAACAGCTAATTTGTAACCAAAAGGTGAGTGAGCGTAGCGAACGAACTTTAACCAGGACGTGATTGAGCCATGTGAACGAGCTCATCTTGAAAATTAAGAAGTTAAACGGGGCAAAGCCCGCGGGTACAGCTAGTCAATAATAATGCAACAATGAGTTACAATCGATTTGAAAAAAAAAAAAATGGCAACCACTCCCGACTCCATTGAATATTGACATACATAATAGTCCTACACAAAGTTGAAAGTTTTATTTAGACTAACAATAAAACAGCTGATTTCCAAATCCTAAAACGTAGGGGATATAGGTACGAGTCTATGTTGAAAATCAGCGAGGCTATAGACAAGCCATTTATGGCACTGGTGATAACACATTATGATAAAAGTTTAATAGGATTAGACTACAATATAAAAACCTAGCTAAAATAACAAATGTAATGGTGTTTACAATAGTTTAGGTTTTGGTCATGGTTTGGTACATGGTTAGGTTTTGTCTCAATAATATGACGTCATCCGAATATTTTCACACTTTTCCTTCATCATTTTGTCGTGATCTTTACACCCTAATCAAAATGGGTCTAAATCAGCTGACACCGATTAGATACTCTTTGGTTAACTCTGTTAATTAACACCTTAAGAATAAAAAAATATATGAACACAAGTTCACAAAAAATACATCCTAGAAGAGTATAAATGTTTGCCATTAAACCAAACGAACTTAAAGGTGAAGTTCTTTTCAAGAAGAAACTGACAGAAAATCAATAATTGGCTTGAAATTGTTTGTACAAGGTATATCAATATGCTTGCACAGACAACAGAATTGTGAAAGGCCACTCAAAAATGTTAATCAATTTAAAGATTAAACGTCCTTTACTTTTAAACTTTTCAAATCTTCAATGTAAACTAAATTACTTCTAGTATTTTATACATCAGGCAATGGTACTTTGAAAAAGCCAATTTTACTGATTTAGTTGTTCTTAAAAATTACTCTTGGTAATAAAAAGGAAAATTAATGCAGAAATAGCTAGTTGTTTGTAGTAAATGCCATTGTGTATACAAGATTTGTACAAATAATAAATTTGTACTACCGTAAGCTATCAATATTTACAACGTAAAACTGGGAAAATGTACACATTTTGGACTATTTAGATCAATCCCTTCACATCCCTTGTTTTGCTGGATACCTTCCTCACACAGGTCTACGTGAGTGGCAAATGCAAGATTAAGAAGTCACAAACATCTTTAAAAAAGTTGGCAGATCAATAATTTATGGTTCACATGAAAACTCTAGGTTAACAGAAGGTTGGATGCATTATGTAAATAACTAGGGTGGTCTGCCGTTACACTTTAGACGCATAAATGAGTGAAGCATTATTTAAAGATTGTCAATGGCTAAAGCAGAACACCCTACAATATGTTCCCTTTCAACAGATTCACCGTTTGTTTGCCCGATATTATTTAAGTTCTAAAGAATGACAAATTTATCTGATAGTACATACTGTACCTTTGTAGTGAAACTGGCCATCCTGACCATTTGCTTGTACTTTGTAAATGGGCATAGCAGGATGTACTCGTGCAATCAACATTTGTTCTACAATCGTCAGGTCAGTTAATTCGTTCGGGACACTTGACACATCCATATTATTTAACGCCGTGAATTTAGTTGCATTTGAACGACAACGCGAACAAATCGGTGATTGGTTTGAAGCTGTTAGTTGTTGGCGATGACAGTTAGTGCAAGTGTAAAATTTTAGTGCATCTAATTCATGTTGGAATTGATTAGCTAACTGCCTATCAGCTTCTTCTGCCACTGCTTCATCTGGTTCTTCTTGTTCACGACGCCACTCTCTTACAATATTTGCATTATTGGTGCGACGACCAATATTACGACGTGGCCTTTGAGGCTTGCTCAAAACAAATATAGCAAAACTTTTACTTCCATTGATAAACTGTTACATTCCAACTTTAACCTAGGATGAAAGTAAACATTGAAATGTAAACAAAACAGTTACAAACAATTAACATATGTTTATCTTATTTAAATGAAACAAGATAAACCCATATGTCATAAACCCAATATAATTTTTCTTTCAACTTACATTAAAATAACAAGCGAAATTGCGTGACCCGTAAAATAAAATCCAGAAGGAAATTTGCAAATATTTTTTACCAAAACATTGTGCTCAGTATTCTTTAGCTGTTGGCCAAATTTCATATCAATTGGTCAAGCCATTACATTCTGATGCTCTTACAAATAAGTTACAAAGTGAGGGAAAGTGAGCTTCACTCAATTAATACAGTAAGTTAGTGGGTTATTTGACATTTTATGTAAAAAGGTAAGTTGGCAGATAGCTTTATTTTCCAATTGCATAATAGGCCTACAGTTAAAACAAACATGATTATACAGGAAAAATACAGGATGAAAAATTCTGGTTTGTAAATTGGTAGACAATAATAAACAGGTAAATCAGAAAGCCCGTGTACACGCTACCTATTTTAACATATTTGTTGATATCTCTTTCATTTAACAAAGTGACGGAATAGATATCACGATATCTGGTTTGACTTTGCAAATCACGAAACCACAGGATTTTTGTGACCTCCAATATTTACATTTATTTACCTTTTCATTTACTTCTTAGCAATGTGTAAGAGTGTGGTGAGTTGCTCACAGAATAAAAACACAGAATTTCTAGATTAAATTTGTGTTTTTATAAATGAAATACATATACACAAACATTTACTAAAACAAAACTCAAAATTAATTTCGAAGGAATAGACTGCCTTTGACACTGTTGGTACTCAAATTTAAACAAGGGAATTAAAATTCAAATCAATTCGTTGGAAACTTTATAGCAATCTTCCATGTATGGGCAAACGCGTAACTGCATATAACAACACCTACCATTAACAAAAACCAACTATTTCTCTAATACCACTCCTTTAATCTATACTAGTCTAGTACGTAATTTGTTTAGGTTATGATAACAAATATAGCTTTTGTCATTTACGTGTTATTCCATATAGCCTATGGTTATTTGCTAAAACACTGGTAAAAAAAGTTCCTATTTATTAATAACTTTTGAATACAGTGCCATCATAAATGTGAAGCGATGACCATCTTGATGACAGGCAACTATAAATAAAACAAAACAATAAAAAACTACACATACCTTTTCTTCCTAGACAGGACACTGACAAAGTTGTGCTGATCGCCGATAACGCTGACGGAAGCGGAGTGCATGTTCTACAACACAAACAACTTTAGTAGTGTTTGTCGTATAGCAGAAAAACCAAGTACCTACTAAGTATAAATGTTATTTTGGAGTAGATTTACGTGTACAGTTCCTTATATTATGGCTTTGTTTCAATAAACACTTCAGCAAGGAGGAAGAATACCGGAACGATAATTGTTTATAGCCACTTAAAGCACCTACATCCCTTTGATACCCAACGGGGAACATGCGGCAGATTTATTTAACTGCACAGTTATGAATGAAGAAATTGGAATCACTCTTGAACCATGGCAAGTGACAGACACATGGGAGGAATCATAGAGGGGACTGGTCTCTAGAATATACCACCCTCTCAAGACGTCACCTCCGGTTTTCCAATCGTGGGGACAGCTCTAATACTACCTGGTTTCAGTTTTGAGTTTTGTGACGTATCTTTTGGCCTGGAGCCGGAAATCTTAGGGGGTGAACTATTAGAGATTGATGTCCCTAAGGATGCTGCAGTTCATCAAGCAATATCTTCATGTGGTTTTTAAACTCCCCAAGCATTCATTTAGAATAAAAACAAAGAAAAAAAAACGAAAAAAAACATAAAATTGAAAACTACAAAAAATTAAACCTCGTCTAAGTTATATAATGACTTTGGATTCACAAAATAATCGAAACAGCATGAACAATTTTCATTCATTATGTCCTCAGGTTTAATGGGCCTAAAATGTTCAATCCACACAGTAGCTAAAGCTACTAAATATAGCACCGGCGACTTCCCATTGACGTGTTCGCGTTTGCAAGCGGTGTTATAAAGGGTTGTATTTGTTCGGCTACAGTATAATCGCTCATGCTTTCAATTTATCGATCCTTCCTTGGCGAGGGTGCTGACTCTAAGTTCACAATGCTGGTCGATTGTCGACTGTGAAGGTTAAATTGATTTATCGACTAATCAAGTACCCTGAAGAATCATTTCATTTGTCGGATTTTGCTCACGGAAAAATTCGTAATACACGACCTATGATTTTTAATGTTGAAGCTAGTTTTGACTATGGACACTCTACAGAGAAGACATTTTTAAAGAGAACTATTATAACTTTAATTTTAATTGAGAGTTTTTCGTATACGGATTTTTTATAAATTATTACATTAAACCGAAAGGGCAACTGGTAGTAAACTATGCAATTAGAGACCCTATACAACTGATAGCTTATTTTTAGGTTCTGATAAAATAAACTGACATTCTTACATCCAGTGGAGTGTGTATGTAATAGTGTTAGCCTAGCTATAATGTGTTGTCTGTTAGACCATGGACCAGCTGTACAGAAACAGATGATAAAGACATCCCAAAGGGTTATTAACAAAGAACACTTTACCCTACGCTACACTCACCGCGCATCAACATTCAGATTATGTACGTGCAAGAAGTATGTGGCTGCTTAAAAAGTGACCACTGTCGTTTGGGGTTTTGCTAAAAATAGATCCTTCAATATGTCAGATTTACTCTATATTTAAATAACATTATAGGTTAAACCCTTAGGTTTGCTGCTACAGGGAAGGTGATAGAGTGTATTTTGTAGTGAAATGTAAATATCTTGGGTTGAAAAAAACAATTAGTTAAATATGGTCAGAATTCATTCACAAACAAGCAAACAAACAGTTGATTCATTCTCCATAAGAATAACATGCATATTTTAAACTAACAATTTGAATTTCATCCGTAACCATTAAACGTGAAACAACCCTTCAATATACTAAATTCTTTTTCAGGCTCAACAAAAATGATTTGGAAAGAAATTGGGAATTTAATGTTTTGAGTGTAAAAAATAGGAATACTTAATTGTATTCCTATAAACACTCTCCTAACGCTGTTCCCATGGTCCGATCATGGTGGTTCGAATGATTGTGAGTTTATATGTTAGTACCAAGTTTCACAAAAATCGGTTGATTTGTGCAAACCTACCAAACTGTGGTTAAAAACCAACGGTCACAGGAATGTGTTAATACCCAGAACCCTATTTTTTGTATCAACTAATAAAGCCTAAATGATGATCGAATTCGAGTAAAACCTCTCGATCACATGAACTATATCAGAGTTCACCTTTATATAATTATGGAACAGAGGTTGCTCAGAAACATCACAAGGACTATTTGATCAAAGTAGTTATCAGATCTCTTCGTGACTTGACAGAACAAGGAACCTTGTCTAGTAAGTAAATATCTCTAAACAAAAAGTACAAAGAACGACCCTTGAAACGTAATAAATCAGTAAATATTCGTGTACCTCACACACGTTAGACGATCCGTTTATTTGATAAAGGGCGGTAATCTTTTTGAATCGCAGTTCAAACACACTTTGATCCTTCGTTTGCGTGAGCATTGCTTTCTGAATTATTGTACAAAATAACAACTCTGCAGGGTGGTCTGTTCGGTTTGATACTTGATAGTTGATTGGTTTATATAAATGAGACGCTTACTTCGGTATCCAAAGTTAATAGTTGTAACCTAGTTAGTTATTTGAATATCTGTTAGGTATCGATACACATAACAATGAGGCATTAAAAAACGTTATTAAATAATTTATTAACTTTCAACAAATAAATAAAAGTACCTATATCATGTATGCATTAAATTTAATACTTTAATACCTCGAATGTTCTGCGTTTTCACAGTTTTCTATCAACAGTTTGTTCTATAGTTATGGAGTTGTGATGCACTCTTACATTAGATATTCAATAAAATATCACCGCTAATGTATGAAACATCACGGAAGGCTTGACACGCATAGTATAATAATGTTGCCACGTTACCATATGTTAATAAGTCATAGGCTGCATGATACAGTGCTATTCTAGTAACACACGATAGTAATTGCACTGTTGCCATATCATTTGGTAAAAAGCATCTAAACAACTAGGTTTATATGGTAAATTTATATATTTTTATTATTGTATTTCCGATCACTTTTTCTATCCAAATTTGAGAAGTTGGTGTCGTTGGATACAGTTAAAAAAGTCCCCAAAAGTTCACGGGTTGAAGAAGGTTAGGAATTAGGATATACTCCTAAAGATTCACATGGTTTAGGTTATAGCATGGTATGAAGTAAATATTAAAGTAGTTCCTAAATTCCTCCCATTACCTTAGTAGTCAATGGTTAAGCGGTAAAAGTAATTGTGATATTTTATTAGCAAAATCACAAAAGTTTGAAATAACTCTTGGATTGAAATAACTCTTGGACCATGGTTTTTACAGCATTGGGGGGTCGTACCATTTTGCTTCAAGTTAAAAGAGCTATAACATACTACATTTTAATCAAAATCTTTTGAGTAGTTTTTTTGAAAATCTGATTCTTCCGTTATTTAATAAAAAACTAATGCCAAAAAATCATACAGTCATAATGCTCTAGCAGCAAACAGCAATTTTTCATTTCACTTGGCTTCGGAAACCACTATTTTCAGTTTCCACAAAAAACGGGTATTTCTACCCAATACTTAAATTCGAACATTTTGACGAGTACCTACAATACTTTCCCCGTTTAAGCCTACTACGTACAGGGGGGACGAATTAAAAATCGAAAAACAACAGATCCACAAGCATTGTTTGTAAATTTGACTCAACAATAAAAAAACTCGTTTCTGACAAGCTTAATGCTAGCTGTAAAAATCGTCTTAGCAATTAATTTGGGGACGCGGAAAGGTCGCCCCCGGAAACATCACCCCCCTACGTCATATTGACGTCAGAGACCGGGGGGTGATGTTTCCGGCCGCGGACACTCAATTTCAGCTGCAGCATGCACTCGTCGATATGACGAGTTATTTTTTAGTTCGCGTATTAATTAGATAATTATATTCACTTATCATATACAATTACCAGATTTTCTAATTAGAATTGATGTTAACCGGATACGTTAACCCCGATCATTTTCAAAATGCACACCCCGGAAAGGTCCCCCCCCTGTCATGATCACCCCCGGTATACCTGCTGTAGGGCTTGGGCTCGTGACTCGAGCCAGCTATTGTTCACGGTGTCCGGAAAGATGGGGACGAGGAAACTTAGGGACACGGAAACTTGGGGCCAAATCGGGTTTTGAGCTGAGGGGGAGGCAAACGGAGGCTGACTAAGCTCTAAGAACGACTCTTTAAATCGACTCGTTCTCTATTGTTATTGTACCTAGGTCTAGTTGTAACTACGACTTGTTGTATTTATTTCTAGTTGTAGGTATCTCCCCTTAAGTTTCTCACCTTGTTTAAATGGTTACTTTTGTAGAGCTTAGGGACAACAGATTTAGTACATTGAAGTGTTTTTGTAGGGTTATTTTACTAATCACGGAGTAAACTCGAATTGTAAATGATTATTCAAGCATACATTTTTTTTATCAAAAATACACTTGAATATTTCCAAAACAATAGCATCAACTTCGTGATGATGTTATAGCCTCCAATTTATGTTATACGACCGTGAACATGGGCGAATTTCTCTCGTTTGTAATAGAACAATAATACAATATAATTCAGGAACAACCCGTGACTAGCTATTACTGAGAAAGATTAAAGAAATACCTGTTGCAAAAAGTAGTCGTAGGCATCTGGTACAAAGTATTCCACCTATTGTTTAATCTAAGCAAACCCATAAACATTCAGTACTTGGAAAGGTAAAGGAAATATGAGTGAACAGAATACAGCGATGTCCCGTTAATCCCCTCGCACGTTTCTCCGAATCGACTTCATTTGAAATTTCTTAGATTTTCCTTTCAAACAGGCCAGTTTTTGGGGTGTCAGATCACTCGGGTCAGTTAATAACTTTTGTGTACAGTTGTTGCGAAAGTGTGATTGACCTCCAATTTCCAACCTAAATATTGTTTTGGTTTTACGTGGCAATCGCAAAAGAGGAACTCAGCTGTTGATAAAACTATATTTTTCTGAATTCTTAAAGTGGTGGTGATATAGGTCTAATTTATTCCTTCGTCGTCAGTGTATACTGATTGAAATCTAATATATAAAATTATCCAAAATACTGATTTGTATGATATTGGACACATTTTCTTCAATTCTTTACGGCAAACGTCACTTACCAAATACCAATAATGTGATGATATAATATTTCGTCTGAAAAAAAATTCCGATCGCTTTAGAAATGTGTTCTTCCTACAAATTTGCACTTGTTATAAGTTATTTACAATCAGTGACGTGTTTTGGAATCACTTCCAGGACAATTAATTTAGTGATAAATTTTACACATTCGTTATCGGTAGGCCTACAGGTTTTTGAAAAAATGTATTTTTGGTTCAAAGTACCAGTACAATGGGTTCATAACTAACTCGTGTCACAGACTCGAGGGCAAGAATAACTCGTAGTTGGGTCAAAGGAATCCGAATCAGAGTGAATCAATAGTACTAAGTCTTGACAAAGTAATACATTTTGATCAATTTTTGGTCAATCGACAATAACTTGTTAATCTAACTAATGATCTCATGATGAAACTATCAAATTAATTTAACCACTAACAATGATATTTTAAGGAAAAAACATCGAACAGCAGGCCTACATTTAAAACACTGTTTATGCCAAAACCATGAGTAACAATGAATTCAGTTAGTTGGCAGCCTAACATGCAAGGTATGTTGTTGCATAAGGCAAAAGTTAAGTACAACAAAGAAAAGTAACAAAGGGTAATTTGGCAAAAATTGTAAACAAGCGACGTTTTGCAGACGAGGTATATAAAAATCTGTAGGTTTATATCAAGTTTTATTTTAGAAGTGTTACAAACGAAAAAATTACTCATAACTTTTATAAAGAAAATAATAAATATAAAATGCCTTGTAAACAATTGTAACGAACGTACGTAATTATATTTCAAAAAATACATAGGGCCATTTTCACCAATTTAGTGAATATAAGAAAAAAGAGTTTAATCCCCAAGAATCCCTTGGCCAGAAAATCTTTAACTATCGGGTAATATAATGTAACATAATTTCGCTTTATTTTTACAAAGCCTTGTCAAAATATTTGAACAACTTAAAAATATTCACTAAATACTCGTTGAAAATATATGTCAAAATATTCAATCTTGACCATGCAGTCCTATAATTTTCCCAGAGTAGACCGCATAAAATATTGTCTTAAGCGTTTCCAACAAAAATGACAGCGGATAAGAAATTCAGAGATAAAATGTCCATCCGACATGAAAGTAACAAAATACACCATGATCCGACGCAATGTGCAAACAAAAATAAAATTTATTTCATAACGTTTATCGTAGGCCTACACAATCACAAAAATATTTAAATTTTAAACTAATTATGTCAGCATATCTTAACAATGTGTCATTACATTATATTTAGTAATATTGTTTCATAGAATGCGTTTATATTTTCTGTAATTTATATAATGTATATTTAAATTACCCAAAATGCGTAAAAAAGAAGCTATCAAACCTAGGCGATCAGGCCTGGATCAATTTAGTACTTGACTGACTTTTAACATTAACTGTTAAAAATGGCTGGTTTACTGTTTGGAAATATTCAAATTATGATTTTGAAGTCAAATCCCGTTACTGTAGCTCTCTGTAAACTGAAACAGAATAACGATTCGTTCTAAAAGAGTCGTTTCAGAGCCTAGTTCATCTAATCTCTCCCTCCCCCCCGGTCGAACCCCTATTTGGCCCTAACTTTCCTTGTCCCCATCTTTCCTAAACTCTTGTTCACAAGGGTAGAGACTGTCCCATATTACCACCGCTCGACTGAACTCGCAAGAATGGGAAGGATTTGGTATTATTACGCAAACGTTGTGGATATTAAGATAAATACAAATTAACACTTTGATATTGTGCTTTCTCTAGACATTTCCCCTTAATTTTATACATCAAATGATGTATTTGACATCAAATGATGTATAAATTACATATAGTTTTTGACGTATAAAATGTATTTGAAACACGTGGAAATGAAATAAAATGTTTATAGTAATAGTGACAATTAAGTAAGGAATCAACTCGTATTAATATGAGCATGCTTCAACCACTCAACATCATAATACAGTCAGTACACACTTGACAAACATATTTTCACATTTCCTAATTCTTAAATTGTAAACATTGAGCAATAAATGCTGTATATAATTTTTATACATTTAAATAATTCTCTGGATTTTATGGTAAAAATAAATGCATTGAGAATATTCCTGATTTGATATTGGTGAAGGACTCTTTCCCGTAAAAAAGAATTTAGAAAGTAAATATTGGTTAGTTTCTTCGGCAATAAACAGGAAAAAGCTCACACTGTTTACGTTTGCGTTGACAAAGAAGCAAGCAACAGTGTCACATTCACTTTATTTCATGATTTCACACTGCTGATATTAAATAACTAAATTGAAATTGAAGTAGTACAGTTATTCCATAAACGGTCGCCCATTGTTTTGAAAGTTACACATTTATATCTACCTGTAGTTCGCAGAATATTAATACGTATAACTTAAAAGTTTGCAAGAGAACATAGTCCTAAGTATAGTATCCACTATTCTCAGAGTATTGATTTATGGAATTCGTCTGTAATTTGCAGACTATTAATTCGTAGAGTACAACTGTATTTATAGCGGGAAGTATTTTTTGTAAAATAGCTTAGACTTCCCCACTTCAGGTATCCCTCCCAAGAATACCTGAGCCAAATACGTTTGTTTAACATAGTCAAGGAAAAATTTAGTTAGTTATTTACTAAAGTCAGTTTCATCTTTTTACTATAATTCGTACATTAACATAATTCATAATTATCAGTGTTATCTAGCCTATGTACTTAATTAATTTGGAAGGGGTTAATTTGTGAACAGAACGCCTCATTGAGTTTTAAACAGATTTTGAAAATGATAATGTAATTTGTAAAAAGTATACTCTGAAGTTGCACTAACAATAAAATCAGCTCAAAATATAGTAGGGGATTTTCCCCAGTGTTTTCTAGAGACCTGCTACACCGGTTCACATTTTTATAACCCTCGAAATTTTGGTATATCGATATAGACTACACACATTCTACAAACATGACATAACTTTCATGGCATAAACTTATAGGCCTACTTACACAGATTTGATTTCAGACAAATCTTGATTTTACCCAAGGGTAGAAGTATTAGAGATGTATAGTTCAAATCAAATCTACAGATTTCCTGAATACGAAGATCCGTTACGGTAGGAAAAAACAACATTTAAAATTGAAACAGTATGCGGGCAAACACCGACGATCAATATTTAAGTAAACTACTTGTAACATAAAAACGTCAATGACAGTTTGAAACCAGCTGTTAGTTAAAACAGCACTGAAACGACTTTAAAAATTATTAGCGTCGGCTGCTAGACTAAAAAAATTAAACTTAAAAAAATGAAATCATGGCATTGACATTCCCTTCCTTAGAAAATTATATTTATTTCAACACAAAAATCACGAAATCGCGAAAGTGGTTGATTCAGAATCCTGAAATGAAAAAAAAACTCTGTCACGTTTAAAAATATAATATATCACAATTAATTGCACACTCTAGTGGAAATCGATGAAACCCACCCATATGAATTCTTGCTTATCCGTTTACTTTTCCACTCTTTGCGTTTTTGTACATGCCAAGTCAAGTCTTAAAACATTACATTTAAAACAATTGTATTAAATCTTCCACAAATTACAAGAAACAGTGACTCATCCATTTTCCCCGATTCCGAATATTTGTGCGCAATCTTGGCGACTTATGTTCAATCTCCAGCATTTTGGAGGTGTTCGCAATTCAGACACACCCGTTCCCATAGTCCGATTATGCTGGTTCACGAACTCGTTCTAATAAACTTAGGCTTACACGTTTGTAACAAATCTCATCAAACTCGCAGCGTTGTTGCCCGAGTTACCGCGCTCACGGTCACATATACAGGGTGTATTTATAAAGTCCCGCATGGGCTTAATATTTTCAAAACGGCAATAGATAAATCAATAAGATTTGGTACATAAACACCACACCTAAAAACAACGTTTTAAAGACTGTCAGTTTTCTGTCATATAATGGAGACATCCCGCAAGGAGTCAGAAGGAAATCTTAAATAAGAGCATAGGTTGATATTTACAGATAACCGTAGGCATATTCTACAACTTAGTAAAACGTTATTTTTTGTATTAAAGCCATTTTTCATTTAGGACACAAATGATTTTTCTTTTTGCTTTCTTTATTTGTTGTGCTCTTGGTCTTTAATGTTTACCAGGTTTTTAATGATTTATTTGTTGCCAAAAACAATTTAAGAATAGTTATTTGTGTAACTAGTGGTGAAAGTGGCACTTTGCTGCACACGAGCCGCAGGCGAGTGCGGAATGATCTCGAGTGCAGCAAAGGCCTTTTTCACTCGTGTTACACATTATATTTTTCCTACAGTCATTATAAAGCATATAAATAATTAGTCTTTCAAACACTATACAACACGTTTTTAGGTTCAGCTGGCAACACAAATGGTGCCCTAGAGAAAGTAGTACCCGCGGTCCGTATCACTCCGCTATTTTACCTCGGCAAGAAATATGCTCCGCGTTTTGAGAATATAGTTCCGTATGTTTTTGTAATTTGAAGTGGTTTCCGCGCCTTAAAAAAATTCTTTAAAGGTATTTTCTTGTTTGTTAAGATCGTAGGAATATTTTAAAAACGTTTAAAAGAAAAGTCTAGAAAGTTCAGAAATACCGAAACTATAAACACGAAATGGCAGGTTAAATCGTAGTTATAATAGTCAATCAGCTGTTCATAGTATTATTATTTTTAAAGTGTTGCCAACCTATTTCCAAGCGTACACGGATTACGTGCATAATAGAACCACGCTGTTTTGTGTTGTTTCGTTGGAATCCTGATGTGCGGCAAAGTATAAACCGTACGGCAAAGTATAAACCGTACGGCAAAGTATAAATATGCAGCAATTAGCAGCTTTCTGTACTATAAACAGTACAAGGAAGCCAACTTTGTCAGGTGACTGTAGGAAAAATATATTTAATTATTTACTTACATTATTTTTTTACGTAGTTAAAATGACTAAGTATTTGATTTGATAATTTGAATTATTATCAACATATTTTTCAACCTTTTCCCATATAAGAAGGTGTCCAAACACTACCAAATAGGTAAAGGTACTACAGTAGCAAAATGTGTATTTATAAAAAGAAATAAAAATAAGAAACGAAACACACAAATTTAAAGTGCGTAACACAAAAAATTTATCTTTATGCTTTTTTCTTCTTTTTGTGCTCTTGATTTTGATTTTGATATATTTTATTGTTTTAAATTATATTGTAAATGAAGTTTGTACCGGTACTGTATAAATTCCTTGACACTTTGTAGAATATTAAATTGTTATTCAGTTATATTTTTGTATTTTCTTTCCATAGTTAAAATGTATATGCCTATTAGACGATTTAGTACTCATTGTGTGTATTTATTTCTCAATTTAAGTACCTGTCTTCCAAACTTTGTTACAAAATCCTAAATTTGTGTTAGCGAATTTCCCCTATAGGGAATGAGCTATTACCGTAGTACTCATGGTAAGACCTGGACCCGGGACCGATTTACTTTTTCGTTTTGAGGTCCCTAGATGCCAAAAACACCATCCGTTCAAATTCATAAATTTGATGAAATTTGGTACAAGCGTGTAAACCTACGTTTATTCGAACGAGTTCGCGAACCAGCATGATCGAACCAAGGGAACGGGGGTTTATGGGGGGTTTTATGGGGTAAAAATTGGGTTTTCCCATTTTTGACACTAAAAACTTAAAATTTAGCAATTTCTTTATAAACCATTTTGTAGAGCTTAAAAAACAAATAATTTAGTATATTGAAGCGTTAATTATGCGCCTAATGGTTACGGAGAAAATTCCAAAAATCTGCAAATTTAAAATTTCCATGTTATACTTAGAATAAGTAAACTGTTGTAGTTTGCTTGTTTATATACATATTTTAATCAAATTTGGAAAATGCATTCATTTCATACTAAACTATTATCATTTTACAAAAAAAAACACCTTTTTACCCTCCCTGTTGCAGCAAACCTAAGTACTCGTTATACTTTGATGGTTCAAAACTGGACCCAGCTGTTCCTGATCATTGGGCTTTAAATAAATGGTCCTGGCTAATGAAACAGCTGATCTTAGTCAGTAACAAAGCTACACAGATCATCTCACACCATTCTACACTCATATTTGGGTTAAAATACGCACCTAGGTGGCGTCCCCATATCAATTGATATTGATATTGATATATATTGAACTAATGTTATTTAAATAGGGAATAAATGTGATATTTTTACAGAGACTTTTTAGCGTAAATCCAATCAGGCAAGTGGAAATTCGCTTAGTCTGCAGGTTTGCTGTGTCGGGGGTATTTTTAATTATAATTGGCACTTTGTGATACATTAATTGAAGTATATACGAATGTTACTATCGTTTAAGCGATGTAATACAAGTTTACAGCTCAACATTTCAAATTTTGATTACATATTAAAAATTTGAACTCACGTATATTTTCCCCTTAGTAATTATGAAACATAATTTTGCAAACTTCAGTAGCAAAAAGGTTTTCTAAACATATACATCTTATAACAAAACTAATTTATTGGTATATCAACACTGATTGCAAGTCCTCTTCTCGATTTAAAGTGATTCTGATATTTTGATTATACTTTCATTATATTTTGACTCTATTCCAGTGATATGAAACTAGCCTAGGCTGTTTCTGAATTAAGGTACTTTTTGGCATAACCTTTAGAATAGTATCATTTACATATTTGTAATTACTAACAATTAATTATTTCGATAAGTTTAAGGGATTAATCCCCTAAAAGATATCATTATGTTTATTCTTATTTAATAATCTGTTTCTAATTTTCAAATTATTAATTAAATCGGGGCCAAACCTAAAGCAATGCGATTCATTTTTAATACATTCAGAAATGTACATTTAATGTACATTTAATACATTCAGAAATTTTTAACAAATGTGTTGCTTAACAATTACCATAGGGTGTAAGGTAAGTTTACTGATGTTGATAAGTATAACTACCATTTAATGCAACAGAAAAAATGTATACTTTACGCATTATCGTTGGTTATGAATTAAGTACCGGTATAAAAGAATCATTTTTTAAAGTCAATCTTTGCTCGCATTATTTAGTTGTCTTAGAAGTTTATACACATCTAAATCTACTGATTGATATTCCACCACAGCGTCTGCAATTTTCTTCTGTGGAAAAGCTGTTGTCCAAGCGACAATAATAATGAACGAGCGGCCGACCCTCAGAACAATGGACTGAGGAGGACGGGCAGCAGGTAGGCTGCCGAGCAGCCCAGCCCTACTAGGGGTAGCGTTTCAGGGGGGGACGATTCCGGGGTGTACATAGGGGATGCCTTGCCGGGGAAGACCTTTCCGTTTCTACTTGTTTGAATTAAAATTAATAACATAATTAGTTCATATCAACTAGATTTTGATAAATTACTTGTCAAGCCCTTGGGGGGAACGATTCCGGTCGCGGACATAGATTTTATACCAGCTGGTTGTCTGGTTTCGTGACGTCACGTTTAGCCTGGGGGGTGATGTTTCCGGGGGTGACCATTCCGGCGACCCGATTCAACTATTTTAATTTAATCGTTATCCAAACTCCTAAAAATACTCCATAGTCCAGGAATACCCAACTGACTTATTTTGTAAACGAAGATTATGCTTAACTTATGCAAGCAATGGCTACTGAAGTTGTCTTTTAATTAATTACACTAATCATTGAATAAAGATTTGCCCTTATGTATGTCGTTTATTAACTTTGGCTTTATTTAGAACTATGACTGAAAATACTGACTTATATCCAAATCAAACCTAAAAGACTGACGAAGTTCATAAAGAATTCGCTCAATTTCATGAGACTTTTCCTTTACCTCCAGTTAGCAAGCCTATGGTAAACATGACTTTTAACAGTTCTTAGTTTACATAATTCGAGTAACTTTTAAAAACTAAATTACCAACTAAACTGCTATATACAGTGTGTAAAGTCTGCGTAGTGGCTCATAATGATTGTAAATGGTTATTATAAGGCTTGCCTTTAAATATAAAGGCTAGTGATAGTACCTCGAGCTGGATCGATAGTGATCCTAGATGCAATTTGTCATTAAGCTATCCATTAATGATGCTATCGTACTAAAGTCGATAACAAAGTCGATAAGTTGATAACAAAGCGAGGCAAAACATACCAATGACGTAAACACAAGTTAATGAAATAATAAATTAAATTAAAACAGCTCGGGACGAAGTTTACGTGTTATATTATTTACACCCTATTTTTAACTTTTCAACACTGACAGGATCGTTTGACACCAACCCATGTAAATCATTCTAGACTAGTGAAGTCGCGTGTGTTATGAGAGGGGAAACAGTTTGATCTATATATTCCCTCGGTTCACGAGCTAGGTTCCCATAACGGGATGTATTTAGTCCCATCTGTAATCATGTGACGTATTGTGCCAGTGCAGATGCAGATAAAACTTAAAATGTCCTAAACACACAACCTAAACAACAAAAATTCACCGTCATTATTTAGGTAATTAAAAAAATGGCAATACTTCGTGATTGTGTAGTGTTAATAGAGTGAGATCTGTGTAGCTTTATTACTGACTATGATCAGCTGTTCTTAGCCAGAATCATGTGTTAAAAGGCCAATTGTTTAGGATAACCGCGTCCAGTCTCAAACCATTCAAAAACCTAATTCGTGAAAAATATTAACTTTCTCAGAAAAGAATCGCGGCAACCTTCACCAACTTTTTTCGTTGTGTTGCACAATGTACAGCTCAATTTAAAACACTCCCAAAAGTTTTTTTTTATGTATAGGGCATTTTTAATAAAAATACTGGGGGTCCTACAGAATTTATCTTTAGATCTACCTTTCGGTAAATAGTTTTTCAAATTTATTTGTCACTTATATTAACCCGGAGGGCTTGGATTCCCCCAAAAATCGGGATTAATGATTCATTCTTTTCAGTACTAAAACATCAAACAAGAGTAGTAGCCATGGTTTTAGTGAATTTCCCTATAGGGAAGTAGCTATTAATTACCATTGACTATTGGATTATTACCGTAGGTGGCACGGTAAGACCTAGGCCCGGGACCGATTTACTTTTTCACTTTGATGTCCCCAGAGGCAAAAAACACATTTCGTTCAAATTTGTATATAGCCTATGTATATATACAAATATATTAAAAAATAAAAAAAATTTTATATAGAGTTATATATGTCTCCGTAAACTATAACTATAACAAATATCTTGAGTAATTTTTTGTCAAGTTTTGATTTAATTTGGTTAAAGGTGTAAAGCGGGATACACTTTAATGAGTTCGTGAATCAGCATGATCGGACCATGGGAACGGGGTTTTACGGTGGGTTTTATGGGGCGAAAATGGTTTTTTTCTGATTTTTGACCCACAAAACACAAAATTTCCCAATTTCTCTCCAGACCTTTTCAAAGAGATTAAAGAAGAATAATTTAGTATATCACAGTGTTTTTGTACGGTTATTGGCAATGGAGAAATTTCGAAAAATTGTAAATTTAAAATTCCCATGTTATTCTTATGGAGAATATTGTAAAATTTTGTAGTTTGCTTGTTTAATGAAATATTTTGATCAAACTTGGAAAATGTATTTATCTTATACTAAGCTATTAATATTTTACAAAAAAAACACAATTTTCCTTGTAGCAGCAAACCTAGTTACTCGTTAAACCTAAATGTTATTTAAATTTAATTGAAAATCAATTCAGACAAATGGAAATTCGCTTAGTCGACAGGTTAGCTGCGGCGGGGGCATTTAACAATATAACAACTACAATATGAAATCAGTTTATCATCCAGGAATGAAGCGAATTTATTCCGTCAATTTATAGACCTACAGATTGGGATTGAAATCAATTTAAAATCTACAAAATTACACATAATTCTTTTGACCATTTTCACTTTGGTGTAACTTCTATGAAATTTGTATGCAAACTCATATACGAATAAAAACTTGTTCAGGTGTTTTTCAATCAGAATTTTTGTTTTTCGTCGGCGCATGGGATTTACTAGCCACGACTTGTAAACTTTGTTTGGAAATAAATAAGAACCAAATTTAACTTTTAGCTTATTTCTGTGTAAACAAGGAAAGCAAGTTACTCAGACAGAAATAATATTACGTGGGATTTCTTTCAAAAAATAATAAGTTTTAGTAAAACGTAAAATACAAATCTAAAAGGTTGCCTAAACGCTAAACAGAAATATAATTGTACTAACTTATATATAAATTGTAAAATGTAAGAATAAGAAAGTGACAGTCTTACATCAATAAATTTATGAATAAAAAATAGATAAAAAACGTCAATCAACAAATAGTTAATTTTGTTAAAAACAACTGCAAATAAGGCTTCACCAAGCTACTAAATAAATTACAAAAGTTTGCTAACTTATAATCTTCGTAAATTGATTAATTAAACATTTAGTTTGTTACAAAAAGCATATGTGTAGGCTAACAACGCTACTAAAAAATAAATTAAACATTTCAGCCTTTTAACATCTGATAACAACCTGTACGTTGCGGTGTTGACTGTACCGTGGTCTGTAGTGCACTGAAATCTGAGGTTAAAGTTTGTTGTGGTGGTTGCCATACAGAGGTCAATGCCCAACAATCGATCAGCTGTTACATTGTTGCCCTTCTGTTATTTCACTGCTAATTAAATCAGCTGATAGTGAGGACAACCACTTTCCATTACACCACACCTGCTACCAATCACGACAAGTTGCGTCCTATCATGGCGATGGTTCAATCGGTATTGATTGTATTGGAAACAAATGATCAGAGTTCAATAGATGTGATTGATTGGCAATAAGAATTTTAAATTGTTTTTTAAGTAAACTTAGGAATTGGTATGCAAAATGTATTCTGATAGGTACGGTAAGGTAAGGTTAAACAAACAAACAGTGCCATCTACATTTTCTCTCAAACTCGTTGCAATGACACAAAATGACAGACAAAAAAAGGAAATCTATACTATTATAAAAAAGAGGTGGTTGCTGTATGTGTGTATGTGTGTATGGGAAAAGTAAACTCGAAAAATACTGGTCGGATTGGGCTGAAATTTGGCATGATGATAGCTCACATTCCCGATTAACATATAGGCATATTCTTATTTCAAAAATCCTTTCGGGCTCCGCCCCAGTGGCTCTGGAGTTTCCCATGTTAACCTTATGAGAAATGGAATTATTGAATCTTAACAGCTGTTTTAATTAAACAAGTTGGTTCTGTTCTATGATGTTCAATAGCATTAAAGTTACAAGGATTACCAACAGGGTGCAGCACTATTATTTCTTTTACATTTATGACAACAGCTAATTTGCAACCAAAAGGTGAGTGAGCGTAGCGAACGAACTTCAACCTGGAGGCGAGTTAGCGTAGCGAACGAGCTAACCTGAAGGCAAGTGAGCGCAGCGAACGAGCTCCAACCTAAAGGTGAGTGAGCGTAGCGAACGAGCTCCAACCTAAAGGTGAGTGAGCGTAGCGAACAAACTTCAACCAGGACGTGATTGAGCCATGCGAACGAGATAATCTTGAAAATTAAGAAGTTAAACGGGGCAAAGCCCGCGGGTTACAGCTAGTTTATTATATAAAATACCCTTCACTTATGTTTAAATGGAGTAATATTACAATTTAAATAGTTTAAACGATTGACTTAAACACAACTTTAATTTTTGTAATTATTGGCAGAATAATAAACACGATGATTAAAAACAAAATGGTTAAAGATACATTAGGCATTTATTTAACTATTCATAGAAGAATTTTGAAGAGGTAAATGGAAGATCATTCATAAATAATAAAGTTCAGGTATCACATAAGTTGCAATAACTTTTGAACCGTAAATTTTACACCAATTGTACCATTTTGTTTGGAATTATGAGGACAGTGGACTATATCATAATACAATTAATCAAAATATACAGGCTACTCTACAATGGACTCTCTATTTTCAATAAAAAATAGAGAGTCCATTGTAGAGTAGCCTCTGTATATTATTTATGTTTTTTTATAGGAAAATCAAATATTACAATCACTTTTAAACCGTAATTCTGACAGCAATGGGAGGTGTACCGATCTGTGAAGAGTTGAAAGGGCTATACCATACTACATTTTAAATTTTAATCAAAATCATTCAGGCTATTTTTGTAAAATTCCGATTTTACCGTATGTTATGGGGGAATCACCGTTAAAAATAACAATTTATTCAGACAATTTTACCTTTTCAAGTACCCGTAATGTAGCCTACTTTTTATAGTCGTCACTTTTCTCGAAAGCGACAGTTCCTCTGCCACAAAATCTCACTTTTGTAGAATTTCTCTTTGGAACTACTTAACAAGACGATTTGAGAGTTCATCAGGAAGTTGGGAAACAGGACATAGCACATTACAGTCTTGCGTTTTACTGTATAATACCAAGGGCAAACAGCTTCAATGAGCATACTTAAATTTATTCAAATGTAAACTTAAAAGCCATAATGAAGTGAAATTTGTTTTGTAGTTTTACACGAGCTGGATAGATGAAATCTGAGAAACACTTAATTTTAAATACATTTTGATTTACTTATTTAGGTAAACTGTTCCATCAATGAAGATCAGTTGACCGATATAGCGGTGATAGCATATGGTTACCTATGAACAGAGTATCTATCTATCAATCTTTTAATGGAAGTTAATTTTCAAAACATTGTACGTATTTTCAATCATGTAAATGAGGTGAAGCAGCATATAGAAATTTCTTTTCCTACAGTCATCTGACAAAGCGGGCTTCCTTGCACTGATTATAGTACAGAAAGTTGCAGATTGCTGCTTTTACTTACTTTTGCCGCACACCAGTATTCCAACCAAACAGCACAAAAGAGCGTGCTTTTATCACGGACGTAATCCGTGTACGCTTGGAAATAGGTTGGCAAAACTTTTAAACTCATTTGTTCAACGCTTGAATTTAAACTAATCTAAAACGTGTAGGTAGTATAGTGTTTGTAAGACTAATTAATTCTATGCTTTATAATTACTGTAGAAGAAATATAATGTGTAACACGAGTGCAAATTGCCTTTGCTGGACTCGAGAAACTTTCCACACTCGCCTTTGGCTCGTGCGTAAACATTCCTCTTGTGTGCAGCAAAGTGCCACTTGCACACTAGTAACACAAAAAATAACCATTTTCTTCACCGTGGGACATCCATTACAGTAAAATTCAGAAGTGATTTCCTTATGAGTCATCCCCAGGATGTGTTCTCCCAATGGGATTTTCAATTTTGTCTCATATTTTGTTTGTAACACTGTACATTCTGAAAAGGATCCTTCAACCTTGGAGCTTATCACAACTGGAGATGTACACTGACTGATCTGCCACTCATTTCTGTACGACCCCCGTAATTTTTCGTACAATGACCAAATAGAGGTCACTTTCCAAATAGCTTAAGGCGGCTCCAGACATGCGCCATTGGCCAAGCACCGCCAAATCGGATAGGTGGATAGGTGTTTGTCTATTTGGCAAGCAGCAAACATTCGTGCTTGTGTTTTCCGTTCATTGTCGGAATTTTGCACACATCAAAGTGAACAAATATTTGTTATCCCCAAAACAAACAGTTGCTCGGAAAACAATACATGTGTGAGTAGACAGACGTCTGCTCGTTAATCGGCAAATAGCAAGACATCTAGATCGCCGAATGTCAAATATTTGATGCTTGGCGAATGGCGCATGTCTGGAGCCGCCTTTAGGTACATTCTTATCTTTGTGTTTTCACCCAGATGTGAAGCATGGGCAAATTAAAAAGTCGTGAATAAATATTTGGGTATTTTATATCCTTCAAAGCATTGGTGATCTAACTAACAAATTGGTAAAATAGGTGTAAATGAATGTTTTGTATGATTCGTCATAACATTTAATTTATTTGTTTAAACAGTGATACACCACTGAGCAGTTTTAAGAGTATACATCAAAAATATTAAAATTAGTTAAAACTGAAGTGCTCAAACTTAAAAACCGACATAAACTAAAAAATCTACATAAAAATTGCCTTTAAGGAATGCCATTTTTACTAAAACAATATAAACAAGTAATAACGGTCAAAAAGTGTAAACTAATTGCACATACTCACATTTTAATTTAGATTTTCAAATGTACAACTTATAAAACAAGTAACTGTTTTGGGATGTACTGGCAACATTTTTTTTAAAGTAACATATATACTTTGGGGACAATCTACTTTTAACAAAGCATAAAATATTTACTACCAACATTTACTTTTACTTTATTCATTCATTAAATTTAAGCAACCCTAAACCCTAAATATACCTTGGATCAAGGCCACCCAATGACTCATCACATTGTAAGGCATCCAGTTTCATTACGTTGTAACAACAAGAAACTTTGAGTTTCCAGAACCACAATACAAACATTCTACTTCTAAGTAGTTTTTAAAAAGTCATACAAAGCTCTATAATATGGAAAAATCTTTTAAAATCATTATATTTGTAAAACGGTCAATGTAGACTTTTTTTTACTCTTTATTTTATATTTTATACTTTATGAAGGAATTAAAAAATATCTTACGTTTAATAACAAAACCTTTTATAACTAGCAAATTCTTTGACTAAAAAAATGTATACCGTACTTTTTTTTATAGTTTACATTAATGGAAACAGCAAACATTTGGATTTAGTTTTCATCAGTAGCCGATAAACTAATATGGAAGTAAATTAGATCAAATACCAAGAGAAATAGGAAAAAATAACAATGAGACATAAACTGTACACAGCAGAATAGACAGGGCCGTATGTAGAATCTATGAGGCCCCCAGCAGCTCACACCAGCTGAGAGGCACCTCTATTCTGATTCTTAGAGAGGGATAAGAATAAAAAATAGTATTACTTAAACTCGACCCATGGTTTTGACAATCTGATTAGCGATAGGCCTAGGAGACTAGCTAATTAAATAGTTGCATTTAATTTTATAATAATAATAATAGGGGTCTGTAGGACAAACCTTTCAAAATGTTCAGATCTAAGGCCAAAAAAGGTCGGGTTGGGTGCTTTGGAAACTATTCATTATTTATATAATCAGTCCAAACGACTTCTACAACCACGGCAAAAAATTAAAAACAAATGAAATTGATAATGAAATCTTAGATCATGATTTTTTTCAAGTTTGCAGTGACATTATCTTTGTATCCCAAGATTACAGCAAAATCATGGACGTCTCCTGTGGCAGCAAAAATCATGAATATCTTTTGCGGTCAAGGAGGTTTTATCATTGTCTCTCGCGATCGTGGTCAAATTTTCCGTCAGAAACCTTAGTAGATGCTTTCATTGATCACGGAATTAAAAGCTCAGATCAAAGATCAAACCCCTGATAGGTTATCAGTGTGATTCACTTTTAAAGAAAAAAAGCCCTAAATGATATCCCTTCCCAGGCCGAGGCCTTTGGCAACCGCCAAGGGAGATACGGCCCTGATAATAAAAGTAACAAAGACAAAAATACAATTTCCTAGTGAGTTGATACAGAACTAAATAGCAATCAAGCAGTAATTTTTTTCAAAATCGTTCAATTTATTATTGAGGGAGATAATACGATATGATAATAGAAGTAAAAACAGATTTGTGGGAAAAAATATACTACATGAAATTATCTAACATAAATTAATGCAAAACTTACAAAGCTTCTAGTGGCTAATTGTACTCAGTGTTGCAAACAATAACACAAAATTATAAAATATAAAAATACATTTCTCCATTGGTAGCCTGCTGTAAATGATTTGTTTCCTTGCTACAATCAAGAATGTACAGAGAATAGTTTTGCTAGATAGTGCATTATCACAGATATCACATTATATAGGTTACTCATTACATTGATTACAACATAAAAACAATAATTTTTTAACACACATTATGGTTTTTTTACGTCAATGTTTCAAAATGAATATTGTTGTGAAACTTTACATAGAGCAGTTATATTATAATGTATTAATAAGTTATTACAGTGCCAATCAAAAGGTTGTGTATTCAATTCAGAGAAAAGATAGTTCAAATTTGACCAGCTATCCCTGATCATTGGTCTTTAAATAAATGATCCTGGCTAAAAAAACAGCAACAGCACTCAGTAAAAAATTTTCACTCTATTATACTATATTCATTTTGAAACACTATGTATTTCTTAACATAGATTAAAAATGGAAAATACAAAGTATAATGTAAAGTTAATGTATTGTTCCAAGTAAAATCTGACAATACTAATTTATTTAAGTATTTTTTTGAAACTTTTGAAGCCAAACATCTTTTAGATATTTCTAAAGCTTTAAATCACAGTTATACTAAAACCATACCTACTTATTGTTCTAAAATAGTATAATTCAAATAGAAAAACAAAATAAATATTACAATAAAAAATACTTCTTATATTTACAATTTTCACGAGCGTATGATTATTTGTCATGAAACCAAGACCACATGCATTTAAAATGACAATGCATTAAATACTGACTTAAATTAATTATCGACAATAACATGTTTCAATTCAAAAATTGAAAATGCAACCATTACATAACAAATATTGGAGTGAGTAAATAACCAGTATACATATTAGACATTCTTACTTCTTATTTGATTAAAATTGATCAGTGTAATTGCATGTAAAACCTCATTAACTCGCCAATTTATGGACTCAGAGGTAGTCAAGTTTGGGGGTTGTCCAGTATACAGATCATTGGTATTATTTAGTAAATTACTGCTGACAATTTATATTAGTAAAACAAAGTTAGCATACCGTTTGGGTATGAAATTACGTAAAACCTTGTTATGTTATGTAGATAAATTTTTGTAACAAAAGTAAATAAGAATTTCAAATACACTTTTTAAAATTTAGTTACTATATTTGAAGAATATTTTTTGCTTTTCATTGCGTTGTGAAATTGTTTTCTGTTTTCAAACCCTGACATTCATATTTATTGGCACAACAGAACATAAAAGTATTGTACGATTATCGAGAGCGAACTACTGCATAGTGTTTTTTGCATAGAACTAATCAGGTAATTCAATTAGTACGCCTCAACATTACCAATTACGATAAGCTTGACGCGGAACCAAGATAAAAACTCTCTTTCTACATTTTTCAAGCGTAAAATCAGTATAAACATAATTCCATCAAATTACGAGTTTTTGAGTAAAATAAGTATTGATACTGATTAGACCAACAGATCAAGATTGACTTTTACTGATGTTTGATCTAAAAATAATTTAGTTTTTAACTCACTCCACTCATTGTTATACTTAACATAGTCTAGAAATCTCACTCGATTCTTGTTGAATTGAGAATGTGTTGCAAGAGGGATCGCTAGTACGGCCAATAGCATGGCTTGGTGATTGAGTCCGCAGAGAAGATCGACTGAATGGCGCTGTACGTAGCAAACGCTCCCCCCACCACCCCTATGATAATCAGCTCCCACATGTACACTCTCATGTGCATAGGGATAGTCCTGCAAGTAGAGAAACCACAGTTAAATATAAGGCTTTGACAATTGGAAGTAGACATCTAATCAAGAGTATGAGTAGACAAATATTAAGTAACTGTAGCAAATTTTCATTCAAACAGACATAGTAGAATGAACCACTCACATAGTTATACACTCTAAATTGTATTTCCTCCTAATTTTTGTTGTCAGTCTATGTTGGTTCGATTTAAAGCAAGATCGGTATACTGGACCTAGATGCCAGGTAACAAAAGGTAAACATTAGATTGCTGCAAGCCCAGGGTTTTGACCGTTCCCTTATGAAAAACGCAAATAAATGCCTTTGGTTTCAAAACATGCACAAAAGTTACGTTCACAGTTTTGACATGATCAAGGGAGACGATGATATAACCGTATCAACGGAAGATGTTCAAGATTTAGAAGTAACCTGGGAAGATTTTTAACGATTTCGGAATTACCGTACCACAAAAGACGGTCATGATTTTTGCAATGGCTTTCGAATTTGCCGTTACCTCAGATAATACCTACAATCTCACCATGACCTCTGAAGATGGTCTCAATCTCGCTGAGACTGAGGGAGGTGTTTAAGATTTTGCAGTGATTTAGGAAGATGTTTACAATTTTCCTTTCACCACAGAAATGTTCTCGAGTTTGCTATGATCACGGATGACAAGTTGACTGTGATGTTTTAACAGTCAGGATTTTCATATCCTAAGGGAGTTTCATGACATTTGGTACCATTTTTCATGACATTGAGGCCAAGTACCATTTGGGGCACCAGTGGCCACAGCAGTAAGTAAGTAAGTAAGGGAGTTTCATGAACGTTTAGTGTGTTAATGCAAGTAAATACAATTTTTGTAGGTGTTCAATCATAAATTCATCTCAAATATTACAACAAAAAATAACTAAAATCACAAAAATTCACACATAATTCAAAGTTTATCCCAAGTACAGTACAAACAATTCAAGAATTATTCCCAATTTTACTGGAATAAGTTACCTGGTCTGTTGTCACTTTGAAATATAAATTTTGGCTATATGAAAGCAAACAAAATTGTGAACAGAATCACAGTATAAAAAACCCAAATAAAAAAATAGAACCAAAAACATGTAAATGAAGTGATAAAGGAACTTCTACTGATGAAAAAACTAACAAAACAATAAAATCATTACTTTTCAGGCCACTCAACGTTCTTCTGGTCGCAAAGCCGCATGTAGAACAACGGTGGCAGCACGAACGTAGTGAGTGTGATGGTCGACCCTCCGACTAGTGAGAGGATCTTGCCAAACTTGGGGATAGTTTCTCCCACCACCACCATGAGCAGCACCATCAGGGAGCGAGTCACACACCGCTTGTAGCAGAACTCTGTGTACATTACTTATGTGTTATTGTGTACTGTTGATTCACTAACTTAACAGTATAGTTAGTAAAGCATTTTCATGAAAAAAGAACTGATAACTAATAGAACAAAAAGTGTGAAAAGTGTTCATCGTCTTAAGTTCATTTCATAGACCAGTTTTAGTAATGCACATTTAAAGTTGGATTGTGAAAAAATTAAAGGTAATTTAATCCTGTTTCTTTCCTTTACCATAAAAACATTCACCTTAAAATATCTACAAATAGCAACCAATTTATTTATACTTAACATAATTAATCAAACAAATCAACATAAATCATTTATTATTTCTAGTGCATTATTTTTCTTTCTCAGCATTATAAATTAAAACCTTGAAATAATTACCATGAGGCACTTCAAACACGTTCTCAACGAGTTGACAAACGGGGTTGACAACAATGAAGAACGCCAGGATGAGGTGGACGGCCATCAGGATGTTGGCGAACGAGACAAACATCCCCCGACTAACTGACTGTACGATGTTGTCATCAATGTTGTCTCCATAGACAAAGTATCCCCCCACCACCACAGGCATATACAGGCACAGCACCACTAAAACGTAAACATTCATAATAATAATAATAAAAAAAAAAAAAAACTAAAATCGTTTTACAATAAACAAATACTTCTTGATTATTGTCACAAAAAGCTTTATGAAGCAGACTCCATCTGGTAAGGCTAGCCTTAAAATGACATTGAGTTACCCAAAATATGAATCAATCTAATAATATAAAATCAAATCAAAATATCTCTATTTTGCAGAGAAAATCTGTATATTTCCCCTTAATCAATTTTCCCTTTTATTTCTGGTAGAAAAAGCCAATTTCCAAATTGTAGGTAAATAGTTACAAATTTTAAAATTGTCTGATTGCATTTTTACCAAAATCTTAAACTAAATTATGTCAGATTTATTCCATATTTAAATATTAGGTTTAACAAATAAATACCTAGGTCCACGAATTGTGGATATTCATAGGTATGTACTGTGGATGCGATACTTTCTGGTAAGGATTAATGTCCGCACGAGTGAGTACTATGACTATCTGCAGTACTATCCTGATAATAAGACCAATTCGTATATACCAAGGCAAAAATGTGGTTCGGATTCCAGTATAAACTGTAGGTCCCTTAGTTGCCATTAGCTGTATGGGCTATTAATTAACAGCTGTGTCTAAGGAATATGTCGGCCTTAGACACTAACAAGACTACAAGATCGCGCAACTCATCCTACAATCATCTAGATTCATACTTGGCTTAAAATACCTACTTTGTATGGTCGCCATTTCATCAAAAAGTATTAAAAAAGTATTAAAAAAAGTATTTGGATTGTAAGTAAAACTGTTTTGCATTACAATATGTTTTAAAGATGAGTTGTGGACCCTGTTACAATATGCAGTTGGCACATAGGCTCTTTCGTATACCCATAACAAGCAAACTGTAACAGTACACTTTTTCATAACAAAAAAAGCCAAAGGAGTGTTAGTTCTCAAAATTACTTTAGTAACAAAAAGAATGCTAAAAGCCAAAAGTGAGTGCTAGGAAATAAAATTTATTGTTGTCTTTATTA
Organism: Macrosteles quadrilineatus; assembly: GCF_028750875.1. Taxonomy (NCBI): domain Eukaryota; kingdom Metazoa; phylum Arthropoda; class Insecta; order Hemiptera; family Cicadellidae; genus Macrosteles; species Macrosteles quadrilineatus. Next base: position 15,201,168 of record NW_026542598.1, on the reverse strand, counting down.
AGGAACACAGTTATAATGTTACCTAGCAACTAGTTAATAATTTTTAAAATTAATATTGAAAGATGAAGACAAGAATTTTGTATTGTGAGTACTGTAATAGAATATAATGTATACAATATTATTAATTTGTAAAATATTTGAATAGTATTCTTGGCTTAGGACTTATAACATTGTATAGTTAGTATTTTTAACTCTTTCAATGCGGCCGTCATGTTTACTCTTGAAAATTCCACTTATCTCAATGATAAGGAATCAGTCGCCGGCGACTGACCCGCACGCAATGTGTTAAAAGGTTTTTCAATTTTATAGTCTAGCAATTTCATAAAATGTGATTGTTAAAACTTTGATTTTCTTGGACTAGGTACCAAATTGTGAGAGGTTCTTGAAAAATATTTTTATAAATAAGATCACTTGGTTTGAAATCTAAGGTAAAAACTGAAGACTTTAAATGCTTATAACATTCCCCACACATTTGGAAGTTTGAACAAAATGCCTAAATTGGATTTGGATTTCCAAAGTACTAAAGTATCTTGTAACAATCCTGTAAAACTGTACCGGTATTATTGAAATGATCAAAACCCTTCCATACAAATATTGTAGCTAATTTATAGCTATTTACCTTACACCTTACACCTATTTACCTTAGTTTATACATCACAAATTTACCTAAGTGATGTAAACACGCTCTTGCGTAACGTGTAACGTACAAGATTTTACCCAACCCGACAATATAGGCCTACATGGGTTTACGTACAATAGTTTTCATTATCCATTTCACTCATCGTCTAACAGAAACAATCTTTTACAAACAAAAGCTAGGTTAGGAAAATACTTTAAAGCATAACAATAACATTCAAGCGCACAGCTGATTTCTAGCGTTGAACGTCGATGCCTCCATAGAGGTATATTTTTGAAGTTAAGCACTCAATGTTATTTAAATGGGTTTCATTACATCACCGAGTGAGTTTTTTTCAACTTTACATCACTCGATAAGTAAGGAAAGCTGTATACATCACGCTTGGGATAGGGAAGTTTAACATGGCGGGTTAGGTAAATGAATTTATCTATCTTGTCCATTCAGCTATGACAGATTAATATTTTTTGACTAAGGAATCATTCTCAGCTGCCTTATTTGCTTGTTTGTTTAGTTCTTTACATAAAACACCCATTTAATAACCAAAATTTTTTAGTTACCACAATTTATGTTCATCTTGCAAAGATGAGCAAATATTTCCGTGTAAGACTAGGTATGCTATTTTTTGTTCACAAATAACTTAAAAACAATTAAGTTAACACAATGTTTCAAGTTTTAAAATTACCACAAGCAGTAGATTTTGATAGCTTACATCTCCAAAAGTGGAAGGGAAAACTACTAGCCTGCATAAGGTAAGTCAATTTATGTTTTCTGCAGTAATTTAGAAAAGACAAAAAAATACTATTTAGTAAATTTAAAAATTTAAACATGTTTTGAGCACAATCAACCAGCAAATGTGAAAGGGCAGTCAAACTCAACCATAAGTACGTACAACTTTATTGCACTCATATTTGGGTTAAAATACGCGTCCCCATCTTAAAAAATAATCGATAAATTGATATTACTTTACTTTTTTTTAAACAGAGGCCCAAGGTTCCATTCACATTTGACAGCAAA